>NC_072486.1:2055833-2419166 GCF_027574615.1 Eptesicus fuscus | reverse complement strand
CTGGGCCCCGAGGGAGGACTCCCCGAGCCCCCGGCCTAACACCCCACCTCTTCGCTCAGGTGTCCGGCGGGGGCTCTGCGCCCTGGCCCGGCGCTGTGGCCAGGGGGCGGGCGGTGCGCCCACGGGCCAGGTCCTCCAGGCGGACGTTGTAGCTCCAGGGGCAGCGGCTCCGGCTCAGAGGCCCTGGCCGGGGCGCACAGCAGGGCCCGGCGCCGGTTCCCACCGGGGCCTGGAAGGGGGACGGCCAGGGCTCCAGGTCCCGGGTCTGGATCTTTCTCCCTTGGATCTCAAACCAGAGCGGCCCGTCCAGCTTCCTGGTCCCCTTCCTGGCCCAGCTCGGGGTCCGCAGCACGGTCTCCTTGGCAACGGGGTCCGGGGGGTCCTCGGTGGGCGGACTCCCTGCAGCTTGGGCTCCCCGCTCTGGGGGCGCACAGGGTCTCCCCTGGCGCTCAGGAGGCGTAATCTGGATGGTCACGGGGCTGGAGAGCCGTCTGGGGTGCTGGACTCTCCACAGCCCCCACCTCCCAGACCTCTCGGGCCCCCCGGCGGTCTCCGGGGGTGACTGGGCACGAAGGCGCCTCGGTGTCTCCATGACCTCCCTCCCGGGCTTGGGGGACCTCCAGTCCGGCGGCATTTGGGGGAAGGGTCCAGTGCTGACCCGGGGCCCCCTGTGGGCGCCGTCCTGGGCCCTGGTCAGACCAGGAGGCCACAGGGCAGGGCGTTCCTGGGCCAGGGGTGGCGATGCGGGCTGGGGTGAGCTCAGGCAGCTGCCCATGGAGGCGGCCAGCAGCAGGGGGGCCTCCAGATGGGGATTCGACTTCCAGACGTTCCCGATGAATCCCGACGCGGCCCTAGGTGAAGCCCCCCAGGCTCGGTGACCGTTGGCACCTGGGCTCAATGAGAGCGCGGGCGCGGGCGCTGGAATCTTCCAACCACGTTCCATGCGCGAGGCAGGTGCCGGGGGATGCGGGGACCTGGGCAGGCGCAGCAGCAGCCCTGCGTGCCCCTGGAGGCTCACAGCTCCTCCCTTCCCTCCCGCTGTGGGCAGCGAGTTTGGGTCTGGAGAGAAATGTCTAAGAGCTCTCTTTTTCTCTCATTTTCATTCTCTCTCTCTCTCTCTCTCTCTCTCTCTCTCTCTCTCTCTCTTCCCCACCTCCCCCCAACCTCTTTTGAGATCTCTTCCGCATACTCTACAAGTAAACAATTCATCTATTCCAAGTGTACAGTTCTCTGGCTTCTGGGCCACTCACAGATGCGGGCACCCATCCCATAGTCATCCCGCAAACGTGTTTATCACTCCAAAAGGACATCCTGTGCCCTCCTGCCCCCAGCTTCCCGCCCACCCCCTTCCCCAGCCCTGAACAGCCACTCATCCTGCTCTCTCTAGGGGTCTCCCTTTTTCCTCCTGGACTGTCATCAGCATGGAGTTGGGCCGCAGGTGGGCCTTGGCGACCAGCTCCCTCCTCGGGCATCTCCCAAGCTCCGTCCACGTGGGTGGGCACCCCATTCCTTTCTGTGGCCCAACGTCACTCCATGGTATGGATCTACCGCATTTTATCTTTTGCCAGTTGATGGACATTCGGGTTATTTCTCCCTCTGGTTGATTATGAGTGATGCTATTTTAGACATTCGTGTGTGAGATTTTGTGTGGACAAATGTTTTCACTTCTCAGTAGAATTGTTGGTTCATATGGAAACTCTGCTTAACTTTTTGAGGCCCCACCCAACAGTTCTCTACAGCGTCTGTTCCAATTTATATTTCCATCAGCAATGTAGCCTCTGTTTTTGGACTTGACATTTAGAAGGAGAAAATGTAATAATTCCCACAGTCCCTAAAAATTGCAGATGGGATATTGACAGAAGGCCACTCTTATTATTGTTAAAACAAACAAAAAAAGGAGCATGATTTACTTCAATGCTCTTTTTAAAGAAAAACAAATAACTGGTTTTTGTTTCTGCCAATGTTTGACTCTTCTGGGATGGATGTTAATGTTACTTTGTGCAATCTGCCTCTTGAAGAAAGAGCGGCAGTCGACATCATTCCTATTTTAGCTGACAATGTGAGTTTAGGATTCCATACATTCGTATGTAGATTCTCTTCTCTTTGAACATGAATTTGATCACTCCCCTCCCCGCCCCGCCCCGTATTAACTACTCATCCATGAGAACAGTAGCGTGGCACATACTTCCCAACTAACATCTGCAAAGCACCTGGCGACAAAACCAGTGTTTGGTGGAGTTTGGAGGCCTGTTCTGGGGGGTATTGAAAACGCTGTTCTCCAGACATTTGCCTTAAAAGCAGGTGCAGAGGCTCCGCTGGGCTAGCCCGGAGAGGTGCGGAGAGGTGCGGAGGGTGGCAGCTGGCGGGGTCAGTACCAATCCAAGAACAAACAAAAGGTACTTTCTGGTTTGAGGAGCAGTCAGGTGAGTGGTGAGGACATTCAGGAGCTCAGTGAGGAGGCCTCGAAGGCTTCTGAGAGAGAGAGAGGGGCCGCTTGCTGGGGAGGGGCAGGGGCTGTCAGCCAAGGGGTGCTGGGGGACCAGATCCATAGCCCTTCCCACCTGCTCATCATTTCCATTTCCTCCAGATTCCTATTGGAGCAATGATCCCTCAGTATATGATTCTGAAAAGGAAAAGAAATCCCTCTGCTATAATTTTCTTCTTAATAGGACATTTGACAATGATGACAATGACTTTTACAGCTAAGAAGCCTCTTAAGATGGCATTATCATCAGCATCAGTGTGGACGTTAATGCAATTGAGTATAGGTTTCTTAGAAAGCATTTTTCTTCACAATATTTACAGCTCCCCATGTTCTAGCTGTCATCTGGTCCAATGGGCGTCATTTTGGTTTGTGCTTAAGCACCCTTCAGAAGTCCACATTCTACCTGCTGGTGAGCGACAGGCAGCTGTAACTTGCTCACCTTGAAATATGCCTTCTTTGGTAAATCAGCATGTTGATGGGTTAAAAGTGACTTTCATAGACATTGAATATGCCTGGTTCTTCTTCTCACATCCCAAGGAATAACGGGTTTCTCTTGGTTACTTGACATTAAAGATGAACATAGATCAGTGGTTCTCAGTTAGAGACAATTTTCCTGTCCTCCACCCTCAGACACATTAGAGGAAGTCTCTAGTCTGGGTTGGGGGAGTAGGTTGGGGATGCTACTTACATTTAATGGGTGGAGGCCAGGGGTGCTGCTAAACATCCTACAGGGTTCAAGAAGCCCTCCCCCCAAAATCAACTGGACCAAAATGTCTACACTGAAGAGACATCTCATTTCCAATACTGCTATCAATATACTATTTTTAAAATTTATTTTATCTCATTTTAAAAGAATGAAATTCAATATATGAGTTTAATTATGGTGTCCTTTACAACTGTATTGGAACTCCCACATTCCTCTTGGACATAGCATTACAATGATTTTATGGGCCACTGGTTCTCACACGTGAGTGTGCGGGGCCAGAATAGCAGGAGGACATGCTAAACAAAGATTGCTGGCCAGGTCCCAACAGTTCACATTTCTGACATCTCCGCAGGTGAAGGAATGGTGCCTCCCCTGGACCACTCTTTGAGCATCACTGCTGGTAGGCTTCTTTGTGCGTGTCTCTGGTTTTAGGATCTGGAATTTGTTAGGGTTAAACAAATTGAAACAGATATCAAAGGGAAAGAAGGGCACCATCGGACATCCAAGTTATAATGACTATAATTTTCCTCATTTAGGGAAGACACGTAAAATTTTTGGCAGCATGTCTCAAAATGTAATGCATATTCAAATCATCTGGAAATGTTAAAATTCAGATTTTACTTTAGTAGGTCTGAGTTGTGGCCCTAAAGTCAGCATTTCTTACAGATCACAAGCTGTCCAAGGTCTAGCAATCTTGGTCATAACCTGGATGTTTGTTATAATGCAGAACCCCATGCACCATTGAATATATCCACTTGTGCATTTCTTTTTTTTTTAAATATGTTTTTATTGATTTTCAAGAGAGAGAAAGGGAGAGGGACAGAGAGGTAGAAACATCAATGAGAGAAACATGGATCACCTGCCTCCTGCACGCCCTGTACAGGGGATGGCATGTGCCCTGACTGGGAATGGAATCATGACCTCCTGGTTCATAGGTCAATGTTCAACCACCAAGCTATGCCAGTCAGGCAATCTACTTCTGCATTTCCACACATACATTCTGAAGTTTGGAACGTACAGGTCTAGATGCAGAGTTCTCAATTCTAGCTGCATGTTAGAATCACCTGCAGAACCCCCTGGTCAGGAGAGGGTTCAGTGAATGTTTAATGTGCATCTTAGAGTCTTCTCAGTGGCTGTAATTGTCACTACGGTTGAGAATGACTGCGCTGACTGGTCTCCGGCTTGTGAGCATAGCCTCCTATGGACTCTGGCATCTCATCGTTGGCCAGCATTGATTTAGTTGATGTGCCTGACTTCGCAACTGCCTTCCCCCCATTCTTTTCCATATCCACCTGCCCAAGACTCTACTGTGTCAGAGTCACATTTATTCATATAAAGGTCTAACCTTTGATGAAGAAAGGGATATTTGGCTGTTCCCTTATTATATAATGTGACTAACTCTCAGCCATGCAGGCTAATTCATACTTTAAATCTATAGGATCAGAATCTAAAGCCAACACTGAGCATAGTAGCTGGCACATGTATTGATAGTAAAAACGAGTATTGAGAGAATACCTCCCGCAGCTTGGAAAGGTTCAGTTTTTACCTTCTGTTCATGTACTTCACTTCTACAAGGACATTTTATTCTACATACTTCTGGAAAGTGTTTTAGAGCATAACTCCATGCCATTGCATTCTTTTTTTATTGAATTCTATTACACAGCTAATAGTTTATTAAACACATATGGAACAGAATGTGTGCTTGCTAATGTCCCATTCAGCTGTCATTCAATAATCAAAACTCCCCAGCCATAAAATGAAAATAGAGATGACATTTCATGCTGAGCTATTTCCTCCTCAATATGAGAGTGTTCAGGGCAAAGATTGTGTCTCTTGAGTGCTGCTGTATACAGCATCTTACCTGCCACAGACGCTCAACACTTGTTCAATGAGAAACTCACACCAACGTTCTATGAGTTAGAATTTTGATCAACTCACTGGAAGTGAGTAAAGAAGACAGAGTGAGAGCTGTGACAGGTTTTGTCTGGAAAGCCAGATTGACAGGCACAGCTGAGTGAACTGAAACTGGTCATGTCCTTGTAACTCTCCCAATCCGTAATTCCAAGTCTCACAGCTTGCATAGACTCATCAGACAGAAAACAGTAATCACACAGACGTAATAAAGGGGTGATTCCCAGGGAAGGTTCTTCGGTATATTGGATGCCACAGTAGGAGATGCATTTTTGTAGCTTTTAGGAAAGATGAGCACCACAGGTATTGGCATTGTGGTGCATGCTCTTTGGCAGCCAGATCTTTTATTAGGATCATTTCAGATAGTCTTGGGTTCAACTGAAATTGGGAAGTCATGCTAAAATGTCTTAAAAGTAATGTAAGTGAAGAATGATGAATCATTATAAAGCATGCATGCTTCTCGTTGCCTTGCTATTAATAGGCATTCTCATGAATGACTCACTTGATATGAAATTAAATTCATTAAATGAAACCTTCCCATGGGCTTTGCCTTTGATCACATTTAACTGTTGTATCAGCAGAGTCATATCTAACGAACAGACAGTGAAATGTCATAGGTTAGATGATGTCAAAAGAGAAAGGATCAGTGGCCAATGGTGTTTTGTCATCTTCAGGATAATGATAGACAAAGATAAACCACAGAACAAATATATTCTTAAGTTTATGATTATAATCCATAGAAAACATATAAACTATATAACTGATTAAATATTTAAGCATTGCTACATTGATTTACTTTTCTGCAAGGTATCCTGAATGCCAAAATACTGAGTACTATATTCTGTGTTGGAAAGAATTTGTTTAGCAATCTCAGGACAATGTAATTTGCTAGGAAGTTGATTGAACAAACTTTGTTGGCCAAACCAAATTTATTTGGAAAAGAAATTCCTTTTAACATGCAAATCTATGTGATCAGTTTTTCTTTAATATCCATTATTGTACCCACCACCTCATAAGTTTGATCGGCAGTTCAATTATTTGAATTATGTTTTCAACTTACCTTTTTTTACTATCTCAATGGGAAGGTAAACAGAGAAACATTTTTATAAAATTTGGAAGGTGTCTGATTAAATCAGAAGGTGTCTAAATCCTGATCCAAAATAAAAATGATGAAATCATAGCGATAATCTGAAATTATAATTTCAATAAAACCTATTTGACTATGAATTATTATTCAAAATCATGAATTTTTTTTTTTAATTAAGATAATGGGCTGGAACCAAACTCTTAGGTTTTGAGTAAATTAAAATGAGCTTTACAACATTCATATTTTAATAAAATATATCAAGAAGTATAAATTAATATATTCCAAGCATTAATACTTTGATTAATTACATTTTAAAGTCAAACTTTAAAATTTTTTCTTTTGTCCTAAAGACATTATGTCAAAAGTCAGATTATTGAACTTTTTGAAAGAAATTTAAGAAATGTTTCAAAATGGGCGTGATGCTGGATTATGTAATCTACGAAAATATAGATCTAATTTTCAACATAGAATTATAATAGGGTTGATGATACTCAACTTGATCATTTGTAGTGCAGCGTATAACACTCCAATGTCTACAAGGACCAGGAAGATAAATGAGTGAAAAGGGGTATAGGAGAGTAAACCACGTGTACAAAAATGGTTCTCTTTATTCTATACTCTATGAGACATGACAATACAATTAGAAGAAAAATTGCACCTGACACTTCCGCAGCATCCTCAAGACAAACGGCAGTGTAGACTCTAAACCCCGTGTAAAATGACAGCCCTCATCTGCTTCCATCCAACTGATGTGCAAAGTGGGGCCAAAGCCACAGCTGGCATCTGCATTGCAAGAGGAGCTGAATATGAAGGGTTTTATGTTTCACCTTCCAATGTTTGAATGATGACAATATTTCATTGTGAGTAGCTTTCTCTTTCTCTTTTATGCTGTTTTCCCCATTTTAAATAGATGGTCTTTTTCCGCAATAAAGTTGATGTATCTTACCTTTATATTTTGCTCCTTTTCTGTTCCTTTCTACCCCCAGATTCAAAAGGATATCTTCCTACAGTGTGGGTTTTAATGCAAAATTGGTGAGAACAGATTGTTATAGAATTCTAATTTCATAATTGTGAAAAGCCAATCGCAGTCTCATTTATTTAATACTCTATCTTTCCTTTCACTGGTTCTGACACGGCTGTATTTTTAAATACAGGTATCCCTATGTGTGTTTCTAGACAAGCTATTATAGTTAGTTCTCTTCTATTCACCTACTATTACCTTTTCCCCTTAATTGCCACCACTTTAGACTGGATGGCTGGCTTTTCTCTAACGTGACTCACCATCATCACTCTCCCTCAGCTCTGCCTTGGGTATTTTTGACCATTTATTCATCGGTAATTATTGTACCATCACTTGGTTGAAATAAGAATTCAAAGGCTACTGGGATATTGACTAAAATTGCAGTTGACTTACAGATGTTGCTGTGGGTGTGTAGCTTTCCTAGGGATTTTTTGTTCTAAATGCAGCTTCCATTGTGGTCTGTCTAATGCTAGTCTTTGTTAAAGCCTTTCAACATTGTATAATATTTTTAATAAAGCCGTTTTATAACTTGTGTTATATTTGTTCCCATGCCCTATAATTTGCTTCTATTATGAATGGTATTATTTAAAGATTTATTTTTAATCAGAGTTCCCTTGTTTTTAGGATCACTGTTGATTTTTGTATTAGGGTCTTGTATTCAGCAACATAGATACATGTCTAAGTTCTAATCTCTAGCCTATAGAATCTGTTTTCTCTACACACGTTCAAACCATCTCAAATAACAAAAAATGCTTTCATGTCTATGCAATCTATATGCTACAGGTTTCTATTTCCTTATTGATGGCTTTACCATATATGTTTTCTATTTCATTGTGGGATATATTTTCTATTTCGGATTGTCAGATTATGGAGAGATAAAACAAAATAGGACACGCCGTTTAATTTGAACTCAGATAAATAACTTTTTGGGAGCATGCTTTGTATAATTTTTCCATTGTTGTTGTTAAGATATGTTTTGTAACTGAGAATGTTGTCCCCCACGGCCAGTGCTGCATGTGACCTTGAGAAGAATGTGTATTCTGCTACTGTCAAGTGGAATGTTCCCTGGGTGTCCATCATGTCCAGCTGATTGACGGTGCTGTGCATTTCAGCTGTGTTCCGGCTGAGAGTCTGCCTGCCGGGCTGTCAGTCCTGGTGGAGGGGGAATTGCCAGCTACCACAGTGGCTTGAATATTTCTGCTCCCAGTTCTCTGTGCTTTTCTCCATGGATTTTGTGGAGGCGCCTACACTTTGCAGAGTTTTAGTCTTCTTGGAGAATTAACCTACTTATTTTTATTTAATGTTTAATGTTCCTCTTTATTTCCGATAATTTTTATTACTCTAAAATTTGCTTGGCCTGAAATTAACATAGCTAGCACAGCTTTTTAAAAAGTAGTGTTTGTAATATATATCTTTTCCTATTTCTCCACTTTCACTCTATCTGTGACTCTATGTTTCAATCTCTAATGGGAGTTATTTGAAGTGCCATTGTTCAGGTATTATATATACTTTTTGGCTTCATCCTGTCTTCAGGAAGGCATCACCTTTTCTCTAGGATACAAGTAACTTCGTTTCGTCAAAAATCAATTTGTTCTTTTAACGTGGGAACATCTTCCCCGCAGCCCTGACTTCCTGATGGGAAACAAAGCTGAAAAGAACCATTTGTTTACGTGCAGTGGAGGCCTCGAATTCTGAGCGTTATTGTTTGTGGGTAAAAATTCCGCGTTATGAACTGTTGCTCCTATCTTTATCATGTAATTCGGGGGCGGGCAGCTTGGTGATTTGTTTCTTAATTTAGCAGAGTTCAATATACCACCACCTGCTGCCAAAAAACCTGTGCAAAGCCATTACCATTTGTCCATGCTGTCCTCAGAGAGACAAGGGAAAAGGCTGTTCGCTAAGTATGTAGCAGAGAAAGTAAACATCACATTTAAAATCCAGTTACATAACCTCACCTTTCTTGTGTCTGGATTAAGTAGCACAGAAATAAACAAACTATTTTTATTAAATTACAAAAGTCATCAATTCATGTCAAATTTAACCACAATTGTTTAGCAACACTTGATCACTTTTTCCCCCAAAATTGAAATGGCTACAATGACTATTTAATAACCAAAGCTTTATATTCTTAACATAACGTCGCCATAACAGCATGTTATAACTAAGCGGTTTATAAGTGCATGTGTTTGAATGTGCGTGTGGGACTTCAAAGCTACTCTGTATTGAAAAACTAACAATGTAAGACCATTTTGCTCTGTGCCTTTTATGTTTTTGTTTTCTTGCACTGTAATTCTCAAAACTGGAAATGTAAAGCCTGCCCAATGCATGCGTTTGTACCTCTACACTCTGACTTGTCACCCTGTTTTTGAAAAGTTAACCTTGAGAAGATGTCACAGAGGTGCCAGAGCTGGGAGGGGCAGGCTGCAGGGTCACCGGGACCCTGCCCTGGGGCAGGAGTCGCAGCTGCATCATAGCGCGCACTCGTGCACTTCACTGTAGATGAACGATTAACTGAACAGCCTGTTAACAACGACAGCAGGACATCTACCTACTCACCTGCCTTCAAACGTCTCGCCTAGAATCGCCCCCAGCGGTTATCTTTCCTTGCACACAACGGCCTCTCTCCTTCTTCTCTGGTCTACAAAGCACTCATTGCAAAACCATCATGAATTCCTTATTGTTATCATGTTTCCTGTTGTCGATGCACTTTCTGTCTCATCTTTCACCATTTCTTTAAATATCCAAGGGGTAGAATGGTCGTGAGAGGTTAGCTTTGTCCCCATGACCTTGCTCTAGGGGTTGGAGGGGAAAGTAGGTACAGAATATGCCTGCTGTCCTACATACATAGTCTTTTAGGCTTATCATTTTCCCATTATCTCCTTAAGAAAAGCTAGGAAATAAGACTTAGGTCTCAGAAGCAGCCAATTATATTTCAGGATGGGCATTAATAGCCCATATTTTCTCTGCTTATATCCACTTTCAAAAGAAATGTCCAGATTAAAATATTCATCTACCTTGATATCAGAAGTGATAAATAAGATGAAAAAATATCAATACTATTTGTAATTTTTCCCCAAACAAACAAAAATTGTAATTTTTTTTAAATTTTAGTGCCTGATGCTAGGAAAATTGAAAGAAATTACTTAAATTTCTGGCCAAGGAAGACATTCAAAATATTCCATCCCACTTCCCATATCAGTCACCCTCTGTCAATGCCCCGAATGGAATCTCTTCTATTGCTTACAATAAAGTTTCTTAACAATTTTCAGTGAATTCAGTTAATATTTATCAACTGCCTATTATCTCCAACCCAGAAATCTCCAACCATATTCCTGACTTAATTAAGATGGCTCTCTCTTTTAACCCCTTTACATGGGTTACATACCATTGGACATCTCTCTTTCAGTTATAATTGCTACCTTTATATAATTATTTTTCTTTTATTCAAATAGCCTCATACATTGGCAGGCAGCTATACAATCCTTTTTGTTTTGCTGTCAGCATCCCTGAACATGAATCTGAAAAATTTATTTTTGCTTCTTAAAAGTTTTTTTCTCTTTAACATTTGTAAAGATTAGTTGAGTTTGATAACAAATATATATATAGTGGCCTGGTGCATGAAATTCATGCACGGGGTGTTGGGGGGGTTCCCTCAGCCCAGCCTGCACCCTCTCCAATCAGGGACACCTTGGGGGATGTCCGACCCCTGGTTTAGGGTCGCTCCCACACAGGGATCGGGCCTAAACTGGCAGTCAGAAATCCCTCTACAATCTGGGACTGCTGGCTCCTAACCACTCACCTGCCTGCCTGCCTGATTGTCCCTAACTGCCTCTGCCTGCCTGCCTGGTTGTCCCTAACCCCTCTGCCTGCTTGCCTGATCACCCCTAACCTCTCTGCCTGCCTGCCTGATCACCCCTAACTGCCTCTCCCTGCCTGCCTGATCACCCCTAACTGCCCTCCCTTGCCAGCCTGATCTCACCCCAAACTGTCCTCCCCTGCTGGCCTGATCGCCCCTAACAGCATCTGCCTCAGCCTCCACCACCATGGCTTTGTCAGGAAGGAACTCAAACATCTGGAAGATGGCTGGTCAACCTGGTCTAATTAGAATATTACCCTTTTAGTAGTATAGATAGATTATATAGGATAAGATTGTTAAAATGGGGGGGGGGGGGTTCAGCAGGAGGAGATGCTCTTGGCAGACAAAAATACATAATCCCTATATCTGGACTGATAGCCAGCCATATGCTGCCAAACTGGTCATTAAAAAATTGAACCACTTTCTTATACCTTACACCAAACAGCTGTTGCCCTTAAAACCCCGCCTCAGCCCCCACCTTAGGTTCTGCCTTTGTAGTTCACCCAGATTAGGTTCTGATTGGTCGGTTTCTATGTCAGTCAGTGTCAAAAGCTCTGCCTCCTAGGCAGCCATTGGCTCCTCACACTTCACCCAGATTTGGTTCTGATTGGTCAGTTTCTATGCCAGTCAGCATCTCCAGGCCTATCAACGGGTGTGATCAGAGAGGCAGGGCTGATCAGCAGCACCAGTGGAGGCTTGAGAGAAAGAGAGGCACGGCTGCTAGCCAGGCCTAGAGCAAAAGAGAGAGGCAAGTGCTGATCAACAGCTGCCATAGAGGCTATGGATCTCTCTCCCCAGGCCTCTCTCCGGACCTTATCCGCAGCCCCCTCAGCAGTCAGTGCTGGGTCGGGGTGCCTGCAGCTGTGGCAGTCAGTGCTGGATCACCATGGCAACCCAGCACTGACTTCTGGTTGGTCGAGCCTCTAGTCTTTTTGGATGTTATGAACCCTGGGTTTTTATATATTAGAATATAATTTTAAAATATCAACATTGATCAATAAATAATTGTGTTTTATAATTATGATGATAATATTGTGCCAGGAGTATATCTCACTCAGAAATGTATTACACAGGACCAAAGTACTTGATACAAAATAGCTAGCATTATAGTTACAAGCTTTCTGTGACAAATATTGGCTTTTTTCACTCAAAGAATATTTAAGTTTACAATTTAATATCTTTCATATGGTGAGAGGTTAAATGGAACAGAGACACTTAAATATCAGGGGAGGCATTATAAAATCAACACCCAAAAAGTTCTGATTATTTAATTTAGTTTAAACAATGTAAAAAGTGCTACTTTTCCACTTTCAATTATTTGAAAGAATGCATAGTTTTCTAAATAAATAGCTAATGACTTTAACATTATAAAACTGAGATGACTGTATTTGCACACTGTTCTTGCAGGCATGAGAAAAGAGGAACACTAGAAAAGGAACACTGCAGAAATACAAAGTAATAACATTTTATTATGAACCAAATGCCAACATCATAAATCATGGAAAATATAATAATCTCACTGCCAATTACAGTGTTTTTGTAGCCAAATATATTTTGTTATTCTAAGCTATAGCAATTAATAATTATTAATGAATCTAATATTAATAGGAAATATTTTCCATTTAAAAATGAAAAGTAGTTTATTATTCTAAATAGTAAAATATATAATTAATACATTAAAATCTGATTATATCAAGTGAATTATTCTGATTTCTTATGTAATGAACTGATATTTCTACTTAAATTACATTATTAAGACATTTAAAAATAACAAGCTTGGCAGATTACTATATTATCATTAATATTTCAATGCATTTTAACGCATTATTAGTGACAAGAAAGTCTCATTAATTTCATTTGAAATAGTCGAATTTTCAAATGACTTATTGAAAAAGCAATACACAAGTTCAACTTGAAATATTAGGAAATTCATCTTGAACTTGAGAATGAACAGGCACAGTGAACACAGAAACAGTACAAGTATCACCAACCGCTGAGGATTGTTTTCTGTTTGTTTGTTCTTAACGCAGCCAATTAGAGGCCTGGCGGCGGGATGGCCTGTGCTGACATTTCACCTTGCAGTGCATTTGCCCTCGACCGGAGCCACAAACAATAATGATGTAACCCAAACTCATCCAGCGAGAGATAAACTTTGACTTTGTTGTTGACTCCCCGAGATCACATTTATATTTTTACAATGTGAGGCAAGAGGTCACAGAGAGTCAGAATCCACAGAGCACAGTTCCGGGAGAAAATACGAAGCATTGTGTTAGCCAATGTTATGGTGTTCGTACAACTCTGATCAAAGCCTGAACAGCCATAGAAATGTGGGGAAAACAATGTGTTCTAGGCAATTAGCCTGCGTACCCAGAGATAATGCATTCCCTCCGGAAGACACGTGGCAGCTGGCGGGGCTCTGAGGCATCTGCCCCCAGCTCAGGTGCACGTGACACCTGCCAGCCTTCCCTGCACGTGGCTGGTCATAGGGTATAAATCAGATACACGTATTATATATTTTAAAATTAATCACGTAACTTTTCTCCTCTACTATTGCAACCCCTGCTTTGACTTTTAGAATTCCTCATATCTGTGTCTTGATATTTCAGAACGAAAAATAGTGGATATATTGAGTTTTGGGAAAATATGTCATCTAGCATAAAACCTTATCATGGCCAAACATAGCTTGGTTGTCAAACAAGGAGAGAAAATACCAAACCGTAAGGTTCTGAAGCAAAGCCAGAGTGGCATTGCATGTTATACAGACTTTCCTCCTATGCCCTCTGCCCACTTCTCCAGCCTCAACCACTCTCATCTCATACTCTCCATTCTCCAGGCTCCCAAACCGCTGCATTTACTCCAGTCCTTGGCTGTGCCCCAGAGGACGGGGCTTTACTGGGGGCATCCCATTGCTGAGTGCAGTGCTCCCTGTGCCCTGGCTGAGGCTTGTATAGCACTGACAGCAGCCTCAGTGGACACGAGCTTCCCTGTGAAATTGCCTCCGCCCCTGTCTTCCCTCCAGCTAGTGTAGAGTCCCCGATCTGGGTTACATTCCGGAAGCCAGGAAAACGCATCTGTCTCTGGATCCCAGGTGTGGCGAGCACAGAGCCACCAGACCCTTCTTGCTAGCAGAGCGGGATTCCCCGGGCATGCACAAAGTCCAGGCCTGTGCCCATGCCAAGTGTGCAGAAAGGTCAGGATGGAGGCATCGCCGTGTTCTGTGGGCATGGACCTGCATCTGGAAGGGATCCACAAGCAAAGCAATGGAAGGACATGCTCCTGATGGATGAAGCTCACTGTTTAGAGGGAATGCATTCACAATGCTCCAGACCTGGCCAATGAGCAACAGCAGTGACCCTTACCTGACAGAGGGTCTCACTGAGCGTGAAGGCAGAGAGGGTGTAAGTGGCAGGGTCAGAGAACAAAGTCCTCTCATTCCACAGCCCAGCACTGACTCTGCTTCTTCTCACAGATTACCATGAGCAGAAACTCTGGGGTCATATCTCATCCAAATCCATTGAACAAGGTCTCTCCATCAGTTCTTTGTCCTAAGGAGTGACATACTTGAAAGAGCCCTTCTTTTTGTTTGGTTAAATGGCTGATTTTTATCACCCAAAGGAGCTGCCTTTTTTGTTTGTTTCACTTGCTCTACAAAAGTTCATACTAAGGTTGAAGAACAGTGAAGGTTGGGTTTATTTTTCTCAGATTTTGGCTTCTACTAATAAAGAATGTTAGAAGTGAACTATTTTTGCCTACTTCCCCTTCTTATTCTCTACTTCCAGTGAAGTCAAGACGATGGACTCATTAAAACAGATATAATTAGATAAATGTCTATATATATATATAAAAGGCTAAGTGATCATCCATCCATCCGACTGTCTGACCGACCGACCAGCTGGTACATCTGACTCGCACTGGCAATTTAAAAATAAACATTGACTCGTGCATGTGTGATACATATAAAGCTCTCACTAGTGCCAATCGCACGCAACCCACTGGCCAGTACCTATGACACGCACTGGCAATTTAAAAATATTTTGTATTCTAATTTTATAATACTATATTATATATATTATTTTGACATGTAATGTTTGCAGTAATGTAATTACTGCACGAATCTTGCTTCTAATTAATTTATTTTCACTGTGCACAAATCCGTGCACCAGGCCATTAGTGTTCAATAATCTGCCAATTCTCAGTGTCTGAGGGAAACCCACATGAAGCTGGCATTTATGCAGAACTACATTACAAGAAACTGTCAACGCCGATGTATTTTTACCAGAATATTGCATTTCTCTTCCTGTCTCCTGTCCTTGGTTTCTTAATCAAATTTATGTTGGATGACATAGACTAACACCCAAGAGTAAGCTTGACAAGTCCATCATTATATCCAGAGTTTATTAAGGGAACTGCCACACTGGGCTCATCTTCGGCAGGGACAGCATAACTTCCCTGTCAGGTGGAAGGCTCTGATGGGCTCTAAGGACAGGGAATTGTGGGTAGGGATACAGGGGCATGACCTGCCCCAGGTAAGGGGAGAAGCACCTGCTCCAGGAAGCAGCACAAGCCAGCATGCTGTGGGCACAGCGGTGGGCTCTGTAGGTGACTGAGGGGTTTATTGGAAGCAAGCTCTGCTCCGGCCAGGATCTAGCTTCTAGCATGAGGGTCTGGCAGTGGCTTGGCAGCAGCCAGGACATAGGATAATAGTCTCTCTTCCAGACTTAGGTTGCCCAACAATAAATCTCCTATGTACAAATGGATTTATGGAGAACTGTACTTGCTTGCTATTGCTATTGTAACAAATTACATCTAGTAGCTAAAAGCACCACCAATGTATTCTCTCACAGTTTTCTGGATGTCAGGAGTCCGAAATGAGTCCCACTGTGTTAAAATCAAGGTATCAGCAGCACTGAGCTTTTTATAAGGGAGACTCTGTCGTCTTCCCTTCTCCAGCTGCCTGCACTCCTTGGCTTGCTGCCTCCTTCCATCTTTGAGGCCGGCAAGGACATGGAATCTTTCTCTTGCCGCTCTCTCTCCAGTCCAGACTCTTCTGCCTCCCTCTCCCCCATTTAAGGACCCTTGAGATTTCAAGAGGCCTGCGGGGATAAGCCAGCATAATCTTAGCTAAGGTCAGCTGATTAGGCAAAGGGCAACCTTAACCCCCATCTGCCCTGTAACAGAACCTGCTCACGGTCTCTGGGACATCTTTGAAGAGCACTATTTGACTCGTCACAGCAGCCTTGACTGATACTTGTTTTCCTGGAGGATTTGGTTCATTTTTCTCTTATTTTTGAAATCTGTTCTATTACCATGTTTAAAAGACATATCCCCTCATTCTGTTAAAGCGTAACTGCTGAATCTCAGAGCACAGGCACCTGAATTCAGGAAAGTGCCCCACGTTTTCCCTTACAAATCCCCTCAAGGTAATATAGCCTCTGGACATGGACATAGCCAGGGATTCTGAGATTGTAGGCAAGAAAAAGGAAATAAAATAAAATAAACTTCACAGGGCACCAGTTCTCACCACATTATCATTACAATTTTCAGATAAACGCCTAAGGTCAGAAAGAGGGAAGATAAAGCTTCCGCTGAATTTATCTTGTCGCATTCAAATTACAAAATAAGACTAATGAGTACAGATTGACCCTGAGGGCATCCCAGAACAGGCTCCATTCCCAGGAACCTCCCAGCCAGGGGGCCGAGCAACAGCTCTGCGTGGAAAAGGCACTAAGCTCAGGGCCTGCGGGCATATCTGAGGCCAGCCCTGGTGAGAACATTTGTTACTTAAGTTGTTAAATACTTATCACTTAATAGAAGCTCATTGTTCCACTCATGACTTTTGCTCACTGTGACAGGAAACTCCCCATTCATAGAAACACTTTTCACAGGTTTAGAGGAGAAGCCTAGCTCCACCGCTGCGCCCCAACAAGTCGGACACAGGTAGGTGTCCGGTTCTATTTTGCCTGTGAGTTTATTTTGTGTTAATGTAACTCCTGCACAGGCTTCACACCTCAGCTCTAAAACCACCCTCCACCTGAGACTTCTGATTAAGCAATTCCTTCACCGTTTTTATGTGCTTCCTTTAAAAATGTCGCTCAGAGGATTTAGAATTCTATTACTTCCTTGTAGATTAATCTCCAACCTCCTTGACATTGTTGAGAACGGAAGACATCACCTATCTGGCTTTGTGCTCCCCAAAGGGTCACACAGTGGCCATCACAGAGTAGGTGCAAAAATACCTGTGGATTGATCCACAAGTACTGCATTTGGAATAGACTTTCATATATTTTAATTAAAGAAAAAATCTCTGCTTTATCTATTCTCCATACCTCTGATCCCTGAAAATATCAAATTTACCTCTAAGCCTGTTGTGTCATGATGTTGACATTAATAATACCAATGAACACATTTTACAAATAATGTGCAAAGCTTCTTACTAAGAATAATACACAATGATTTTTTAATTTGTCCTAGGAACATATTTAAAAAGAAATAGACAATTACACTCTCACAGTGTTATCTATAATAATAAAAGGGTAAATATGCTAATTAGACCAGATGTCATTCGGGACATCATTTTGGACATCCTTCAGGACGAAGCCAATGCTGGCAGCCAGGGAAGGAAGGCCTACTCTTGCATGAATTTGTGCATCGGGCCTCTAGTTATGTTATAGTAGCCTTGGTTCTTAAAGTTGAGTAGACTTTCCATGTATAGTACTTTTCAAACAGGACAGATCCTAACCAATTTGTAGGAGGAAAGAGAAATATATGGAACAAAGGATTCAAGACCCTAACAACCCCTTGTTTCTAGTTGCTATTAGCATTAAAATGAGTCTGCAAACAAATAAGCTATTTTTCTTACAATTGCTCTAACCACTTAGGTTCAAAAGGCCACACTCATTGCACATCATTCAAATTCTGACTGGGTGCTCATATTCATAACACTCAGGTCTCATCACTGATCAGTACAATGAAACTAAGCTTTTGTCCCCATAAAAATACAACATAACCACAGTCCTGCAGTGCAGAATGATGGCTGTTCTAAATTACAATGAGGCACAAATAAAAGGAAGGAAACAAAACATTCGCCGAGACTTGCTGACTATAAAAGCTTATGTCAAAGGCTACCATTATCAATCACAGCATCCATCCTGCAGTATCAAAGGGCAACTCTCAGGACCAGCAAGAGCCAGAGTGGCATGCCTTTCACACCCAATCAAAGGAAACTGAGCCACATGATGTCAGAATTGAAAGGAAGCTCAAGTTACCAAAACTATCACCTAACTGTGGCCTATAAGAAACTCAACTCCAAGACTCTCCCCACCTCTTGACTCCCTCAGCTGGGCCCTGCCTGGCCACAATAAACATACTTCACTGCACTTCCCATTTTTTATCTATGGCTACACAACATTATCACAAACTAGTGGCTCAAAAACAAGTATCATTTACTATCTCACAGACTTTCTCTTAGAGCAACTTACTTGGGTGGTTCTTATGAGATTGCAGTCAGGATGTTGGCCAGGGCTGCAGTCATCTGCAGGCTTCGTGGGTGGGACTCAGCTTCCCAGGAGGCCTGTCTGTGTGGTTGAAAGTAGGTGTTGGCCTTGGAAGAAGGCATCGCTTCTTCACCACATGGACCTCTCAGTGGGCTCGGGATACAATACCTGGCTTCACTGGTAGTGAGTGATTCAAGAAAGGGCGAGGTGGAAGCCACAGTTTTTTAGTCCCTAGTCTCAGACATCACATATAATAATTTCCATAAATTTTGTTGGTGACAGAGATCAGCCCTACTCCTTGTGGGAAGGGACTACATAATGTCAAGAATACCAACAGGCAAGAATCAGTAGGGTGTTGTGAATCTGGCAACCACAATTCTAATCCTCTTTCCAGGTGTTTTGTGGATTTTCCTGTCTTACCTGATTTCTCCCAGTCATCACTTCCATTGAAACCTCCTCAAAGGATGGAACATCTCCCCACCTCCAATTTTAGTCCAAAGCTCTATTAGTTGCACAGTTGATTAAGGGATTGAAGTCCTTTTTGTTCTCCATCTGCTTCTAAATAATTCCTCCTCCATGCTCTTTTAAAAACAACAATGCTATTCTAGTTCTTGTCATCAACTAACAGATCATCAGCCAACATGTCAGTACTCCCATCATTCATAAATTCCCGGTCATCTGCAATGCAATCTTTTGCTCCATGATCGACTCATTTTAAGTATTTTTTATAGTTAGGTTTATAATCTTGTTAGCTCATTCTTTCCCTAAGTATTCCATCTACAACCATTCTTTAATATGATGAGCCCCTCAATCCACTGAGTCTTTTACTTTTTCCTCTTTAATCTCTCTTTTCTGACTTAGATACTATGGTCTGTTACATCTCTAAATTTTTACTAGCATCTCAATTTCTCTTGCTGTATTTCATGTGTGTGTGTGTGGTATCCATCTGTTAAATCCACAGACCTGAATGATTTCTTCTGTTTGTACTGTTCTGAACACCAGAAAAACAACAATAAAAAAACATTAAAAATACTCAAGGGGCAGATGGAAAATACTGCAAATTAATTGAAAGAAAAATAAGCAAACAAACAAAAAAAAAACCCCCAGGACTGTCAAATTTCTGAATAATTCCACTATGCCCCTCTAATTGATTTCCCCATTTATCCTAGCAATGACTTTTTTTTAAAATTATGCTATATTATTTTAGGGTGGTTTCAGGTTTACAAAAAAAAAAAATTGTACAGAAAATACAGGGACTTTCTATATATTCCATCCCCTTACTCTTCCCTCACACAATTTCTCCTATTATTAATATCTTATATTGGTGAGGATCATTTGCTACAATTGATGAACCAATATTAATACAATGCTATCAACTAAAATGCATAGTTTACATTGTGGGAAGGTACTACATACAGTTGTATGGGATTTGGCAAATCACAATAATAGTATCATACAAAATAGTTTCACGGTCCGAAAGTTTTTCTGTGTTTCACCTATTCAGCCCTTTCCGCACCCCGAGACCCCAGGCAACCATTCATCTTTTCAGCATCTTCAGTGGCATCTTTTCCTGGAGTCATATCGTTGGAATTATAGTATATAACCTTTCCACACTGTCTTTTTCCACTTAGGAAAGTGCATTAATATCACTCCCTGCCATTTTGTCGCTTGATAGCTCATTTCTTTTTAATCACTGAATAATATTTCACTGTATAGCTGTACTCCAGTTTATCAATCTTTCTACTGAAGGGCATTTTGCTTGCTTCTAATCTTTGGCAATGTGGAGAGAGGAGAATTCCACTGGGCAGGGTTCCAAGGAGGCTGGGCGTGAAAAGAAACTGAGGCAGCAGAGGCATCCCGAGGAGCCCTGGCGTAAAAGAACCGTGGTGACTGCCAGGGTTCAACCTGGGCTCCTCTCCACGGGGGCCAGTTCCTCCTCATCTGCCCACCTCGCTCGCAGCACAGACCTCGCTGCAGCTGGGCAGAGGCCCGCCCAGGGGCTAGCCTCTCTCTGCCTCCTCCTGGCATTCTCTGGCAGGATGGCCATACATGTTTGCCTTCATGTTGCAAAACCCTGGCCAAGTTTTCAGAGAGAGAGCAGAATTCAGCTGACTTCCCTGGCAGTTTCCAGGGCCAAGGCTGCATGGCTAGCCTCTCCTTGGTTTGAACAGAGCGGCGGATCCGTGGCGCGACCTTTCTCAGCCGGCGCCTTCCGGGCCAACCACCAGGATCGCAGTGCAAACCATTTGATTTCGCACAACTAACTTGAAAATGAGGAGATCCATTGTTCAAAACCCATTACATGGAAGCGAATCAGTGGCTGTCGTTTTAAAGAAGTGAAACATCTGAGAACCAGGTTTTATTGCTTAAACATATGGTGTTTCCCTAACGGGAAAAAAAAAATATATATATATATGTGTGTATATATATATATACACATATATATATATATGTGTGTATATATATATATATACATATATATATATGTGTGTGTGTATGTATATATATACACACACACACATATATATATATATACATATATATACACACATATATATATACACATGCACACACACACACACACACACACATATATATATATATATATATATATATATATATATATACTAGAGGCCCAATACATGAAGCTTTGTGCAAGAATGGGCCTTCCTTCCCCTGGCTGTTAGCACTGCCTTTGCTCTGGCCGGAGCCACCTTTCTACCTTCCCATGCTACCCAGAGGCCCAGAGCAGCTGGGGTGGTACCAAAAGCCAGCATCTCGCCCGGCCGCTCTGTGCCTGCATATGCAAATTAGCCTGCCATCTTTGTTGGTTTAATTTGCATACTCACTCCTGATTGGCTGGTGGGTGTCACGAAGGTATGGTTCAATTAGCATGTTATTCTTTTATTAGGCATATATATATATATATATATATATATATATATATATATATCCAAATAAAACAATACAAAAGTTATAATAATGTATTTAAGATTAGAAAAAATATAGAAACCCAATATTTTGAAATCAAGTGAAACTAGACACTTGACTATTTAAATAATGAGACAGAGTCATAAATTTTACATATAAAATAAGTACGTGTTGGCAGAGAGTAGGGATGCAGATGTGTGTCTTGGAAGAGAGCTACTGTCTCACTCTGAGACAGGCCAAAACAGCTGCGCATTGCACTCCAACCATCTCCGGGGCTTATTGATGGCCAACAGCCATCCCATCAGCGTAGCCACTGGTATTGGCTGGTGACAGTGGCTCTGAACAGGGCAGGCAGACTAAGGGAAACATCACCTTGATCCCAAGGTAATTAGACAATAACCACCTAACATATTGCTCCTTAGGGAGGTCAAGGAGGAAATGAACTAAGAATAAAGCCAAGTGAAAACAGCAAATGGAGGCCAGGTATACACAGACCCATAGGCACAGGGGTGCCATGGCTGGGAGTCCTCATGGTGCAGGGACAGCATCCAGCCAGGAAGAGGACCAGCATTTCCCAGTCTCCGCTGCTCCAGGGAACAGCAGCCCCACTGAATGGAAGCTACAGAGTCATTCATTGAGAGTGACCCGCTTCAAGGCAGAGAGCCCCGCATGTTTCTCTTAAAGATGAACAATCTTTCTCTTTCTGCTTCTAAGCTGATGAGCTGCACAGTGTCCACATACCTCGCAACTGATGGGTCACAGCCAAAGGCCATTTCTGAGAATCCCGTCTCACCGGCCATCAGAGGTGGTGTTGCCGGTCAGGGTCTGTCCTTGGCTTGTTACATGAGCTTCCATGTAACTTACAGTCGGTAGTAGGCATCCTCTGATGGCACATAATGGTCTGGCTGGAACGGGAGGGCTGTTGTTTTTATTAGTGCTGCTTTCACTGAGAAATGGAGCCTTATTTTTTAGCTGCCACGATGTCCTCTGAAATAGTCAGCAATGGCTTCCCGGTCGATGGCTTTAAGTTATTTATTTAGACAGTTGTAGCTTGCAAGAAGTGGTCTTTCTTTAGAAAGTGCTACGTACGGAAGGTTTATGGACTTAGGAGAGGAGGTGCAGAAGGAAAGCAGCACTGGGAAGAAATGTATGGCAGGAAGCAGCATACCTGGGGACAAGCGGAAACACAGAGAATGGAGGGAGAAATATGTAAGACAATATTATGAGCGATAAATACTGTGGATAGATAAACACATGTAGTCCATCTGTACAACGGGATACTATATAGCAATAAAAAGAATAAACTATTGATGAGCTAAGCCACTGGAATGTATCTCCGAGACAGTGTCCTATGTGACAGAGCTTGTCTGCAAAGGTGCATACATCCTGTGTGATTCCATGGTGACCAGGTGAGTGCTGGCAGGGGCTAGGGACAGAGTCGGGTGGCGGAGGTGGGTCTCACAGTGACGGGGCTGGTCACACCATGCTTGTGGCAGTAGGTAGGTGAGTCTGCACGGGTTTTACAATTCATACAGCTGTCCACAAAGTCAAGTTTACTGTCTGTTAATAATACATTTCAATTTTAAAACTCCTCATAAAACAACTGTTCCTCTTTCTTTTCATAAAAAACTAGTGGCCCAGTGCACAAAATTCATGCACATTAAAAGGAAATTAATTAGAGGAAGCATTTTAATATTGCTATTTGCCCTTTCTCTATAATAGAAGTGTCAGAGATGAAAGAAAATTAGTTAAATGTATATAAAAATAATATATAAATTTATTAATAAATAAACAATAACAGTATCATGTCCCCCGGCCTCACCATGCATGCAGCCCTGCCCACCTGTGCCTGTCACGCATGCAGCCTCCTGCTGATCGGTTACGGCAGGAGGGCGTCACAACCATTTGCATATTAGCCTTTTATTATATAGGATTATTGAATTTATTGGGGTGACATTGGTTAATAAAATTATATAGGTTGTCTACTCTCACTTTAAGACTTCTGGGTAACAATCACCTGTTGGATGAATGATTTGGGCTTATTGGTGTATAGACTTCTATATTTTGATATATTTTCTAAGATTTTAAAGAGAACATTTATTCATTTAAAATTAGGATTAAACAGTACATCTTTGGCAGACTCAGTTCTACTCTGTGTAACGTGCGTTTCTTTAGCTTAGCCATCGGTTCTGTGCTGGGGGCGGGAAGAACTAAGTGGCGTGAGGAGGGAGGTGGCGCAGGAGGTGAGCACAGAGGGACACCTGGTCAGAAGCTGGATGAGGGACCAGGAGCCAGACTCAGCGATGTCACCGGGTGGAGTGATTCCTGGGGCTCCTTCTACACAGTCTCCCTGATTCTGTCTGCATGGGCCCCACTGACGATGACAGGCTTACCGTAGTACCCTAGGACCCAGTGCTCGTCTCTAGCAACGCTTTTCATATTTGTACGAAGCTGTGATTTTATGTTACCCAATTCGAACTCCTGTCTATCAATAGCCATTTATGCAGCTCCTTGAAAAAGCAGGCTCTAGGGACACAGTCCATCTACTTAGAATTACATCCTGTGAGACCGAAAACAACGTTGTTGTTGTACAAGCCAACATTGTGTAGTGTTTTACCCACAATACAATGCAAACATTTCAAATGGATACACAAGTGTCCTAGTCAATGCTCTTGCTGGTGGGAATTCCCTTAGAAACTATGAAAATGAGGATGAATCATTAGGAACACTCCCTACTTTAATATTTTGCATGGTATTTGGGAATATCATTAATTCAAATGGAAATACTTTGCTCAAGAAAATTTAAAAAAGTTCTTTATGGACCAGCGTTTGGCTATAAACCCCTGCTGGCTCCAGCAAGAGATGTGATATGTTTGCTAAAAGTTCCCTGACAGAGGTGGTGTCTAAAACCAAGCTCTCTGCCCTCTGATTTCAGAGGCTTATGAGGGCTACCCAAGGGATGTTCTGCGCGTTAAGGCACATCGCATGCCCCCCGCGGGCTGGCTTCCGGAAGGTTCGTTAACATGAACATCTCAGACCTGGCACACTCTGGCAGCCTCACGGGCGAAGGCCGTGCTGCCCACGGAGGAGAAAGATGAGAGAGGCTTGGTTTTCCATTAAAATGAAAAGCCAGCGCGGAGACCACACGCGGACGGCATTCTTCTGTTTTCCTTCCGAGGATGCACATGTGAGAAACCTGCTGATTCTCAATCATGTCAGCACTCAGAGCTTCCCGAACCTTCCATGGAGCACAGGTCTGGTGGCCAGGCCGGTGGGACAGGGAGCAGGACTCTGCCTCAGTGAGCGCATTCTTCCCACTGGGCCACTCACGTTGCTCTCCAATCTAATCTAGAAATCAGTGAGTCCAGCTGTTTCAGGAATTAGGCGAACTTCATTTATATCTGAAATACACGCCCCCACCCCCACCCCCTGCGCACGCACTCGCGCATGCACACACACACATGCACACTCACATTTAAAAAAAAAAAACTATCATCACATCTGCCACCAAAAGAGAAACTGGCAAATTTTGAATGTAAGTGACTAGATATTGAGAAAAAGAATACGGATCCTGCTGCTGTAAGAAAATTGCTATGATTTCTTTTCTTAGCCAGATGCTGTGAGAGGGGGAGAGGGAGGGAGAGAGAGAGAGACCTATTTTTTTACCCTTTATGTAATCTGAGGGCAGAGCTTAGTTACTTCAATCTCCTACATGTGATCGAAGGTGGGAGTTAGTGATGAAGGACAGCAGAATCTCAATCTCAGAAGAATCTCAGGAAGCAGCAGGCCTGTGGGGCAGACGTGACAATGGACTTGGCCGTCCAATACAGGGACACGCACCTGTGGTGGGAGCAGAGGAGAGGGTGTTTTATGGCGCTGGATACAGGCCTGATGTGCAAACACTTAAACATCCCCCCTGCCGCCCAACCTGTTACCCCTGGCGATGGCTTAATTTAAAAGCATGTTAGAACTTTCCAATCCAGTGTCTTGTTCCATCTTTCTATATTCTCCCTAAAACATCTTTCTTTCTTCCTTCCTTCCTTCCTTCCTTCCTTTCTTTCTTTCTTTCTTTCTTTCTTTCTTTCTTTCTTTCTTTCTTCTTTCTTTCTTCTTTCTTTCTTTCTTTCTTTCTTTCTTTCTTTCTTTCTTCTTTCTTTCTTTCTTTCTTTCTTTCTTTCTTTCTTTCTTTTCTTTCTTTTTTCTTGCTTTCTTGCTTCCTTGTTTTCTTGCTTTCTTTTTTCCTCCTTGCTCCCTCCCCCCCTCCCTCCCTTCCTTTGTCCTTTCTCCCTCTCTCCCTTCCCTCTTTATCTCCCCTTTCTTCCTTCTCCCTCACTTCCTCTCTCCCTTTTTTACTCAACTATCTAGCTCATGGGTATGTTGCCAGAACATCTCTCTAAATCTAATTTACATCCTATCTAATAAAAGGGTAATATGCAAATTAACCATCACTCTGTCACAAAGATGGCAGCACCCATAGCCACAAGATGGCGGCACTCAGCCCTCTCACCCCTGCTGGAGTCCCCCAGTCCCAGGGTCAGGTGGCCGCTGAGAGCAGACAGTGTGCCTGGCGGAATGCTTGCTTCAACACCGTGGCAATGAGGCAAGCGTTCCATGCCCCGCCATGGATGGGCCTCTGGCCAGGCCAGGGTGCAGATGGGCCTCTGGGCAGCGGAGAGCCTCTGGGCAGCAGGCGTGGAGCGGCCAGGCCCTGCAGAGAGCTACTGGCACACAGATTCGTGCACAGGGCTACTAGTTAGTAATAATATCTGGTGAGTAAGTACCATTAATATTTCTCTTTTCACCTTTACCATGAGTCAGGTGTGGCCTAGTAACAGTACAAAGATCCATAGCCTCCCAAGCAGCCAATGGGAGAGTGTGGCGGACAGTGTTAAATGTGGTCATGCATCTTCATCAGGGAGATGGAACCACAGACGGGGCCGGGATGTCAGAGAGGTTCACAGAGCCTCAGAGTATGAGGAGGACCAAGCAGAGGTGTCTTAGAGAGCCCTTTCTGTACAGAGTAGAAGACAGAAAGAAACAGAGAAAGAGAAAAGAGATACAAACTGGGTGGACGTTGGCTGTGCCCTGCCAGAGTATCCCCAATCTTCTAAGCTGCTGGAAATTACCAGGACACCAGAATGTTGGTTTCAGTTTAGGAAAATGGAAAAAATTCAAAGTGAGAGACACATAAGATATTTTGCAATGTATAAGCTGCCCCATGTACAAGGTGCCCCTCCCCTCACTTTTCCAACCCAAAATTAATAAATCAATATTGTAAACATTTTGCTGAATTTCTTCTTAAGGCCTTCTTTTTTGGCACCTTAAGGAGTTGTTCTTCCTGTTTTCTCCACTGTCTGATCACACACTCAGTGGGAGGAGGTCCAAATTGTCTCTCTGCAGCTCTATTTCCATGCTCTTTTGCATAGCTGATTGCATTCAGTTTGAATTTTGCAGAATAAGAGAATCTCTTATTGATATTTATCTTTTTATTTTTTGACATCTTTATGGGCTCAGAACACTCTGGTTCCTTTTGCATCTGCGCACTCTCCACCTCCACCTCCAATCACAGCATCAGCTGACGTCAGTAACAATAAGGCTCGTGATTGGAGGAAGCCTGTTTGACAAGGTCTGGGCAGCTACGCACCTGCAGGCTCCCTCCTTGGCTGACTTCCATGTATGAGATGCCCCTTGATTTTCAGTCTAACGATTTTAGATATAAATAGCGTCATATACACGGGAAAATACAGTATCCTTTTACAGTTGAGAAAATAATGTTGCTGCCTCCCACGTCAGCTAGGTGCTGAAAAACAACTTATTTCCCAGCAAATAGAGTGGCCTGCTTTACCCTGGGCGTGTGGTGTGTGCTCTGGACAGGACCCCAGAGATGATCCACTCCAGGGGTTTACTGTGAAGGATTCACAAGTTCCCTTTCAGGAAGCTGTTCTTCCAGGACGAGGAGAATCATCCCAAATGGAACAGCGAACACCTGCTGTTCCCCTCGGAACATGTGGATTTGATGTTGCGTTTTCCAGTTCCGGTGAAGGGAAGTCTGCTGACCATGCCTCGGCTGCAGCTGCATCTGTCTATCTGAGTTTTAGAACAGGTTTTGTCCAGGTATGGGAATGTGCTACTTTGGGTGTCTTTCAAACCAAACATTTGTCAGGGGAATCTTCTGAAATGGAAAAAAAAAAATCTTCTAGTAAACATAAGCATTCCTGAAAACGAAGAACAAAATGTTTGTCACTGGAACAAGGGCCAAATTAACATCAAAAAAGCGAAGGATCTCCAAGGATTCCTAACTCAGGTTAGTTCACAGTCTACATGTGAACAAACTACAGCAAAGCAGAGAGACAGACAGGAATGAGTGGAGGAGAGGAAGCCAGCAGGAAGAGACAAGTGGGGTCTGTATCAGTGCCTAAAGGAAGAAAAAGCGAAACAAAATTTCCACAAAAGAAATCAGATGGACCTGTCAGTTGAACGTATGCTTACAACTTCAATTTGGCAGTGGATAATTCATCTCACACTTTTCAGGCAAAACAAAATGAGCAAGGGTTCTAAAAGGAAAGAAAGCAGCAACGAGTGAGCAGCTGTGAACGGGGTGGCGATTCCTCTGACCTCTATCCGCTTTC
The DNA here is from genome assembly GCF_027574615.1 of Eptesicus fuscus. NCBI lineage: Eukaryota > Metazoa > Chordata > Mammalia > Chiroptera > Vespertilionidae > Eptesicus > Eptesicus fuscus. The sequence goes on along the minus strand of NC_072486.1, from coordinate 2,391,047 downwards.
TGCAAACACTCGCAGTACATTCACCAGCGAATGACAGGAGCCCAGCCACCAGGCCTCCATCTAGAGCAGTGGTTCTCAACCTTCCTGATGCCGCGACCCTTTATACAGCTCCTCATGTTGTGGTGACCCCCAACCATAAAATTATTTTCGTTGCTACTTCATAACTGTCATTTTGCTACTGTTAATGAATCGTAATGTAAATATCTGTGTTTTCCCACAGGTTGAGAACTGCTAGCAGGGTCGCCTAAGACCATCAGAAAATACAGATATTTACATTACAATTCATTAACAGTAGCAAAATTACAGTTATGAAGTAGCAACGAAAATAATTTTATGGTTGGGGGTCACCACCACATGAGGAACTGTGTTAAAGGGTCGCGGCATTGGGAAGGTTGAGAACCACTGCTCTAAAGGGACATTAAAATGTACCCCTGCAAAGGCGATGGATCAGAGGAGCTTGGCAGAGATGGAGGAAGCCCCAAGCAGTGGCGTCCATCAAAACCTCTACAGGACCCCACGGGTGACCTCTCACCCTTTCCAAAGGCCTTTTCAAAAGACCCAACTGGACTTCTCTGTGCTGTTGGGGTTGAAAAAGCAAACATGCATACATTTTAAAAAGATGCACACAGATTTCAAAAAAATTAATTGGGGGGGGGGGGCGGAATTTCAATGCTAATTAGCAAATCAATATGCTTGGTAATACTTGTCAATAATGACCATTAAGCAGCATCCCAGTGAAACGTTCCTACTGACACAGCTGCACTGTTCGGTCTCGAAAGCCCCAGAAGTGAGCGAGGCACATTCTATTCACGCATTTGGTCGGCGATCCCAGGAGCTGCACGGCAATGATTAATTTTTAGCGAACATTTCACATACTTCACTTCCTTCCGTTTTTAAAAATACTGTGTTTAGACTGTCTGGGAGTATATCTTACTCTACTGAGAGGCAGTTTCACTTCCAGGACATGGGTGCATCTCAGAGCTGAACGGCATTGTAAGAAATGCCACGTGTAGGCGCCTGAGGTCCTGCTTTCTGTTCCTCTGGAGGGACATTTGAGTGTCTTGTTTATACCGACTTTCTTCTTCTCTTTTAAGCTGCTTTTACCACCATTTTCCAACTCACTATTTCATTCATCAAGTTATTTGCTCATGTGTCTATTCTTGCAATAAATAATTATCGCAACATATAATTATTGCCAACTCAATATATGTCAAGCCCAGTGTTTTATTAATAAGTAAAATAATATTATTAACATCAAACACATTGACATAAGGATGCAAATTTCATTAAAATTTATGTTAAAATAAGGAAGTTATCATATTCAATTTAGTTGGGGAGTTTAACTTAGAGGGATAATAAATTATGAATTCAGATTTGAATAGCACTGTTCATTTCCCAAGCACTCCGTGATAATTAGCTCCTGGCCTAACAGAAAGAAAAGAGGCCTGTGAATAAAGAATTCCATCTCTCAGATGTTCAGTAGATTTAGTCACAAAAAAGAGTGATTAACTGTCCTCATACAGGAAAAAGGACCTTCAGGTTAGTCTTAATGGATCAGCAATTATTTAGTAAGAGAGAAAAGTGAAGGGAAAAAAAGCTAATTCCAAAATAAAAAGAATAGTTAAAAATACAAAGTTACAGACAGAACAGATGTGTTTGAATACCTGCAAGCGCTGTGATGTGCTGAGGACGGTATTGGTGCAGAGATGTGGGGATAGTTCAGAACAGGGAGGCGGCAGATGGGCGGATCAGGTCAGTCTGTCATAACAAAACATCTCAGGCCGGAGGGTCTAAACTAAGTTACTTTCTCACAGTTCTGGCGGCTGGAAGTCCAACCGCAAGGTTTTTTCTAAAGTGTCTTCTTTGAGCACATGCATGAGAGAAAATGACTCTTGGATGCCTCTTTCTATAAGGACAGATTCCCATAAGGTTAAGGCTCCTCCATTATGGCATTGCTTAACCTTAATTGCCTCCTTATAGGTCTTATCTCCAAATACAGTCACATGGGGGGGTTAAGGTTTCAGCATCTAAATTTTAGAGAACACTATTCTATCCATCCGTTTCACCCATGCACCCCCAAAGCTCATGTCCTTCCAGTATACAAGATACATACCATCCCAAGAATCCCGAAAGCCTTACCTTGCTGCTTTTCAACTCTAAAGTCCAGTCTCATCTATGTGACACCTGAGTCAGATAGAGCTGAGGCTTCATGTCCCAAGTGAGCCAATGGGCTTGGGTTGAGTTTTGGGTTGAGTTTTGACAAAGGAAATGGAGAAAAGAAGCAGATAAGTGTTTTAGGTCTGAAGGAAGTAGAGTCAACAAGATTTAGGGACTGGCTGGATGTGAAGAATGAGAGGAAATGGAAGTCCATTAGATCACTCAGGTCTCCAGCTTAGATGAATGAGCGCATGGCGTTACCATTAATCAAATACGGTGGGAAGAGAATAATTGTGGGAAGATAATGGACTTGGTGAGAAAGCACACACAACTAACTGTTGCCTTGGCTTTTCCCTATAAATCTCCAAGCCTAATGCATAGCTAACAGAGTGCATCAATTTACTTCTTGCCTTTTGTCAGCCCTTTCTGACCCCAGTATTTCTAACCACAGGAAGCTTCCTTTATACGGTTCATGAGTCACTGAGACACTTGATGGCACAATACTGTACAATCTTGTCTAGAAGGTAAAGATTTGGAATTGCTCTATTGTCCTAGGTCAGACACATGCAAGGCGAGCTCCTTCCTGTAACTCCTGCCATAAGCTAAGCTCCTGCCACGGCCTTGACAATGGGCTTCAGCTCTGGCTCCCCAGAGGTGCTTCCGTCCAGCTGGTCCTGAAGGACTTCCGTGGCTGAAGAGCAGGAGTCGCAGGAGGACCTGTCCCTCTCCCTTTGACTATAGGCAGGGATTCTGTTTCCAGCCAGGTGGCCATCCCCATTGACCTCTCAAGCATGCAGACACACACACGCACACACTCACATACTCACACACAGACACAGACACGTACACACACACACATGCATGTACACACACACACACGTGTTGTTGCTGTTTTTGTTTGTTTGTTTGTTTGTTTGTTTTACCGAGGTGTTGCTGACCTCAGAACCACCACTACATAGGCTTCTTCTATAAATCCTCTCCCAAGACAGAGCCCCTTGGCTGAGGACAACAGCACATATCAACACCAATGTTCTTTTCCCATGTTAACGTTATCACTCAAACTGCTTTGGAGCCCTCCTGGGGGATGTGTTATGGTCGGATCAATGCCTAGAGGTAAAGGTCCTCTAAGTTTCTAAGTCCGAATTGGCCAAGGCCAAGGTTACATTGACAAAGTTTATGGTGATTTACTTAAATATTTAATTTAAAGTCACTTTTGTTTGGAAGTTGTGAGGGTCCTAAATTTGGACCTAATTGACACAGTCCTATTTTGCTGTTTACTTAGCCATAAAAAAAACAACAACCTTAAAACTACTAAAATATGTCAAGTTAGCAGACTATATGTGAAAATAAATCTCCATATAGATAATTTCAAATATAGTAATAAAAATAGTTAAGTATTTGTTTTTAATGTTCTTTTACATATATGTAACAAATATATTCTTTAATTTATTCTATTGGAGCTTGAATAATCTGATAGTCTATTACAAAATAAATATACTAAGTTAAATTTTAAAAAATAAATGGAAGTGAATGTAATATTTTGGTTGGTACACAGAGCAATTGTTGCATTTGCATTGTGTCCTCTGACAAAATTGGTGATGGCAATTAAAGGGAAAGCATTACTGGGAGTGGCATTATCTCATTTCAAGTTATTGCTTTAGCAATTAAAATTCTAATAGTTATTTTGCTCTTTTGGACTCAGGGAGGTATAAAATAGGAATATTGATGAGTATTAGTGATTTAACCTCTAGAAAAAAATTCCTTTAGGGTTGAAAATAATACCTGCATTATCAGTGGTAGGTACTTTCAATGCTGGTTTTAGAAGAAAGTGCTTTCATGGCATATAATTTTATTACACATTTTTGTGATTTGGTTGAATATTTTGCCTAACAATTTTATGTGTACATTATAGTGTCTAATAAGAATGAATGTGTTTAATTATTGCCATAAAACGTTAGTTCAATACAAAGTCCAGTAATACCAATTCTATTAATAAAAAGGGAGGAAAAGGTAGAAATACAAAGGCTAAACTAATCATAAAATACTGATAAATGCCTTGTGAACTGTAGAAATTAGAATTTTATGTTTATTCACTTTGCTTTCAAAGAAACTTAGTGTTGTGGTAAATATCTTTAAGGACATATTAGTTTTGAAATACTTCGTTCATAAAAAAACTTACCAGAGTCATTCCTGGCCACACATCTTTTCAGAGAAAGCACAAACAGGAGAAAATCTGCTGAGAAGGTAACTGTTACAAGGAAGTATTTTTAAGTTTAACATCGATCTTTGGTTTGATTGATGACAGTTACTGCACTCAGTAACACCACGTGGAGGTTCCGGAGGCAGCAGACATTCTGTCCTATGAGCCTGGCATGCATCCCCTCTGGTAACAGCACCAGAGCGCCCTCTGAGAAACCGCCTCCTCGTTCTCCAGGGGCCTGGGTTGACTCCTAGTCTAGGGCCAGCTCTCTCCTGCTGCATTAAATCTTAGCAAAAGTGAAATATGGGACCAAAAATATTTGGGCAATTCGATCTTAACAAGACTGCGTATTAGGGCTCTCCTGGCTTCTGCTCTCTGTAGACATGGGTTGGATTTTATCAACTACCCATTTCCTTTCAATAAAGTGTTCTCTGAAGCTAACCAGACTTGAATTTTGCTGCATTTAATCAAGTAATCATAAATAATACCCAGGTGCACACAGTCATTCCTCTGAAATGCTGCTTGAGAGCAGATCCAGGTACCGAGAAATAATTGAAATCGAGTAAAATTAGGCCCCTCCCCTCTAAAAGGGAGGTAGGCACACAGTGACGGAAGTACCTTCAGGGACTGGAATTCATGGAGATTAGAACCAGAAGTCTGGTCTCTACTCAGATCCTTGCTACCCCTGTGACCTTGAGCGTCCTTTAACCACATTCCTCATTTTCACCTTCAGTAGGGATTTTTACTGACCCCACTTCAGCAGGTCATTTACTATGAAATTTTGCATTCCCTGTGCCTTATGGTTCCAACATACAATTTTTGCTCAATAAAGGTTTATAAAATAATTACAAGTATATTATACATGCCACATTGGTAAGAGATTTGGCGACATTTGCCATGCCCTCAACTGCCCAGTCTCTGAACCTCCCACCTTCTAAATATTATTGAGCAAGACAACCGGTCAGCTTACTATAGACTACAGAATCCAAAAGTGCCGGAGATAAGCTTTGAGCAACAACTTCTAACACTCGGATAAAAGTGTGTGACAAGCCCCTCCCAATCATATGTACCCATCTTCAACTCTGAATCAGGATTGTGGGGTGCACAGAGACAGTGAGCAGGAGAAAGAAATGTTCCCTTCAGGCAACAGTATTGCAGGAAAAGTAGTTTCAGGAGGACACTGGTGGTGATGCTAGTCATGATGTGGACGTTCCACTGGTAACAAACTTCCTGAGCTGTGTTTGTTTGAGAATGTTTTCATTTCTCCTTCATTTCTGAAGGACAGTTTTGTTGGATATAGAATTCTAGGTTGACTTTTTAAAATTTCATAACTTGAAATATATCCTTCCACTGCCTTCTGGCCTCCAAAATCTCTGCTGAGAAATCTTCCTTTTAATCACTTTGAAGATCACATGAATGTGTTGAATCATTTCTATCCTGCTGCTGTGTTCAAGATTCTCTGTCTTTGACTTTCAACAGTTTGGATTTAATGTGTCTTGGGGTAGCTCCTTTTTAGGTGTATCCTATTCTAACTCACTAAGCTTCGTGTGTTTGTATGACTACCTTTTGGTGGTTAATTTTATGTGTCAACTTCACTGGACCAGAGCAGAGTGTGCCCAGATAGTTGATGAAGTATTATTCTTGGTGTTTCTGTGAGGTGATTTTGGATAAGATTAGTACTGAAATCATACACAGAGCAAAGAAGATTATCCTCTCTAACGTGGGTTTGAAGGCTTGAATATAACAGAAGGATTACTCTCTCCGTGTAAGCACGTTCCACCCGAGAGATTGCCTTCTAACGTCAGCGTTTTCTTGCCTTTTAATTTTTACTGACCCCACTCAGGTTCACAGGAACCTACACAATAACTTGCAAATAAGGTTTGCTTTGCTTGCTCTGGAATTGGAGACTAAGATCCCATAGTCCCACACTGAGAACACAGGCTGCTGACTTCAAGAGAGCTGGCAAGACGGGGAGGGGATGGGGCAAAGGCACGTAAAAATTCCACAGTCTTTCTAACATCTCTTAGCTGCCTTTTTCATGATTCATCATTCATTTTATTGCTGTAGACCTTTGATTATTTTCCAGAGCTCTGACAAAGTTGCTTCTGACAATTGCTGCTTGGTTTTGTTGTTGTTTGTTTGTTTGTTTGTTTGTTTATGTTTCTGTGGGGAGATGGGAGCTTCGAGCTGCCTGCTCTTCCAGTGTCCAGGTGTTATTTCCTAGTCACCCTTTATAGTGATATTTGGTGCTTGCTTATGAAAGTTCTTTAAGTTTGGGATCTTTCTCACAGTTGTATGTTTTCTAAGAAGACTTGATTTGAGTGCTTGTATTTTGCTCTATTCTGTCGGATTTATAAAAAATCACACATCCCTCAAAAACAGGTGACAAAGCGGATTATTTAATTAACATAAAAAAATAACTCATCACCTCTGAGTCGGGTGAGCTCAGGGGATAAAAAACAAATAGTCTCCTTCATATTTTCTCTCTTACTTAATCCTTAAACCTACATTCAAGGAGGAGCTCACTAAAACTGGGTCAAGCAATGTCACTGGTTGCTGTAATGACTGTAGGACACTCAACCGAAGGGCATCTAAGTCTCATTTGCATCACTGTTGTCTCCTGAATCACTTAGTGTCAAATTTTTTTGCTCTGACGTATGTATTTTATTTCAAATATTTACAGTTGCATACTGTTAATAAAAACCTAACTTTAGAAATTATATAAAAACTTGGCTTTAACATTCAAAGTCATCAATGTTCAATGATGAACCTGAGTCCCTGCCCAATGATGGCAAAGCCAAGCCCTTAAATCTTGAGGGTCTTAGTTCTCTTCTTTGTTTTATAATAATTTCCTGCACTTTCTGAAATGACTTTTTATCTTCCTCTCACTATTATATTTTTATAATGTAGAAAAAGAGAGAGCTCAGCCAAATAACTCACAAAAGCAACTAATTTTGACTGGAACCAAATGGAGCTGGTCTGTATATAGAAAAAAAAAAAGAAACAAAAACAAAGCTGGATCAGAACAGAGCTAGAAAATACGAGTAATGAACAGATGAATGATATTATGCCAAAGGGAAATCACAAAGTGATAATTGCAAGGACCTACAGAAAAATTCAATGTGACAGGTGATAATCGTGTGTCCTTGGAGATGAAAAGCAAGACAATTAGAATGGACAGACTTGTACTGAGACAGCTGAAGAAAGAGCGTATTGAAGGAGCTATTCAGAAGTTAGACTATTCCTCCAAAAAGTGTTTATGTATTTTATTCAACATTGGGTATTGCTGAGACAGAAGTGGAAATTGGAGGTTCTCTCCAGCACTCAGCGCAGATCACCTGTGAAGAATGTGAAACAGAGAGGTGACCTTGCTTCACCAAGGTGAAGCTTCTTAGTAAAACAATTACCCACAGAGCTGGCCTTGCAGTAGCTTCAGAAGCATTTTGGAGCATATTTTAGTTTCAATGGGGACTTAGGTAATACTCAAAGGCTTTAGATCTATGCTGTAATAGCACACACTTTGTTGAATGGCAGAATTATTCAAGGTTACACAAATGCAGGTAAGAATAACATCTATGGGACTGGTTTCTGGTCTTAAATTTCTTATATTCTGTTTATTCTCCAATGATATCTTAATGTTCCCTCTACTCATTTTATGCAGAAGAGGCCTTAATTAGCAGTCCCTGCGCCTCAGAAGGACCATTATTTTCCTAATGCTACTCGCCCAGGACCGCGTAAATATAATCCTGCCCTACAGAAAGGAAATATCACACAGGCAGAGACTTAGATAACCTGAGCTACAAACAACACATGCTTCTCCCAGCAGCAATGCCGAGCAAAACCCCGCGAAAAGTGTCCCAGAAAAAGAGAAAAAAGAGCCCCAAGGAGCAGGCTAATGGATGGAGAAGATTCCACATTTTTAAATGAAGTTTGCTTAAAGAGGAAATTATCGTAAATGTAGAAAGCGATACTTGTAAAAATAATGATACTATTTGAAGTAACATTTCTTTCAAGTAAAGATAAAACCACATCAGGAACAACTCCTAGAGGGTATGAGTAGAATCACTAAAAGGATTTACACTAAAGGTCAATATTCAATTAATGTAATTGCGGAGATACTGACAAGGGCCCTGATTTATGGGCATTTGTGGGACTAAAATGCCCCGTTTTTAGAAACCCAAGCAGTTTTCATAGCTGACGTCATATGTTAAGCTCGTCTATCCCAACTGACTAGGTCTGAGAGTGCCTGCGTGATTGGGAAGGCCCGGCCGCCACGTGCAATGTGTAATGGATTGTGCCCGCTGCCATAGGGCATTTTGAGCTCCAGGTGTTTTATACTTGGTCTAGTGTGCATTTTAGATGCTACCGAAGAGTGGCTGGGGCTTCAGCAATAACTGACGATTTGAGCTGTTAAAAGGTAAACCAATCGATAGGTCAATAGTGGGATATGATTGTTGAAACTGCACCAACAGCTCTCTTGAGTCTACTCAACATTTAGTGAATCTTTAAAAGTATAAAAATAAGAGTTCTTATGTCTTCCCAAATACTTCTTATTGGCTACAACTTCTAACTTCTTAGAGTGTGCCATGGTTCTCCTAATCTCTCAAAGTTTAAGAATAGGTTTGCCTCATTGAGGCAAAAAAACAGACTGGTGGCTGTTGGGGGTGGTGGGAGTTGGGTGGCTGGTTGAAAAGGAGGTGAAGGGATTAAGAAATTATATATATATATATATATGCACATAGACAACATTATGGTGATAGCCAGAGGGAAAAGGGGATGGGGCAGGTGGAAGAGGGCAAAGGGGGATAAATGGTGGTGGAGAGAGACTTTCCTTTGGGCAATGGGTACGCAGTACAGTGTGTAGATGAAGTTTTGTTGCATTGTACACTTGAAACCTGTATGGTTTTATTAACCAATGTCACCCCAATCAACTCAATAAAGAAAGAATGTTTGATGTGATAGGCTTATCCAGAGCACATTTGAGCCTTGACCCTAGAGATAGTGGTTGTGGATGTAAAATAATTAGACCACATGGGACCAATTTTATTTTTATTGATTTTTTGAAATAAACACATGCCTACATATACACAAATATATATATATATACACATATACTATATATATTTTAGTATCTCTTTTTATGAGTACAGGTATCAGAAATTGATGATCAGGATCCTGTTGTGAGGATGAGGAAAGGAGCTAAGAAGCATGGAGAGAGAAAACGGTAAGTATATTTGTGTCGTGTGATGATGCAGAGTTAAGGTAAGAGTCTCAGGAAGTGTAAGCCGAAGTTCTATAGCAGGGCTTTTAAAACACATTTAGTTGTGAAACAGTTTACTCAAGCAATCTAGCAGCAGCGTATTTAAAGCAGATAAAATTGAGCTGCTTCAATGACCAGGGCTCTGCATATCCCAGGGCCCCACTCACTAGCTGACAGTTTGCAGTCATTGCGTTTAAAATAATCACAAACGTTGAACCTCTGCGGCTCCCATTTTTAAAAACAAGAGTGGAATCAAGCACTCACCACCAGATCTCTGAATCTGATTTGTCAGTTTCTTCTGTTGTACTGAGTACAGAATCTGGCAAATTTAGTCAAATGTGGTTTTTAGCTGTGGCCAAATAAGGAAGTCTATAATCCTTATAAAACTGCCTGTCCACTCACCAATATCATGGGCACCTAATGTAGCAAATCCTCCTGCTCTAGCCCCCATTTCTAAGGATTTTCAAATATAATTAGGATGCATCTTCCCCCCATTTTTTTTTTACCCTCAAGGAGGTGGCAATAACAGGAGTGAGAAATATATAAATTACTGACAAAACAAGCAAAACCAGGTGCATACTAGGTGTGGGTATAAGAGAGTTGCTTTGGGCCACAGCAGGAGAAACAATTGCCACGATGAAGTCAATAGCATTGCCTTGGGGGCCAGTGGAACCAAGCGGGAAACTGTACATCTTAAACCTCCACAAACTCCGGTGGCCTCGCCTGTGAAATGAGATAATGATTTCCTGCTGATGTGGCGACTGCAGAGATGAAATGCAATGATGTTCCTCTGTGCTTAGTCCACAGTGGCTGTTGATTAAGATAGTTTAGACCATGGAAGAGATGATAACAAGGTTCGGGATTGCTGTCTGTGAGATGTAATGGAAAATGCATATGGAACTACAAAGAAGACATACTTGTACATATTTCGGGTGAACATAGGCATGTTTTCTATTCCGATTCATGCTCCCACAGCCACATTCATTCTCCATTCATGCCTAAGATGTTGAGTGAGGTGGTGGGAGGGTGATTAGTAAAATCAAGCATGTCTAGATACATGGAAATTCTAATTCCAATTTGTTTCGCTCCCTGCTCTACGGTTTTCTTATTGGTGGCCTATTTCTTTTTCTTGGCCATGCATATTTAATTAATACCCTTTTACAGCCAAATTCATTTTCTTTCTCCCTAGCCTGCAATTTTTCTTGGTCTACTGGCATTGCTCTTGCATACGCAGATTTGAACAAATAGTATTAGTTTAATTTAGCTTATAATTATTGAATGATATTTATATAGTAGGCACTGTGGATGAATCCAGGGATACAAATATAAAATAAAATATAATTTTTGTCATCGACATATTAATGAGTGCACTTTTGATTTTTGTAAGATAGTCCTTCACTTTTTCTGCCACATCAATTCTACAATAACTCACTCTTCCTTTCACTACTGATTTCTACAAATACACATTCAGCTCCAGCTCAGTATGCATTGGGTGGCGAGTCCTCACTTGGGCTTTGTTGCTGGGAACACCGGGACATAGACTGTTGGGTTGGATGGAGACTCAGGTGCTGGAGGTGGCTGCTACCTGGGAAATTGTCTTGCTTGTGAAGCTGGTCTGCAGAAATCATTGAAAAACCCAACGATGGGGCAACCTGGTCCCAGCCCACAGGTGAGTGACACTCAAATGTCTTTACCTGAGGAGAAATCCCACTGGAAGCCAGTCCCATTATTAACCCCTCTATTCCAGCTCGCACACATCCCTTACTTCCTTTACGTTTAGGTCTCCTGTACATTGAGGGGCTTTAATCACTTCTCTATAGAATACAAATTCAGAAGAACTCATCAATAACCCATGGGGCTACCATCCATGTCATCTATTTAGTGTCTCTGGAGGCCCTCCGATTACAGCCTGATAGCTCTGCAGGCCTTGGCAATGCTGGGGACAGAAAGAGGCAAAAGGACAAGGTCAAGAGTGTTTTAACAGCACAAAGAAATTCACCAACCCAACAGCATCGTGGAGATGAGGCCTGCAAGCAGGCTGGGACATGATGGATTCCAGGAGCTTGGGAGGGAGCACGTGATGATGGAAGCACAGCTGGAAAAGAGAGCCAAAGGCGAGGCAACTTCAGCCTCAGGACGACAAGTCCTTGCCCACCTTCACCCCCTGTCCTGATGTTTCTTAGTCTACTTACATTTAATAAAAGCGATCTGTTTCATATCTAATGCTTTTTCAGAAATGTGGGCATCTTAGACACTACCTCTAAATGTTGTGAAGACTGAGGTTAACAAATTAAAGGAGCTTAAGTCAAAGTATCCAATTTACTGCTTCTTGAAAATTAAGGAACTGAGTTTAGATACATCTAATTCAGGATTAAGTTTAAAGAGAACTTCTTTGAATTATAACAATAAAAACAGAATGCATGCCTCGCCCAAAGCTTTGAGTGATCAAATCTGTGGAAAATGTATGCTTGCATGTCTTCCATCAACGACACTGCAGATGTAAGTGTTTCCTGAAACCCGATTCCCCCTTAAAACCCAGGCACATTCATGCTTCTCCTCAGCTCCCTCAAACCCCTTCAGTCAGACAAGAGTATTTCCTCCTCCCTATAATCCTAGGAGTGTTTGTTTAACTGATTCTCCTGTGGAAGGGTGATTAGAAGGGTAGACTTGGGCATCAGACAGTATTATTCAAATTCTAGCTCTACCACTGCCTAGCTCGGTGGCCAGGGGGAGAGGACTTAATTGCCTCAAGAGCCACATCTTCATCACCTGAAAATGGGACTAGTGATGTATCATGTATCACCCAGGCTGACATTCAGGCATATCCGCTGCTAACACATCGACTCGCTCTGCCTGTGGGGCCCTGCCCCTCTGCTTGCCCGGGACCCTCTTTAGTTGCTACCTGGGCCCCTAAAGGATGAACAGCCGGACCGTTTAACCTTCGGATCAGTGTTGCCTCTGCCTTTTTAATTGTGAGCTGTTTTAAACATCACCCCTTCCTCTTTCCAGCACTGACAGAACTACTTCCACAGAACAGAGCGCACTGTGCGCGCGCGGCGACGGAGATACTTTTGGTGTCAAAACAAAATAGGATTTGTAATTTAGGATTGGTTTCTAAGTTGGTCCACTTTTCCCTTTCTGTTGTGACTTCCTTTAGTGACGTATTACATTTCATCACCTCAGTAAGTAACACGTGTGTTGCACAGAGCACACACTCCCTAAGTGAATACTAAATTAATAAAGGAAAATGATCCACTTCTCCTGTTGCATCTGGGTCTTGCTGTTCTGTAAATGGATTACCTTTGTTGATTGACTATTTTCATCATATGAGAGACTTAGGGCCCTGCCATGATTGCCTCAGTATCATTAGTGGGAGAACACGGTCTTATATATGGTAGAATCCCTGTGAGAAACCACATGTAAAATTGCAGCTGTCTTGCATAGGCTATAACAAGTTATACGGTTGTTTTATTTTGCTTTAAGTAGTGTAAAATAAAGACTTTTATAGCAACCTGATTTATCTTTAGATGGGCCCTCCGAGACTGCGGTTAGCTTGATAACATCAAAGTACGTCAGGCTGTGGGCTCAGCCTTGCATAAACTCCAGCAGCCAGACGTAATACGACTACTAGCCCACAGCCCACAAACCAGAGACGGAAATACCAACCACACCGCCAACATGGTATATACAAAGTAATGCATAATTAGCAAGCGATTTGGATAATTACTTCCAACGACTGCAATATGCTCTCTAGCAAATCTATATTGGAAGCCAACATTCAGGAAGTTGTTGAAGAACCATGGACAGCGCTCTGAAAAAGGACACAGAGCGTCACTTTTCAGTGGCAACAATCACAAGGGCCACTGGTGTGAAATCAAAGTTGTCACTATAAAGTTTTCTTCTAATCTCCTGTGGGGCCAACGCATCATCGAATCCTGCCCATCGCTGGTTGCTGGGTTTCAGAAGACAGCGTGAAATAGGAGTACTGCTCATGTACTTCATGGCATAATTGCTGCCACTATCAACTGAGCCAATGCCGAAGCTTCAATCCAATGCCGAAGCTAAAGAATCTTTGTCGCCTGGACCCCTGCTCTTTGTCTCTCCATCAATGACTGACCTTGCTATGTTTTCTGTCTTTAATCATCACTCTCTCTGAATGTTCCTCATGTACCACCTCACTTATGTTTCCCCACTTCTTATTTTACAGATAGAGAATGTTTATCCCCATTTGTGGAAGGACTCATTGCTTCTATTTACTTTCCTTTTATTGATTTCTGGTCCAAGTTTAATAACTGAAGTATTTAGTATTGTACTGCTCTCTTCCAACTTCCCCAGCTAGAAACCAGAATTGAGCCTATATTTTATTGAAAAAATTCATGCTAGAATTATACACATCATCCACTGAAGCACAATAACTATAATTATTCTGTAGTTAGAGAATTTTAGCTGCAAAAATGTATGTCTTTGCTTTTAGATGCTATTGTTTCCTTAATAGAAATTGAGAAAGTTTTTTATTTATGATAGAAGAGAAAATCTCTTTGATGAACACATTACTGTTTTTTATTTGACCATTTTGAAAATCAAACACTATCTCAGCCCGGTGGTCAAGGCCAACATCAACACGGATAAGTCATGTTGGTAGTATGTACCTCTGACATGGTGTGATGTGAATGGTACTTTACCTCTGCAGTCTTCTTTCACAAAACCCATAACCACAGTGTAATCATAAAGTAAGTGTCAGCTACATCCTAGTTGAGTGAATTCTACAAAAGATCTGACCAGCACTCCTCAAAAATATTAAGATCATCAATAACAGTGAAAATCTGAAGTGTCAAAGTCTAGAGGTGCTTCAAGAGATATGATGACTACAAGGAAAGTGGAAACTGGAGGAGATGCTAGAACAGAAAAAGGACACAAAGCAGGAAAAATTGAGAAAACCTAAAGATGGCATAGACAATTACCTTAATAGTGTGACATATGAATACTAGGAGAAACTGGGTGTGGGCTGTATGAGAACTGTCTGTACCATCTTAAAAAATGTTCTGCAAATATAAAATTAATCTAAAATAAGTGTATTGGATTATTGAAAACAAAGGGATGATGAATATGAGATTTAAGATAATCAGTTTCTCAGAGGGTGGTAGAGAGATAAGACAAGACAATCATTATGAAGACACTGGCTTTTGTAATAGATGAGTGAGTGAATGTTTTATGGATGAATGAATGTTATTGAAAATAACCAACCATATTAAAATGGTATTGAAAAATAAATTATGATGTATCTGTGTAACCAAATACCACATAATCTTCAGAAATGATTCTTTTAACAAAAACTATATCCCTTGAATGAAAACATGTAATTAAATTTTGTTAGGTAGCCTGTGACAACTTTTCAGAGGTACAGTATCAAGATCTTCACCTAATTCACTGCTAAGTGAAGTACGGAACTATGACACAATATCTAGAAACACTGATCTGTACCTGGTTGGCAGAGCCCAGCTCTCCATCATGAACCCTCGCTGCCAACAGTCTTTTTAAAAATATTTGTATTGACTTTGAAGAGAGGCAGGGAGAGGGGGAGAGAGAGAAACCTCAATGAGGAGAGAGAATCATTGATTGGCTGCCTCCTGCACACCCGCTACTGGGGATTGAGCCCACAACCTGGGCATGTGCTCTAAACTGGAATTGAACCATGACCTCCTGGTTCATAGATCAACACTCAACCACTGAGCCATGCCTGCTGAGATGCAAACAGTCTTTTGAAAACCCAGTTCCTGAGTTCTGCTAGTGGGGAGGCAGGAGTCACACTGTGAGGAAACTCTACAAATAGAAGGATGGATCCCCAAAGGGTCATCAGCAATGGAAAGAGGATCTGCTGCAGAAGCTGGAGAAGGAATCCAGGGGAGGAGAAGTGATGTCTTCCTTAGGGAAGTGGGGTTGACATGGAGAAAAGCAGCATGAACATGTAACAAAGGACCAGGCTGGGTGTTTCAGGAGACATAGGAGGGAACCTCCATAGAGAGGCCAGAGACCCCTTAAAGAAAATGTCACTTTCCTAGCTTGTCCCTCTGTGTGCATGGGGGTGCCATTCAGAGGGAATGAAGGCGGTGGGAGGGAGTGCTTTGGTTTTGCTTTATCTGGTTGGTATGTGTTGTGGGGCTGTGGCGAAGGCAGGGCTCCACTTGGGGCCATGATAATGTAATTGAGTTATGAAACCTGTATTCTGGTTCAAGATCTGTCTCTAAGTTTCACCTTGACATTGGATCAGTAGCACCTTTTTATTTTAAACTACCTACAGGTTTTTCTCTTCTCAGCAAACCCTCACTGTCCTTCAGAGATATAGTTGGTTTTGTTCATGCCTGGATCTCTAGGTCTAGATGCCCAGCACATTGTAGACTCACAAAAAATTCATGATGAATACATTATTTTCTACCCACCTCCTGCCATACACTCCAGGCTAGACAGCATCTGAACTCAGACTTTCCAAAGACTTGCCCTTGAATCCATCCTTTACTGTGTCAGTGCAAAAAAATAGGTATTTTATTCATCTCAATCATGCCCCCTGGAAAGGCTGTGTTTCACCACCATAGAGATTTTGTAGACTAGTGGTTTCCAGAAACCTAAAGAAAAACAGGAGTTTAGCTCAGGTTTAATTTTATCAACACAAAATCCAGTTTAGTTAGGGATTGGCATTCATTCCCGGGCACAGAGAGAAGAGGGGGTGGGAGACCAAAGGCTGTGATTGATGAACGTGAGTGCTGGTTGGTGCTTTGTCTTCCATTTGGCAAGAACCAGCCATGCAAATCGAACGTAGGGGTGGTTCTATGGTCTGCACATGTGCATTCAGTTACGTGCTCCGATCACATGATTTTCCTTGGCTAGCATAGATTTCCGTGGGTTCCACGCTCACCTTTAGTCTACATTTAACTTGGTTTCCTCTTAGGCCAGCCCAAATCACCACCTCCACCATTAATCAGAGCAGGCTGCTGCCTAATGGCTTTAATCTCAGGACTGCCAGAGAGGATCTCAGGCTACATCTTTCCTTTGTTACCAAAAAAAAAAATAAACAAATAAAAGCTTTTTAAAAGAGGACACAGCCTTGTGTTTGACAGAGCAGTGCTATAAAACATCACCTGGGGTGGGGGCGGCCGGGGAGGGGTGGGTGGGGGAAAGGGGAGACTCATGTAATACTTGAACCAATAAAGAATAATAAAAAAAAAACATAGGAATGCAAAATCTACGGGGGCCTTGAGAAGGCTTTTTTTTTTTTTTTTTTTTTTTTTTTTTTACACAATCCAAGGAAAAGCGGGCAGTGGCAAGGCCCGGCTTCTTCAAGAGGAAAGAAGCACCTTTTGCAGGAGGCAGCAACACGCGCCCGCTTCCGGGGTGGGGGCTGCTGGTGCTCCCGACCGAGTGCTCGTTGCTGGGCGGGGCCTCAAGTGAGCTGAGGACCAGCAGGAGGAACAAGGTCAGGCTGCCCTTCCTGCAAACAGTGGAAAAGACCGAATGTGCGCTAATTGAGGTCCAGGATCAGTTCCCTCCCTGCCCTTCTCCTCGTCATTTTCAGCCTTTGATTTGTTGTTCCTTTCCTGGGTGCTGAGAGGCAGCGACATGATCCTCGCCTCCCAGGCTTTCCATTCCGGCTCTAAAAATAGCCCAGCCTTAATTAAATTGCAAATGCAATCATCAGGGTTTGATCAATAAAAGGGACATGTTGGCGTCACGCAAAGTCCCTTTAAACCTTGACTAGAGGCGAGCCAGCGTGGCTCAGCGGCTGAGCGTCAGCCTATGAACCAGGAGGCCACAGCTCGATTTCCGGTGAGGGCACGTGCCTGGTTCTATTACCCAAGGTCACCCCAATACATGTAATTTATTGTATTGGGGGGCGTGCAGGAGGCAGCGGATCCATGATTCTCTCTCATCATTGATGTTTCTCTCTCTCTCCCTCTCCCTTCCTCTCTGACACCAATAAAAATATATATTGAAAAAACAAAAACCTTGAATAGAGCCCGGGAAACACACCTTGCCAATCCCTCTGAGGCCCGGGCACCCACGTGCCTGTGCTCGGGACCCGTGCAGAGACCTCGCTGAGGGCCAGGCTCTTTTCCAGGAGTGATGGCGAAGGCCTGCACGAACTGCTCCCAGCGCTGCGACAACCTCTGCCATCTGGGAGGGAAACGTGCGCTCTGCCCAGACGACTCTGCCAACACGGCGAGCCCTGGGACCCCTGGGGGCTCACGTGTCCAAGGCCCAGGCCCAGCGGTGAGCAGGGAGCCAGGCTGCAGCCGGAGGAGGTCTCCTTCGCAGTCCGGGTCCCAGGTGCGACGGAGGCACAGGTGACGGGAAGGAGGAGGTTGCTGACTGAAGTGAGTAATGAAAACAGCAGCCTGCGCCTTGCTTGAGGCTATGCTAAGCCCTGGAAGGGGCGGGG
Source organism: Eptesicus fuscus (assembly GCF_027574615.1). Classification (NCBI taxonomy): domain Eukaryota; kingdom Metazoa; phylum Chordata; class Mammalia; order Chiroptera; family Vespertilionidae; genus Eptesicus; species Eptesicus fuscus. The sequence goes on along the minus strand of NC_072486.1, from coordinate 2,372,999 downwards.
AGAGGTCAGGGGGCCAATGCGCATTCCGCACCCACTGCAAGGTGCACCGGGGACCGTCCCATCCGGCTCCCTGGCTAAGCACAGCCCGCGCTCACAGGTTTTGGAGTGAAAAGGCGCTGGTTACCAGGGGCTCTTGACTTGGCCCGGGCTGTGCAGCATCAGCTGATGGGCGGATGGAAACGGAACACTGGGCTCCCTGGAGCAGTAAGCCCGGGCGGTAGGAGGAATACAAGTGACGTTTTGTGATGTTATTTTTTAAATTACGTGTCTTGGGGTGACCTTGGTTAATAGAATCATATAGGTCTCAAGTGTACATTTCCCATCATATGAAATCTGCATATGGCACTGTGTGCCCAGCACCCAAAGTCAAGCCGTCTTCTGTGATCACATATTAGGCCCCTCCCGCCCCCACCACCTCCCACCCCTTCCCCCTGGTAACCGCCACACCGCGGTGTGTGTCCATGAGTTGGGGTTTTATATCCCACACGTGAGTGAAGTCCTGTGGCTACCGGCTCTTTGGGACGGATTTATTTCACTCCACCTGACCTCCAGGTCCATCCACGTCGCAAACAGCAGCTTCTGGTCTTCCTGTGGCTGAGGCATGCCAGGGAGTGGGGAGAGAGGTGGGCGTGCTTGGGGGCCATGTGCAAACCAGAGAGGGGAGCTGGGCACTCAGCTTCAAGGACCTGCACTTGCACTCAGCTTCAAGGACTCACCCTGGACCATCCGTTGTGCTGCAAGGCTGGCCTCCAGGTTCGGGGGATACCGCAGTCAACCCGGAGGAAAGTGGATCCCAGCACCCCTCCGTGTGTTACCACAAGGAGAACACAGAGTGAGTGAAAGGGGTGCTCCATCAGATTGAGAGATCGCAGGACCCGCCCCTCACGGAGCCCATCGCCCGCTGGCTTCCTGCCCCCCAGTCCCCCTCCCCCTCCCCCCGCCCGGCCCCAATCAGAACAGCCATTTCTGACAGCGTTAGAGAGTGTTGGGTGATAGATGTCCAGGCGGCCGCTTTTCATGGAACAGAGACTCACAGCCATCCTATCGTCAGTATCTAATGTGCGATTTAGCGGTCCAGACACTCAGTTTTCCTCTCGTCGCTGTTGGCCTGGGGTGTGACTATTACTCATCTTCAGCCACATGTCCCCACTGCCCATTTGTTCCGCATTTTCCCGATGTGCCATGCCTCCCTTGTTACATTTCCCCTGCATTTTACTTTATTTTCCACATAGCTTCTGCAACCAGTCTTTTATAGAGGAACGCAGTCTATTGTTTAAGTCACCTGGGTCCACATCTAACCCTTTTGCATTTCTCTTCTGTTTTGTGGTTTTATGTTTTCTGATATGTGAACCCTATAGAGGTGTGTGTGTGTGTGTGTGTGTGTGTGTGTGTGTGTGTGTGTGAGAGAGAGAGAGAGAAAGATACTGAGTGCAAGTTTATTTCTAGCATAACGTTAAAGAATATCTCTAGACTGTTATCCTGTGTTAAATAAATAAGCAAGAACAAAAACACAACATTCATATAGTCTTGCTGTTGGCCAACCTTCCCTGGTTCAAGTTTTTATTTCTTTGTATACATTGGGACTTTAGATACTAAGAATAATAACATTGTCATAATTTTTCAAAAGAATAAACTGATATCAAAGCAGTTAAGTAAATGTCCCAAGATCCCACAGCCATAAAGTTACAGAGAAAGGTTTTTTTACTCAAATCTATATGATTTTGAAGTTACTCTGAAACCACTCTGACTAAATGGGTGACTACTACTTTTTTTTTTTTTTTTTTTTTTACCAATTTTAGTTTTATCCCCCAATAGCATTATACAAATAAAAAAGAATCCTAATATCTTTGGCCTTCACACTTATCAATCTTGCCCGAGTCCTGTTCACTTTACTGACTTTCTTAGCACATCGGAATATTAGCCGCTGCGACCGTGTTCTTTCTTTTCACCTGCGGAATAGCAGTTCTTTTCTGCCGTGTCGTTTGCTCCACGCCGGCCCAGGAAGAGACTCCCGGGCGATGGGAGGAATTAATGTAATTAATGAGCATGCTGCACCATGAGCTTTGGAATCAGAATGGTTTATGTTTGAACCTGAGTGCTCGCTGTAGGAGTGGTTGTCATTTTGACAAGGTGTGCAAATGGCCCGTCTCAGTCTCCATTTCTGTAGGGTTGTTGTTTGGATACAAGGGTGTAATCAGGATACAGCCCCAAGAATGCCCTTGGCATATGAGAAACGTATTAACATTAGCAGATATTGTGGAGATTCTTGTCGTCTCCACCATTTATGGCATCCTGGCAGTGAATGGGTAATCACTGGCGCACAGCACCGACAAACCCCTTTTCATTGCTTTTCTCTCTTCCTAAGTGAACCTCCACTGTGGGCACGCTGGGGTAGGTGTCACATGCTCCTGGATAAAGGATTCGATGAGGAATCTAAAAGATAAATACTCTCACGTCAAAAAAGATGCAGGTGTGGGGACTGAGCTAGAGGAATGAGCCCTCATTGAGGAGACTCGGACCCAGGTGCTGGCAGAGGCTGCTGGGAAAACACTGGTGTACACGCCGCCTTCTCCCCAGCTCCCAGCTGCACACAGACCCTCGCTGAACTCACAGCCCTGGAGAGGCTCAGGCTAAGACCAGGCCCCATGAGAACGGCCGCTCCATAATCCATGTACGCTACGACAGAAGGACCCTTTATTTACAGTCATATTTTTACTCAAGTTATCTTCACAACCTAAGAACTATTTCATTCCCTTTAATGGGATTAGCCACCTCAGCCTTTATTACCACATAGGACGTAATTACCCCGCTTTCACTTAATTTATAGGCCTCATTAGCACCCTGGCCTCTTCCCTGTGGTTACAAATCTCCCAGGAATTGAGAACTCTCCGAGCAGCAGGAGATTTGTGGTGATTGATTGTTCACCCCGGCAGTCCTGATAACAAACTGCTGTATTGTTGTGGATCCCACTGAGGGAGCCGAATTTGGGGGAAATTGTAGGGTTCTGGTTAAGTGCACTCACTCCTCCCACCGTCTGACACGGAGCCTGTTGCTACTGAACGAAAGCCAGAAGGAATCCCAGGAGGGCAGGGCCTGTGGCAATCACCAGCCCGAGAATGTCATTGCTGCCACGGGAGAGCAACTGTATCCAGTTATTGGAAATGAAAAGCGGGGGCGAGCCTTAAATGTTCCAGCTGGTATTCGCTTTCCTCCTCCCTGGGGACTCCTTCCACCCGCGGTCTGCACCGTCGGCCAGTTATGGGGAGCAAGACCGGCATTGCTAGTGTTCGTTCTTTTTCTGACGGAAGATCACCTCTCCAAAGCTTCCCTGGCACAGTGCTGATTTGCTGTAATGAGCCCTCGCCAGAGATCAAATACACAGGTATCGCACTTGCCCTTAAGGTCCAGGAGAAAGAATTGTGCCTTCTGGAGCTCATGGTATCACTAACGATGACTGTTTGCAGCCACCACTCCGGGCGCATGATTATATTAAGTCTTACATCATGTCCACAATAGGTTTACCATCTGAGCGCTGATGGCGATGATGGGAGAAAGACTTTTTTCTCACGTGAAATAAGGACTTACTGCTCAAATCGGGACATTTCCTAGAGACAGAGTGGCGTGTCAGAGCTCTTCAGATTCGGCGAGAGCAATGGTGGTGGCGTTTGTAGAACACTCAAAAACACATTACCCCGTGGACATGGACAATAGTTTGGGGAAGCCCAAGGGAGGGGGAGGGGAAGGTGGCAAATGGAGGAGAAAAAGGGGCACCTGCAATCATGTCAGCATTTTAAAACTTTAATAAACAAATAATTATCTTAAACACACACATTACATCACTGTCTGGCTCTACAGGTTGCTTCAGAAAAAGGTTTATGCAAAGAATTAGGGTTAGTAAGCCCTAAGGTGGTTCAGATTTTCCCCCTATATAGTATTTTTGCTTGTTTTTCAGCAGATAACAGCAGGCCTCCTCACAGCACTCCGCAGACCACCAGGCCTACCTGGCTCCCACTGGCCCCGAAGGCTCGAAGGCTGGGGCAGGTGCACTCAGCAGCCACATGTCCGATGCTGAAGAGAGAGAGAAACAAGAGGAACCAAAGTTTCCGGAACTCAAGTAACAGGTGCCGCTGTTTCCCAGTCGGAACCCTTTAAAAAGGGAGAGGCCCATCAATAAGGACATCCTGTGTCTACAGCAAATATGGATGCGCAATGGACTCACCACTCCCACTCTGCTGGGTTGCAATTGCTGTGTTCCCTCCTGCCTTCCTGCATGTCCCTTACCTGAGGTGGGTTAATCCCAAGGAGATCCAGGAGGACTCTCTGAAGGAGAGTGATAGACTATGCAGAGGACTCTCTGAAGTGGAGTGAGAGACTATGCAGAGCCTCTCAGCTTCGTTAACTTTGCTTCAGATCTTTATCAGGGAGACAAATTGGGGTTTTCTCTGCTTCTCATCAGGGCCTCATGCATACAATGCTTTCTCGCAGAAGAACCTATTGCCTCAGAACCGGGCCTCCCTGAATGTGGCCACGTGACTGGCAAAGGACCCACCACCTTCGCTCTGTGAAGGTTTTTCCTGGAACTCACTATAATCCAGTACAGCTTTTTTGTGTGTGTGTGTGGAGTGGGGGGGGGGGGTCGGGGGCTCTGTTTGACATGTACATTGTGCTTGACTTTATAAATCAAGAAAAAGAGTTGAGGCATTTAGTTAATGGATTTTTATGAGTTGTCAGATGCCCAACGTTCAGAGAGAAAGAGAGAGAGAAAAAAGATTCTAGCTTTTGTAATCCCTTCATTTTCATACTGGAGAACAGCGGCATGACTCATTGTGGGCAAAGGGTTAATGGGGCTCTGCTGATTGAGAAGGACTCTCCTCCCACCAGGACTGGGGTTTGCTCCTGACACTCCTAGAGGCTTTGTACCTTGTTTCCAAGGCTTTTTACAAACCATCATAAAAGAGGAATGATCTCAGAAGCACTTAACGCCTTTTCTACACCCACTTTTCCAATAAATCTCGAACACATCTTTCACTGTGATCACAGAAATGCGCATTTTCTGACAGGGAAACCACAGCGTGACTAAGTCCAAATGGAGCACAGTGCACTCACTCAAGGGGAAAGGATAATGCGGCGGGACAGAATGCAATGAGACCTAATGGGATTCACTCAGCTTTGGCTTCCCAACCACAGGTGCTTTACAGCATCAGCTGACTGTTGGCACTGGTTTTTCTTGCACATATTATTTTAAAAGATTAAACCAATTCGGGGAAAAAATAATGTTTACACACTCCAGGTAATTTGATGTGCTTGTTTCTACTTACACCTGGTCTTCCTATACCTTTGATTCATGAGAAAGTTCAACTTGATAGTAGCAAAGTAATTCCAAACTAACCAGGGATATAAGTTCTAACTTGTGTTAGACTGGATTTCATCGTAGGCACAGAGCTGGAAATGTGTGGTCTCATTCCTCCCCCCTGTGTGGTGTAGGCAGGGTAGCGGTTGCTAGGCAGCCATTCTCCTGTTTGCAGAGAAAAGAAAGAATTTCTGTATCTACAGGTGTCTTCAACACTGCCTGGTGCTCTGTGTTTCCATCTGCATCCTAGGGTGGGATGGTACAGGTGTGGTGCATGCCTGCCCTCTCGTGAGGGTCCTGTTACTGTGCAAAGGGTCAAGGCAAGTGGGCATTCCTAAAACAGATGGTTATTGAAATAGTCATTTCCTGGAGAAGCCAGCCTGATTATACCTAAGAGGCTTAAGAGCTGCATTACGAATGTTTTAATTGAATTCCATTTTATCAAAGCGATACATGTGCAATAGCTTAACAAGTTAAATGGTAAACAAAATGGATTATAACCAAACGTTCTCTGCTGCACCCCCCACCCCCATGTCGTGTTCTCCTAAAGCAGCCACTTTATTTATTTATTTTTTTAGTTGTTCGGGATCCATCACTCTAATTAATAGGAGTGAATTGAGTTCATTGGATTCATTAATTTTAGATTTTCTCTCCTGACACCCTGGGTAGATGGGGATCTGTGCTCTTACACGGCCAACATTTTTATTGGCCTCCCTCACCCTCCTACTATAATTGTATTGACATGTGGGGTAAAAGCAATGTTCAGTGTTTCTGTTATTAAAAATTACCATTGTGCCATAATAGGGTCACAGTTACTTTTTTTTTTCAATTTGTACTGAAGTTAATTATGCCTTGCTTATTTTTGTTGTTGTTGTTTTGATTTGCTTAGGTTTCTTATACATATTTCTACATCTTCCAGCATCTTCTATTCTCCTGTCCATTACTTTCCAAAAATTGATAAATTTTAGGAAGCTGTGAATTCTGAATTTTCTTTAGGGGTCTTACTACTGAGACCCATCTTCTCCTTCATTTTCTGGGTCTGCTCCCCACCTCTCTACCTTTCAATTCCCTTTACTGTCACTTTAAGTCACACACCTCGTTTCCTGAACGTCAAGTTTTCTCCGTTCTTGGTTTGCTCCATTGTTTGGGTGGAGCTGACCCTCAAACAGTTTCCTCAAGTTTAAAAGGTTGTTCGCGGACAGAAGTTGTGGTGATGATGACAACTCTCTTCCTGTCTTTGGACCTAACTGCTGGGAACTAGACTAAGTCCCATGCCGACCCCCCACACTCCCTTGCCTGCCTGTTGCACAGCTGTCTCCTTACGCTCCTTCTTCAGGATCCCCCCTGACATTCCCTCTGTTTATCTCCCATGCAGAGTCTCCCATTTTCCATGTAGCATGATGTTCTCTTTCCTGGTATATCCCTCATTTAGAGGAAAACATCTCAAGGAGCTCTCTAAACGAGGAAACAAGGGTGAGGCATTTTTAGAGACCTTCCACATCGGAAAATACCCTGATGCTATGCTCACACAGGATGGAGTTTGAATGGATGTCTAAGTAGGAAATCATTTCTGTCTACACTTGAAGACATGGCTCCAAAGACGTCCGGCTTCCAAGGTTGCTGTTAGAAGTCCCTGAGCCTGTTATTGATTTGATCTTTATTTCTTGCTAGAACTTTTTAATATCTTCTTTTTAAGAAGATTTTGTCAGGCAATATCATTGTGTCTATTTTATTTTTTATTTTGAATTTATCTTTATTGTTGAAAGTATTACAGATGCCCCTTTTCTTCCCCATTGATCCCCTCTAGCCCACCCCACCCCCCATGCCAGGCCTTTACCCCACCATTGTACAACATGTCTGTTTTCTTGAAATTTGCTAGTCATTGTCAATCTCAACTCTAAAGATTTAGCTGGTTAATGTGGATATAGGCATCTATATTGTTTTGTTGCTGGGTATATGTGAAGAGAAGCCGGGTTCAAAAATATTGAGTCTTGGAAAATGGGAAAATAAACCAAAAGCTATTCTGAGACCTTCAATGAGCTCCATAAGCTCCCTAGTTCTTTCTCTTTCAGGCCATTTTACCTGCGCCCCACTCCGTGCTAGTTTCCCCATCCATATTTTCTCTCTCACATGTGATGCTATGACTTGAGAATGACATGATTGTTTTTCCATAGTTTTCAGTATTTCACTGCCCTTTATTTGAATGGGAATCAGCAAGTTGTCATTAATTAAGTGCCTGCTGTATTCCAGGCTCTGCAGACCTATTCTAACATGAGGTCACAGCTGTCACCTTCCTTTCCTCGCCATTTTTGCTGGTTCCACAACTATTGGTGTATTCTTTTATTTATTTATTTTCAAGTATATTGTTATGTTTTAATTTTGACATTACAATTCACATTGTAATTTCTTCTCTTATCTATGCATTATTAAAAGCGCATGTGTGTGTGTTTTTCTCTCTCTACTCTATGGAGATTTTAATGCTGTTCTTTGTCTGTGTGTTTTTTTTTTTTTCATTAGGCTCTTAAACTTCACAGTCAATAGTGCCTGGCATTTAGATGGTATTCAATAAAGTTTTGTTTATTGAACAAAGAACAGCTATGTTTGTCTCCAAATATGAGTAGCAAAAAAGACTACTGTAATCAAATGAACGTTTCCTTCTCCCCCGGATATTTAGAGTCTAGGTTTTAGAAGACAGAAAGAAAACACTGCATTTGGGATTCAGAAAACAAATGTATAACATGTTCAGTAGGTTTTCAGGTCTGAGGTGCTTTTTCCTGGCATCAATGGGAGTAATTTTCAAATCAACTCTTCCCCTTCTTGCTCTACTGAGCATGCCTGCTTGAGGAAAATGGCTGTTTTCTGTCTGATTTTTGGTCCTTTATTTTTTTCCCCTGCCAAGGAGATTTGGGACACATAAATCATTAATGTGTGTTTTTATATATTCTGCGGTCAATGAAGAGAGTTTAAGGAAACATAAATCCATTTTGTGGTTATTTGTGGGATGCACTTTCGGAGGGTAGGATTCGGTGCCTGTCTTAAGGATGCCCTTCAGACAAGGGCACGTGGGAGCCTGTTATCTGGAAATGAACAGAGGTCTTTTTTACTGGCTACTTTTAGTAGAATATCGGAGGAACATCATCTAGAGTCATAACTCTTTCTATTTCACTCTTATAAGACTTGGTATTTTCTGAGCCAGGGAAGGATTAAAAGATGTGTCATCTGCCCATCACTGACATCAACTACAGAATAAGGACTACAGGAAAAGTTTGAGGTCATTTTGTTCAGAAATAGCAGAAAGTGAAACTTGAGCTTCATCTATGAAAAAACAAACAAAACCTAAGTTCCTCTGTGAATGAGTGAAGGAAATCTGCTTACATTACCTGCGGTAATCATTTACCTGCTCTTCATATTCATCAATACACAAATGGAATGTCTCCATCTCCATGTATCGCCAACCTGCTTGAAGGTAAAATAAAATAATTTCCTTTAAAATGTATGAAATCAGAGTTTTCACTGCTTTGACTCCTCATAACCATGTGGTAGGGTGACTGGACTTTAATATAGTAACCACCCAACATACATGGAGAAATATTCATTCTAAGGTGAAAACTGTGGGAGATAAAGGACTGAGCCATTGCAGTCACTTCGAAAAGTAATTCGATTTTGCAGAAACAAGATCCTAGCTGTAATGGTTGTGGCGGGGCTCCTGTGGATTGGATGTTGCCCACCTGCTTTTCTGTTAGCTTCAAGGCGGTCACCTGCGCATGACCGGACAGCAGTTCGTAGCTGCCAGTACCACTAACAATAAACCACATGCTTTTACAGTTTTAATATCAAGTCAGTACAAATGCACCTTTTACACAACAAATCTATCTGCATGGTTACCATGGCAACTTTTCTTGCATGAACCCTCACTCCACTCTCTCTTTCAATTAAGCAATATTACTTCATAGAACTAATGAGGTTTTAACACAAATAAGGCAATTGGACAGATGTGTTACAAGATCTAAAAAATCCAGTTTGATATGTCAGACTTTACTGTTCATGGTATGTGCACAGGGTTTGCTTGCAGTAGCTGTGTGCTCAGAAACACACAGGGACCGCCCTGGAGTGCGGCGCTTCTGTGGGCAAAGCATTTCCTTCTTATAATCGTTGAATTCGGCTTTCTTGTGCAATCTCTTCTTTATATTAATCTCTACTCAGATCTTAGTTGAAAAAATGTCGTCTATTAATATGAAACTCACTCCAACTCCAAGAAGAGAGCAAAACTGTTAAAAAATAACAAAATTGGCAAGCAAGCATAAATTAGCATGGTTAAAAAATGAAATGATTTTTTTTTTTTTTTTTTACTATCCATTACTTTGGGTGAACCATGGCTAATGTTTCCCTTCCATCAGAATGCCTAGCTCGACGCTAAAATCTATTACTGTAAATTGCTTAGAAAAGCAAGAAATGAGCAGTAGCCTGGGACTCTGGTGACCACAGTGAGACTCCTGGCCCCATTCTGTCCTCTGTGGTTGGAGGGGGACACGTACCTGCCTGTCATCAGACCTCTCACCTTTACAATGTGGATCTGCTGTCCCATTCGCTGCTGTGACAGTGAAGTGGCACTTCATCTAAGCAGTTAGAACCGCACCAGCCCCGGGATGTGCTCACGGTGATTCCATGTGCCGCTGGTACTGTGGTCAGCGCTCTTCTGGGAACTTCATGGAGTCCACGGATGTAAATACCAGTCAGCTGGCAACCTCCTGTTCTCTAAGTCGCCTTGCGAGGTTTGACAGGTGCTCTGAGGGTCCTCGGAAACGGGATTGCCTTTTTTTTATTCTTGGAAGAGTTGGTACCATGTCAGAATACTCTGTGCCCACGCGGTGGTGGAAGGCAGCTCTGAAACGCTGGCCCCAGGCTCTCTTCCCTTGGACTCGCAGCGACTGGCTCAGAGTGTGACAGCTGAAGGTGTCTAGGATGTGTTGTTTTATAGGAACCCGCCCATTCTGACGAGGCTGTCAAACTTGTGGGTTTATAAGATCTTATTTTTAAAAAACGCCTCCCTGATGGGCCTATTTCTCCCTGTTTCTTCTTTGTAGTTACCCTCCCCCTCCTGACCTCATTCTTCATCTCCATAAACCTTGGTCGAGATTTGTCTATTTTATTCATCTCTGTTTTAAAGCAGCTCTTATTTCTTTTTTAAATTTTTCTTTTCTGAATAGTTAGTTTTTAAAAATTAATTAATCAATACCATTTTTTTCTATCACAAGCTATTTTGATGTATATGCTGTAATTTTTAAAGCTTCTATAATTTATGCTGAACTCACAAGCATTTCCTCATTCCTGTTTTCTTAATAGCACTAATGCCATCACCGCCCTTTACTCTCATTTTTCCTGGGCCCCACCACTATCACTGTGCAAAGTCATTCTTTTTAAATTAAAGTTTAAGCACCTGAAACTTCCAATAATTTAGACATGTGGAGAGCGCTCCATTTGATAGGAAATTTATCAGTTCAACTTGCTGCTTGTATGTTGTGATATATTTATATTATTTCATTTTTTAGATCCTTAGTGCATTTATTTCATAATGATGTCTTTGTCTTAAGACTTTTTGTCTGATATTAATATAATAGGAGCACGATTTTGATATATACTTGAGCTTTCTCTTTTTAAATATATTTTTATTGACTTCAGAGAGGAAGGGAGAGGGAGAGAGAGATAGAAACATCAATGATGAGAGAGAGTCATTGATTGTCTGCCTCTTGCACGCTCCACACTGGGGATCAAGCCCACAACCTAGATATGTGCCCTGACCAGGAATTGAACTGTGACCTCCTGGTTCAAAGGGCACTCGACCACTGAGCCATGCCGGGCCACCTGAGCTTCTTGTTTTTTGTTGTATTTTTTCTTTTAAGTTGCTATTAAACACACACACACACACAACACACACACACACACACACACACACACACAGGTATGGTTGTTTGTTTTTTCAACTTTCAGGTCCTTTTGAAAACTATCTTATTGATATAAAATAGATGTACAATCAAGTTGAAAGCTTGATTCATTTTTTACAAATTGAACACACCCATGTAACTAAGATCCAGAACAAACAAAGAAAAAAGTGACAGCAGCAGTAGCATCCCAGACATCCACTCTGTGCCTCAGGCCAGCCACTGCTCACACTCCTGGGTTGCCTCCTGTGCACGGCGCTGGTCACTTTGTGTTTCACGGATCCAAGGCCAGGCGAGTAGAGCCTTTCCCGTGGCTGGGACGTGTTAGTTGGGACACAAGAATGCCCAGGCCTGGGATCCATCCAAGACACACGTGTTCTTTAGTGAACCTGCTTTTGTAATGTTCCTGATGAGCAGGAACATCTGCGGCATAAAGCTCAGGGCAGGGCCCCCTCACTGAGTCAGAGGAGCGTGCAGGCCCCACGGGAAGCTGGACTCGGTGCTGAGTCATGGATGCTGGCCCATGGAGACTTGCTCTCTCCTCTGGTGTCTGGGCCTCGGATGGAACTCTGTGGGTGAGGACCAAGCAGACACGCTTGTGCACAATGGATATTTCCAATGCCAAGGTACAAAGAGGAGGCAGATTTTTCCATGTAGTGCATTTGAGTGGTCTTCCTAGAACATCCCTGGTCCCAGCAGGAAGGTGGTTATATTTTAGCTCATTTCTTAAAATTACCAAAAGTATGTGTTTTTCTTTTCCAAAGTGATTTCACAGAGGGTACAAGTTTACATGGTACCACTATTAGAGAGATCCTGAGAGCTGCTTCCTGATTAAAGCGATCCATTTCTGGACCCTCAAAGGAATGTAATTATGCATATTTATGTAAATCATATGCAAATCACCTTGTAAATAAAGTGTGCAAGGGATAAGAGCGATGCTCCCAAGCTGTGACTTGTCAGTTTAGCAGAAAAGGATGCAAGCCCTGATGTAAACACAAGCTGAAAAATGGAGTATAAACCTTATCTCCTACATTTCTTTCTGGAAATAATTGGATTTGGGTGAGATAAGTAGTTATTGTGGCTAACGAGATTACAGTGTCTTCCTGGTGATCTTGAATAGTAAGCGATGCAGATTGTTTTAGCATAGCAACAGTCAACTCAGCATGGGATTGTGTTTTCAGGCATAGCTTTGGGATGGTACTAATGAGTCTTTAACTCCCCCTCTGCTAGGCATTGGCCATCAACCCTGTAACCTTCTTTGACCTTCCTGAGGTCTCCGCTTTTCCATCTGTAGTACCGAAGGGACAATTCAATGGTTTATCTACGGAGCAGCCATGATTTGCATTCTTACAAATGCAATGTATAAGAATAATTTGAAAAACCAGAACTGAGGATTGTAACAAGTGTGTGCTAAAGGCATCCGGATATAGCTTTATATTTATGTTCCGAGCAAAGCACAAGGATGCATGAAGACAGAGGGACACATGGCCATTCGGGAAAGATCTACAAGGGATGTGTGAGTTCTTTAGAAGAAAGTCAGGACTTTGAAAAACTTGGAAAACATTCCAAGTGAGAACAATTAATTGCTATTGATAACAAAGGGATTGTTAAAGAGCTGCAATTAATGTGCAAAGGGAAAGAAGGTATTGGTTAACTATTTAGAACAAAAGATAGTTTTTAATTATATGTTTTTATAAAAATTTACTTATTGAATCTCCTATAGAAGGGAATTGATTTGATTTTAGTTTTGCTATTTGGGCAATGTTGCTTTGAACTTTACTGTGTTAACGTAAGAAATATTCTAACCTGTAAAGAAGTATTGTGACTTTATTTGAGCTGAACTTCAATAATAGATGGAAACAGAATCTCAACAGATTGGAATAATGCTCCAGAGAATGGCGGTTTTTCACCTTGTTTAGTACATAGCAATCAAAGGAGGAGCTGTAAGTGGGTCACATGAAATCCATTGGTGATGGATTAGGGAGGCGGGAGAAAGCACAGCAGGGAAGCCTCCGGGATTGGATAAAAAGTAAAATGATGGACACATGCCTCTTTTAAGTCAGTGGATGCAGGATAGTTAACAGTCAACAATGAACTCAATAACAGTGAGGGAGGCTGTGGTCTCTGCCCTGGTGCCCTGGCCAGTTTGGTTGTGCCCTGAGGGGTCCGGAAAAAGGGAAGTTGCAAGTTCCCCTGACATTTCACAGGTGTGTTATCTTAGAGGCAAAAAGACCTAGGCTCAGCTAAGGGAAAGCTTGTCCTTGGTCAGGGAAGATACTGGCCTGGGATGTGACTACCTGCCATAACTGCTTTTAGTTAAAGTTTTAATTTCCGACCATCCTTTGTGGTGACTTTAGGTCTCTGAGTCTGCAGGCCTGCCCTGAGCTGGTCAGGTCAGCATGTGGCCCCTTTCATCCACAACGGGCACGTGCCTTGCTATACAAGCATTTCTACTGGGCACATAATTAGGAGTGAAATTTCTGGCACATGAGATAAACGCATACTTAACTTTAGAAGACAAACTAGCTTTTTCAATAATGTTGCCACCAGCAGTGCTCAACATTGCTTCCTATTTTCACCAGCACTCAGTAGCTTGTCTTTAATTTGAGGTACTATGAAAGGTCTGTAATGGTAACTCATTGCATTTTTTTAAGTCTTAGTTTATATCCTCTGTTTATTAACGAGGCTGAGTGACTGTGTGTGTTTACTGGTCCTTTGAATATTCTCTGTGTGAATCATCTGGTCCAGTCTCTTGCTGGGTTTTCCTCCTGGACTGTCTGACTTTTTCTTCTAGAATATCAGGAGACAAGTGTGTGTTCTTGTCATGAGCCTTTTGTTGATTTTATATGTTGCAAACACTTTGGCCACCTTGTGGTTTACTTTTTCACTCTTTTACTTTTATAAAATTTTATTGAGGAGAGAGTATTCATTTTAATAGACTCCATTTTATCCATCCTTTTTCTTCCATGGCTTTGGGGGACTTGTTTAAGAAAGCTTTCCCTACCCCGAGGTTATAAAGGTATGTTGGATTTTCTAAGCTTTATTGCGCCTATAATCTCATTTTTAAATAGGGAATGAGGGAGATTTGAGATTCATTCTGCTCATCACTGATTATCTGTATTTCTTATCATCTTTTTAACTAGGTCTTAAATTTAAAAAATAAATAAATAAATAAAAACTTGTTTGAGATCATCAACACATGCTAAAAAATATAGCTTCCCCTTGTCACTTATTTCCTAACTTACAGGGGTGTTTTAAGCTGGACATTGAGAAAACCTCCCGATTTTTTGACACTTACCCCAACTGGAAATCAGCACATGGTTTTTATTTTTGAAAGCTGGAAGCTGTCTTCTTAAGGTGAGAGGCGTAGCCACATCCTCTCTCCCGGCCACTTTTCATTTCTTCTCTTAATTTTGTCCCTTACATTTCAAAAGCGGCTCTTTGTTATACTTCTCCTTTCACTTACCAAACTTATCTTTAAAGTTTTAAAGAGAGGACTAGAACGGTGTGGTTTCTGAACAACGGGTTTCAGCGGCTGTCCTCACTCAGGGATGTTTCTCCAGGGAATAGCCCCTCCCCACCTGGTCAGGCAGCCGAGTTCTGTAGAGATGATTGAACGACAACAAAATCGGCCTGTGCTTCAATAGCAGGCAGTCTTTAGGAGCTGTGCCTTGTCCTAAAAAGACAAATTATGTTACCTTTCTAAGTCTCTTCACTAGGAAACATGAAAAGATTTTGCCAGTTAGTAGTTGGACCAAAGTGAACGAACCATTTTGAAAGCTGCCACATGGCAAGCTGAGTCCGTGTACAGACACCGTTAAGACCGAGGGCGTATGAAGTTTCTCCTGTGCTGTGGGAAGCAGAGCTAGATGGGTAGCTTCTTTGATTTCTTCCTTCTGTTTGGCTTTGGGGGTAAAAAAAAAAAAAAAAAAAAAGGTTGTGAATTGTAGTACTACTCATTCTTACATGTTTTCTCTCTTTCCATCACCTGCTCTCTCTTCCCCTCTCTCACTGTATTTATTCCAATTACTACTCCCTCTGTCTTTCCCACAGACCTGGGTGGTGATGTTCCAGAACAGTCCATAGCCCAGCGGACAAGGTTTCACTCGTGTTCTTCCTATAGCCTGCCCACACCTTTGTAAGCCATCATGTTATCATCACTAATCACCCATTTTGGATTTGCCATCTGTTTCCTGGTGGGACCCGGATTTATGTAAAAGGGGGGAGGGGCGGGTAGTGGAGGGAGAAGACAATAAAATAAATAGACCATGGAAGTTGGTGACTGCCATGATGTAAAGTGATATAACCAAGACGGAGAGCAGCTGGTCCTGGGAACACAGATTACATGGTCTGGCTCCAGGGAACACATATCCTTCTTAAAATTGAAATATAGTTGACATACAAGTCCTATTAGTACTCCTCTTTAGAAATAACAGTGTTTGTAAGTTATGTGGCTAATTATTGGTGCCATCAAGCATAAAAATAAAAGCAACTGACTGACTTGGCTTACATTTTTTAAAAATAATATTTATATACACTTTTGTCTTAATTTTTTAAGATCGATCACCTAAGTCACTTGAGACTTTCCACACTATGACAATGAACCTTATCATCCACTTCAGATTTAATGCTATTTCCCAACTCTTGAGGAAACTTTTCAAGGCATCGAGTTCTTTTCTAACCACCTCTAACCTAGGGTTACCTGTGAAGAACAAAACAAGACGAGACACCTTTCCCCAGAGTTTGTACCCTCACGAACAATGGACTTTGCTTTTCAGATACAGCAAACATATTTGCTTGACTCTCTGAGGTTGTTTTATGCTAACAGCAGTTGTTATTTAATTTAAAAATATGTTCCACATGAAACATAAAGTAATTCAGTCCAACAATAGCTTCGGTGGACACATGCTATAAAACATGGTTGATGGCATGCAGTCATCTCTCTGTGCTATAAAATAGGCTTTATAGCATTATTATCTTTCACAGCAGCCATGTGCAAGAAAGAAAAATGATGGCCAAACTGGAGAGAAGCTAACGTGTTTTTTTCAAATGTACAATTCTACTTGTTTCTATTAATTCAGTTTTGGAATGCGTCCCCTACGTATTGAAGCAATGAATTTGTCTGAATACATTTTGGCCGTAGTGGTTTCAATGAGTTTGCTCAGTAAATTATGTTATCTCTGGCATAAGAACATCCTACTCATCTTGTTCTTATCTTGCACCCTGACCTCACCTACATCAGCATCTCTACATGATCACTTTCTTTATGTCTCATTGATTTTGAGTGTCATTTTTTATTCTACTAAGGGGCCTCTTTTTTATTTATATTATTTCACTGGGATAGCAATATTATGTTGAATTAACCGTAACATATTTATCTTGGGCTCTTAAGTAAAAGTAAATGATAATTACTTTAAAAAGCAATAATAAATATAATTTATTTTAAATTTTATTTTATCTTCTCTCTAGCTAAATTTAAATCGTGTCTAGAAAGAAAAAAAAAATCCTCTGACCTCCTATATCAATCTATACTTGAGTATTGGCTAGTTCGGATGGGCATTTTATTGGTGTGAGCCAAATTTGTGATAATAATAAAGAGCTAGATAACATAATTTTCTTCCCTGAAAAGAAAAAAAATGTGTTCAAGATAATAGGTTGACCCTACTAAATACCTGAAACAATCACATTAGTTTTTTAATAGAAATATTTATATCAACTATCCATCATCTATTACCTATCTGTCTATCATCTATCTGTCTTTATTATCTCTGCTTTTTTAAAATTCAAAACTCAACACTCAGTTCAGTGTTTAAAATTATACTAACACTTTTCAACTTAATGAGTGAGTGAATTAATGAAGAAAATATTTGGTACGTAATACTTAATTGTTATGAGAATTACCACAAAAATTCCATTAGATGACATTTATCTAGATATAACTTTTATTCTACAATATGGCGATCTAAGTAAATCTAAGATTTTAAGTAAATACTCAAATTGCTGGATACCAGACTTGATAAGATGAAATTTGAGAAAGTCTAATAAGGTCGGCAAAATGGAAGGGGTCTAGAACCCAAGGAAAAGCCATCGGGAATTCAAGGTGTGTGTGTGTGTGTGTGTGTGAGTATGTGTATAAAGGAGTTAAAACATTAACTTATCTAAGACAATAAGACACATTAACAACTGAAAAAGTATCACTATGAGAGTTATGTAGAAATACGGACAAACATAGTCAACAAAAAGTTGAAATACCTAAAAGATGCCTTTAGGGAGAGCAATAGGGCTGGGGAGGAAACAAACAGCTTTTGTGACAATGCAGCTAGTGTAATTTGGCCTTTTTTTAAAAATATATTTTATTGATTTTTTACAGAGAGGAAAGGAGAGGGATAGAGAGCTAGAAACATCGATGAGAGAGAAACATCGACCAGCTGCCTCTTGCACACCCCCTACCGGGGATGTGCCCACAACCAATGTACATGCCCTTGACTGGAATCGAACCTGGGACCTTTCAGTCCGCAGACCGATGCTCTATCCACTGAGCCAAACCGGTTTCGGCTAATTTGGCCTTTTTGATTTGTTTATTTATTAAGCTAAATCTCATATCTGTTTTATATTTTTATTTTAAAGCAAATTAGGAGCTAAATAAATTAAGTACACCGGATTTATAACTAAAACTCTTTAATCCTTCTCAATAAAAACTTTAGTTAAAACTTAAATATTAGTTAAAACTTAAACTTTAGTTAAAGCAGCTTCAGTGGTGTTTCCCCACCCAGTCATGTCATTTTCAAGAGCAAAAGAGAGTGAAACATGATTTTTTAAGACTTTTTAGAAATATAAATCCAAATGCCTAAGTATGCTAAATGGCATGTCATTGGAAGAGGAAGCTTGTTATTCATCATGAGACTTGGTTTCTGTGGTTCTGAGACATGAACTTGCTCCCCATGAGTCACTATTAACTCTTAAATCCTGGATGGCAGCATCCAGGGAAAGAAACTGAGGGTGCCGTAAATAGAACAATTCTATGATTTTCATATATCCTGTGAGCAGCTTATCTTCCGTGATCAACTGCTTATGGAAAAGACCAAGCTAAGAATTTCATTTAAAATAAATGGCACCTTACCAGATGGCTCTCCTAGCAAATAATACAACAGCAAGACAGAACTCATTAGTGTTGAGAGAAAAATCATGAAAAGGAGAATAAACAGAGAAAAGATGGGCAAACCAAATGGTGCAGGGGTCCTCAAACTTTTTAAATAGGGGGCCAGTTCACTGTCCCTCAGGCCGTTGGAGGGCCGGACTATAGTTTAAAAAAAAAACTATGAACAAATTCCTATGCACACTGCACATATCTTACTTTGAAGTAAAAAAACAAAACGGCTAAAACACCTGCATGTGGCCCGCGGGCCGTAGTTTGAGGACGCCTGGCTAAAGTGAAAGGAATAACAATATTCTAAACTCTCATGCCTTAATTTTCCTCATATTCTCTTATCTTTCCTACAAGGGCTTAAAGCCAGAGGAAGGGGCAAGAAGGGTGCAAAATGAAAATGCTTCTTCAATAAAGATAGAGATCACTTTATACATGGTGCAGATTATTTTTGTTTCTTAAATATTTAGAAAATTCATTTGAAGAGGTTTGTTGTTTTTTTCTGATGCTTCATCACCGTTTGTTAAACTGAACTAGGTGCCTCCATTCTAGGATTAAATTTCTAACACATATTACATATGAATATCAGTAATTAGATTATGTGGACATGAGATGGTTTAATAGAATATTTGACAGGTTAATTCAATGCAATAATTTTTAATGTTCTTAATTTATAACTTAAAAATAACTATATTTTCAGTATTGCCTTCTCAATGCCAATCAATTAGAATTAACCATATCCAAGCAGAGTATTTTTGCAGTTGCTATACCAATGAAATTCTCCTTACAAAATTACAGAAATGTTACCATACTTATTTTCTATAATTTGATTTAGCTTGATCAAATGCCTTTTTTAAATCACAAATCAGTGTCTTGTTTTTTTTTTTTTGATAGGCTGTGTGCATAATTCTAGCCTACTAAGGTAAAACACACACACACACAAAAACAACAACAACAACAGAAGAGTAGAAATCAAATGAAAGAAAAGTCTCGGTTATAGTGAGATGTGGTGGTAGTTAGGAAAGCATATGAATGAGGTCATATTGTGCTCGCAGCCTCCTGGAGTGTGCATAGAATTTTACAAATGAGGAGGAGGAAGGCTACTGTAGATTGGCAATCAAATGAGAACCAGGAAACTCACACTGAGTTAACAAACACATGGGTTTTGTTGAGAATATGAGTAGACTTAGATGGGTTAGAGAAAATGATGACCATGGGCTATAAATGTGACTGGAAAAAAAAGTGAGATTTGTGAAAGACCCAAAAAGAAAAGGCTCTTAGGGACAAATTGTGTCCACCCTTGGACTGCATTTTGCAAGGTGGATTGCTCTACTTAGCCTCCACTTATCCCACCTGGCCAGCAAATATAAATATTTGTTGGATCTCTCTTTTCGTTACATATTGATTTTACTTTCACTAGACCTTTCTTTCCACCTGTGCAATGCAGGTCGCAGCTTCCTCTCTTTGGGTGTGAACTTTTGGATCATGGCGGGTGGGGTGCATCACCTGCGCCCCCTTCAGGGATGCCTTTAGCATCACTAGCAATGATTTATTCTGTGCCTGGAAAGTTACCTCAGGGTGTTTTCATAAAGAAGCTTGTTGGGCCCGGCCAGGTGGCTCAGTGGTTGAACATTGACCTAGGTTAAAATCCTGGTCAGGGCACATGCTGGGGTTGTGGGCTGGATCCCCAGTGCGGGGCGTGCAGGAGGCAGGCTGATCAATGATTCTCTCTCATCATCCATGTCTCTCCCTATCCCTTCCTCTCTCTGAAATCAATTAAAAAAAAAAAAAAAAAGAGGTGGGTTGGATTGCATCACTATTGGAATAGACATACTAATGGAGATCCTATTGTTCATGGCCTGACAGCTGATCTTTTTGAGTCAGTGTAGGGACTTGGGCCCACAGGATAGAAACTAGCAGATGGCCAGAAAGCCAAGTTCAGACCAGGAGGTCAGAAGAAAGCCAGATAAGCTGACCTCAGGAAGGTCATGCCCTTCCAAGAACACGAAAGTGGCAGGTATTGTCCCTCACAGATGGCGAGCCCACTGCTCCATGTGGTCTGCTGACCGACCATCCTGGGTGGCGGTGATGAGCAAACCACCACCTTGCCACGCAGGTTGATGGGGGGGAGTCACCTGACCCTCCCAGGGAAGCACCTGTTCCTTCCATCACACAATGGAGCAAACAGGGATTCTCAGTCTTCAAACAGGGAGTCCCTGTCCTTCTCGCCTCCTGTCCTGTTTGTTTGCCACTGCACAGACTTTTCTTCCTTCAAAATATTTTTAATAATTACTTATGTTTGACGTTTTAAAAAAATTATTTATTTTTATTTTATTTAACTTTTTTACTTCCATTTACATTCTTCTCTCTGAATTCTCAGTATTATAAAAGGGGAATTACATTATTTAGATCCTGATAAGGGCATGAACAGAAATCAGTTATGTAATTTCAATAAAGATGCAACATATTTGACCACCAGCTTCCTTCATTTAAAAAAAAAGAAGTTTGACATAGAAGTTTTCCAAATTCCCATCTGTCTTAGAAATTACAAGAATTGAATATGATATACAGTCAACATGACTGGAAACTGATTATGAATTGGTAGAGTGTAATAGCATTATTTTAGTCAATCTATCCCAGGCCACAGTACTTATACTATTATAGATTTTTCTCTTATAGGTTACAAAAACTCAAAGTGAGATTCATGCAAATCAATAGAACTTTTAAAAAAATGACAGAAATTAAGATTTACTTTTAAACATGTTACCAGGACTTAAAATAAATATGAGAGCACGTTATCTTGAGAGGAAGGAAAAGAAATGTTCACCACGAAATCCTTCTTTTCTCTTTATTTAACCGCCGCTTCCTCAAAGAGTAACTGGTGGACCATGGTCTTTCTGAGCCGGAACACAGGTGACATTACCGTGGCAACATTGGTTCAGTGGCACAGAGCAAGAGGGATGTATAATGAATTGGCTCTTTATGTGGCTATGATTTATTTCATGACAAGTTCTGGGCAGAGACAGAAGGCGTAAGCTCATAGAATGGCCCTAAAATTGAAAAGAAATCGATTATATCATATGCCTAAAAAGGAAATGAAGCTATGTGTACCCAGTGGTCCCTTCTCAGCTACTTTTATTTTAGGAAATTCAATAACACAGTATTATTTTCAGTTAGGTCTATAATTTTTTCCAGATTACAGAAATTTCATCATTTAACTGGAACAATTTTGAAGCAAAAAGGATTGAAAAGCTGACAAAGGATAAAATGAAAAGAAGAAATTCTAACCAAGTTTATTGGTTATACAACCATTTAGATAGCAATAAAAGGTTAATATACATATATAGGAACATGCATCTAGCTCATTTGCTCATTTGTTACAAATTTTAGGTACCCTTAATTAAATTTCTTCAGAATTGAAATCACATAAAACAAAGTTATCTGCCAGTTGAATAAAATGTTATATACAGGAGTAGATATGAATTCATAATCAGTAGCACAGAAGTTTCTCTTCATCAAGTGTATCCACTCTGTCGAGCAAAGCTTCTTCCCCCCCTGTGTTCTTTGGCAGAAAACATGACCTCTCTAAGAAGTGAAAATCTTGAACCCACATTCTGGCCTTTGAAAACCCCACATACTAAAAATAACAACAACAAGCATATTCGCCACACACTGACTGTTAGAGCATCCATCACCAGAAGAATCTGTTTTAACTCACCACATTTTTATGCTGATATGAGCAATCCCTTTGCAAACTTTGGAGTCTATTAAGTATATATGTGCATTTTGGGGAGTTAGGTTCATAAATTTAATCAGTGATATTCCCTCAGAAGGAAACTTAATGCTCATACTCCACACCTCATAACTTCACCATTTCATCCCTAGTGTCTAGCAATCGTGTGATCCATAAGAGACATCATAGGGTACTTGTTCAATATACATAGGATTGATGAAAACAAACACCTAACAAGTGTGCATCTCCTCGCGTGCCAAGTAGTAGGAAATCTCATTCTACAATGTGTTATTCTACATGATCCCTTAGAACATTTATTAAAGTGATGCTTTCAATTATATCTTCTTTGATCTCCTTTATTTATTTATTTATTTTTCAATTACCTACAGTTCTGGGAGAGTCTCAGGAAATACATTACTTGTCATTTCCCATACTATGTGTACTTGAGATTTTTCTGCTCAGATACTTATTTTTTATTCTAATCTTACCTCTACCTAATGCATCTTTAGTTTCCCATTTTGAGAGATGTTCTTGCTGGGAAAGCCATCATAAAATAATTTGTGCCTAAGCAGAACAAGGTTTGACTCCTGCAGTGTTTGATGCATAATCAGTTGCTTGTCTTTGGGCATTCACTTGAGCTCCTCCTATCTTTGTTTCCTCATCTCTAAAATTCAGGTAATAACAACTATCCTGTGGAGTGGTGGTGAGGATGAGGGAGCTTTCATATCAAATGCCTTTTTAGCTTTTATTATAAAACTAGAGGCCCAGTGCATGAATTCGTGCATCACTGGGGTCCCTCAGCCTGGCCTGCAGGATTGGGCCAAAACCCGCACTCTGACACCCCCCAAGGAGTCATAGATTGTGAGAGGGCACAGGCCAGGCTGAGTAACCCCACCAGTGCATGATTTGGGCTGGGGAGGGAGGCAGGAGGTTGGCCAGCTGGGGAGGGACCATCTCACTCAGTCCCAATTGGCCAGACCCCAGCAGCAAGCTAACCTACCATTCAGAGTATCTGCCCCCTGATGGTCAGTGCACATCATAGCGAATGGTTGAGCAGTCTTAGCATATCATTAGCATATTATGCTTTGATTGGTTGAATGGATGACCAGACAACCGGACACTTAGCATATTAGACTTTTATTATATAGGATGAATTTGATTGGATGATCCTATATTTCAAGATCAATTTCTTACCTATGGTTCTTTCAACAAAAAATGCCTAGGACTCAATGGTTATCTGGTGAATAAGTAGAGAAATATTTAATCTTAGTATGCTCTATAGGCTCCTCTCTGCACCCCAGTGTCCTTACCACCAGGAGGTTCTCTACTACTATTATTTCACAGTCCACATCCTCTCTCAGACAACAGCCTTTCACATTTCTGCGTATTTCCTTTATGCTTGATGTCCCCCTCATCATATCTGTGACCTACCTTAGGAGCCTGACAGGTAGGTCACTTGCAAGTCCCATGCCCGAGTAGCCACCACCACTGAGTTTCTGTGCCTTCTCTGAAATGCAATGCATGTCTAATAATTGCAATGGCTTCTGGTATTGGTATGTTCGGTGAATAAGACCTAGAATCCTCCACCTCTTTCCATATGAGTATTTCCATTTTTTTCTCTTCTGCTACAGGTTGCCTGGCACTAGGGGGAAAAAAATCACAAAAATGAGAAGTGATTTAAGTAAATTATATCTAATAATTGTAGGCCTTTAATGAATTTGTATGTTGTTTAATAGTCTTATTGGATTTCCAACAGTCCACCTCACTACATGCTTCTCAAACAGTTATCCTTGATTTAATTTTATTTTTGTGCGTATATTTTGAAGATTTTTATTTTTCTTGATTTGAAAAATTCTTGTGATATTCACCCATATTTTATCTCTTTTCTTTATCCAGATATTTTAATATCTATAATCTCCCCCCCCCCAACACCATTAGCTCCACCCAAACTATACCACCATTCTGTCCTGACTGGGTGTTCTCTGCTACTGGCAACACCCCACCACAGTCACTATGGCCAAGAGGAAACTTTCACTTTTTCTTTAATAGCCAATGAAATGTCATCTCTCTGTGATGTCCTTCCCAGTGCCTACAGCCATACCTGTACATCCTTTTGTGTTCCAGTAAAATGCTCCTCCTATTTCAATTATTACATTTAATGTACTTGCTCATATATGATAAATTTTAAAAATATACAGAAGCATGAAATCTGAGTAGGCCGTGAAAGTCATGCATTAAGACGGAGGGGGCTATATTTCCAGATTTACAGCTGGCAAGTCTCCTTGCATAGCAATTAGTGTCTAAGCTAATGGCTTTCGGACTTTACCAGCATGCTGAATCCCTGCTCAGGTGCTCATAAATACATATGGGGAGAAATTGAACACATTCAATTTGCTTTAAATATCCATGTTTCTATGCAAGGGTTCTAAATGGAGACTATTAGCTCAATACTTTTCAGCCTATTTGATTGATGACCGAGTGGACAGGCACTGTGCTTATGGCTCCAACGTCCTCCTTTGGGTGACCTGGTATGAGCCACTGTTCTTGACAAATCACGAGCCACCTATGATCTGACATGAAGTAGACACTGCCTGCAGAGGATGTCCTCGCCGAGGGGAGGGACTTACTTCACAGAAAGTCTTGCTCTACCTTTGCTGCGTGGCTGCTGACAGTGCTCAGCCTGACCCCTGCCTGCTCCCCCTTCTGACTTACATTAGAGGGGCAGCTCTATACAAAGTCAGAATGCTCTTTCCACTGACACCAGGGGGATGGCCAAGCCACAGCACCCCACTCTGAATACACACGAAACCCCTCACCCTCACCCCACCTCCCAACCAAGACAGGACCCCAAACCAGGCTCCTCTTCCTGATCATCCAGTCCATGCTCCGACAACCTTTCCGTGTGTGTGTGTGGAGTCATCACCTCAGTAGCCACACCACAGTTTGGGTAGGATTAATTCTGCTTTTGTGGAAGAGTTAAACCACTATAAATAATTAAACTATTGATCATGTCAGTTAAACAAGAAATGATTAGCATAATGTGTTGATACTTAATTGCATGCAAGATATTTTGGAAAACATTGAGAACAGCATACAGTTGTGAGAAACCATTTTGGACAAAAATGTAAATAAAACTAACTTAAGTGAAAAGTAGAATTTATTGCAATGGCAATAAATGGTTCCATAAATTGAAAGAACACTTAACTAGGGGCCACGGAGATGTTAGCAATGTGTTTGTAGCGTTGGGCTCCAGATCGCAGATTCCTACAGATAGCAGTGCCTTTCGCACTTGGTTGACTCAGAATTTGATGTCTCTCGTTTGTTATTCTGACGTGACAGTCTAGGTTCTTCAGACTCCAGAGGATCCCTCAGGTCCTTAGGAATAGGACCATGGCGTCCAATGTCACCACCACACATCAGACTGCTCTGAATCTCTATGTGGATCGGATGCATTCTCTCCTTCCACAAACTGAAGAATGAAGACACTAGCAGATGCAGGCTCACAACGAGAGAAAGAGAGAGAGAGAGAGAGAGAGAGAGAGAGACTATTTTAGTGTTGCACTGTTAGACACCTGAGGAGAGGGTCTAATTAATGTAATTCATCTTCATCAGTCCACATGCTCACCCCTGGACCAATCACTGCAACAGGGATGGGGCACCCGGGGTGGGCCATCTGTGTTGGCTGTGCTCTTCAGTAGCCAGGGATGCTGTGCCTCCATCCACCATGTCCAAGCCGGAGCAGAGGGGACAATCTCATAGGCAGGGGCATTTGCATAACTGTGAGCACCGGATGCATCACTTTGGGACATGCTACCACTGCTTAGTGTACTGCTCTCATAAGCATCTGATGAGTCTCCTAAAACAGAATAGATAGTATTCTTCTCCTATTAAAATAAGGAAACCGAGATTCAGAGAGATTTAAAGAACTTCTCCTTCATGGCTAATAACTAGTGGAGCAAACATGCATTTCCAGGCTTTATGATTCTAAGATTATAATGATCCTGATACACAGGGCCTTTTAGAGATCAATCATCCATCCCAGAATGGAGAAAGCTCCTTTTGTAGCTAATGTATGAGGCAAATCACGTGGCTAGAATGAGAATGTATTCATCTGCAATTCCAACTCAGAATCGCAGCCTGGCAGATATAAAAAGTAATAAACTTGATTCTTCATCTACCCCTTTCCTGCTTGTCACTGAGTTCTGACCTTCAATGTATTCATTAAAGAAACATCTTAGGAGGCACATGTGCTGAAAGAAGTGTACTCTCATCATGCATTTACTTTGAGAAGAGATCAAATGATCATTTAATTCATTGAGTTTGACCTACAGAGAAGATGTGTGGGCCTCCACAAAACCGCTGACATAACCTAATTTTCTAGGATGAGGTAAGAAGTAGAATATGAGAAAGAATTGCTCTGGCATTTAGAAATACTAAAAATGCAAGGAATCATTTGTACCCAGTCTTAAAAGTGAAGCCTGTGTGTATGTGTGTGTCTCTGTAGTTGTTGCAGCAAAAGACAAAAGCAGGCGAATGCTAACTTAATTAAATGGAAGCCATTGCAAAAGACAATAAGAATAACTTTTCATTTTTTTTGTTCCATCTCTTTTTTAAAGTTATCAATTCTCTTTTCTCACAAAACAATGTTAAGGACCTTTTAATTTCCAAGACACTTATTCTCGCCATTTTCTCTTATTTAGTATTCTAGTAAGTCAGGATGCACCATGCACATCCCATAGTGCTTTGCTGAGCTGTGGTCATCAGAAGAGCCTTTTTTAAGAGAATGGGGCCTCATCATTTGAATATCGACACCTTCTGTTGACACCTGAGAATACTAGACCTGTGTTGTTAGATTTAGTGAATGATTTTAATGGTTTGATGAAAATGGTTTTGTACAATATTGTATTGTTTTAATATGCATAATATGACTTTACTTAAAACTAAAATTATTAGTAATTGGTAAGTTGAATGTTTTGCCTAAGTTATTATAATCCTACCTAATAATAGACAAATATGCAAATTGACCGTACCTTCGCTATGCCCGCGATTGGCCAGGAGGCGCGGGGGGGGTGGGACTCGGGGTGGCCGGGGTGGCCGATTGGGCCAGCGGGCCACTGAGCTCGCGTCGCCAGCGGCGGCTCGAGCTCAGCGTCTGCACCATGGCTGTGCTGCGGCACAGAAGGGGCCTCTGGGGCAGTGAGCTCACGTCCCACCGCAGACCATCAAAAGCATGGGAGCTGGGTGCCTGTCCGCTCAGGCACCAGGCCTTTCAGAAGCCTTCGCCATGCTGGAGGCTTCTGAAAGGCCTGGTGCACCAGCGGACAGGCACCAAGCTCCCCCGTGATCGAAAGCGAAAGCGTGTAGGGAACCCTACACGTGCATGATTCAATCATGCACTGGGCCTCTAGTATGAAAATAAGGAGAATTTTAAATGATTTATGTATTGGCATGTGATGGACACATAAAGAACTGTGTATATTTAAAGTGTTTAAGTTCACAAATTTTGACCTAGATATACATCCATGAAACAATCACCACAACCAAAATAATGGATTTATCCATCATCCTAAAATGTTTCCTGGTGCCCATTGGAAATACTTCTAGTTCCTCTGGACCATTTGTTGAATGGGTCACTATTTCTCCACTGAGTTGCTTTTGTAGCTTTATGGACAATCAGTTTTACACATATGTGTGCATCTGTGTTAGGACTGCATCTTCTTTCCATTGATTTCATTCCCTATTTTTATGCTTATACCTGTTCCTTAATAACTGTAACATCATATTAAATTTTGAAATCATATGATTTGAAAAAATTCCTTTAACATGGTCAATTACATCAATCGACCTTACAATGTTTAGGCATCATTATAATGTTGAAATAAATCTGAGTGTGGTGGGTATTTTCCTGGGTTATCACCCCATTGTCTGACCATGTGTTTGGGACTAGTGCCAATGACCAGCACATAGCTTGTTGTTGTTTTTTTAATATTTTTAATTGAATTTAATGGTGCTACATTGGTTAATGAAATTATATAGGTTTGAGATGTACATTTCTAGAAGACGTCACCTGTATATTGTCTTGTGTGTTCACCACCACTTAAATCAGTCAATTTAAGGAAAGATGTGTAGCTCACTTTGCTACTAATGTGACAGGCAATTCCTTTGGTTAAATGGTCCCCTTTACATTTGTCTCATATTCTTAGGATAAAACATCATGGGATAAATCAATCTGTTTTTGTTATAAACCAACCAGGATAGCAAGAGTAGGTGCAAAGGCTCAGGTCGAGTGGCACCTATTTTTATCAGCACTTTGTCCATCCTCGCGCGCCTTTCAGAAGCTCCGATGTTTCTCAGAGGACACAAGCACCCCAGTGGTTAGCTATTGCTACAGATGTCCATAAAGGAGGATCAGACAAACATGTGCTCATTGTGACACCAGGGAAAGACGGGAGCAAATTTTATTCAGTGTTCCTCCCGCCTAATCTCTCAGCTCAGCATCAACCTGCCTTTTGCTTCACTTTTTTCATTCCCAAGATCAAAAATGTTGCTCAGCTCTCAAACACGTTCCCTGGTTTCTAGAATTGGTTTTCTCTACAAGTTTCTCTGGTTTCTTTGCTGTGGGTTCGGGGCATCACAGCGCACGCCAGCTTGCCTTCTTGGTAGGAACCACAGCTCTAGGACGCCTTTGGCTCATAGGTGAGGTCAGGGTAACAAGAAAGGGCTTTGTAAAGGTTGAACTTGAAATCCATAAATGGAGATACACTCTTCACACACTCACTATTGTATGTCGCCCAGCCTTGTTCACTTACTATGGTTCACTCCCCCTGCCCCCCCTCCCTCACTTTTGAAGGGTTGGGAGTCTGATCTGGGGTAGAATGTAGGGTAGATTAGTGAATGGCGAGATAAAACTGACAAAAGCTGGACAAATAAAAACGTGAAGCAAACTGAATGATAGATTAAGGGGGTGTAATGTCTTATTTACTCACTGGAAGAAATGGGATGACTGAGGAAGGATATGAGGGTGACGTGGCCTGTATTTCAGATGGGTCACGCCAAGGTCAGTGCCAAGGATGGGTTTGCAGGGGGAACCTGCCAGCACTGAGGGTGATTGAAATGCCATTGCTCTTTGCCAGAGAGGAGATTGTGTGCAAACCGGAAGCCTAAGACCTGTGAATGCAAAAGCAGAAGTAGCCGAAGAATGAGCAGGACCGATGACACATACCTGAGGAATGGAATGGAAGCTCAAGGCCTCGGCATGCTGTGGGCTTCTGTAATGGGTACACTGCCTGTTTATTGAGAGCGTCCATGCAGATCAAGTTCACTGGGCAAGAAATAGTCCAGGCAACCAAGGAAATTACTTGAACCTGAAGCAGTACATGAAATGCAAACTGAGGGATGAATTCAAGGTCATATGTCCGAACGTGTGAGGTGGTCAGATCTAGGCTCCAATGTGCGCCTCACCCCCGGGCTCCCGGGCGAACTGTGAGGTGAGTAACCAAACTCAGCAATAAAGAAGATTGCGTGGTCTTTGCGGCCACAGGAGTGGGCTTCTCTGAGGCGTGTATTTGGATGTCAGCTCAGTGCCACCCAGCCCTCTCCACCCACCAGGGGGGACACAGGGCCCCCAGGCCGCTCCCAGCTGAGGACTGATGAGAGATGGGTGCAGGGGCCGTGCAGACCTGTCCTCAGGGACTGAGAGCGAGAATCCGCTAATGGTTAACGTTGGCTTGAGAGCTCTTCATCGGCCTGGCAGAGCCGACCCGTGCTGAGACCCATCTGGACTCTGCCTTTGAACCCCCTCCTACAGCGCCCTTCGCTGGTGTCAATGCCAGCGAAAGAGCATTGCGTCCTCTCCCCTTTGTCCTTCACAGGGATTTCTCCCAGGCACCCTCTGGCAGCTTAAACCTGTGCGGTGCCTGTGCGCTGAGGACCCAGCCAAACACAGTGGGTGAAGGAAGGGGGATACCAGCTCAGGAATGGGGTCACACTGGGACCTGGGCTGTAACATAACCAGGCTACTCGAAACCTCTAATTGAGGTCCAGTGTCACTTTGGGTACAGTTTATGTCCATGTAGGTAGGATGACACCTTCCCTGTGTATAATTGCACGGATTAGATGCAGATCTGTGTTTCTAAAAGAAACATAAACTTGGAAACGCTGTATACTTAGTGCTACTGATTTTTCTACATCCAACTAGTTATCGCCACTGAGACTTGGCACATACGAAAGGCAGATTTTTAGAGAGAGGTTATTAATTCAGATTAAAGAAATATGAGGCTGAATATTTCTTTCATTGTTGTAGATAGAAGATTGATTCTCGGTTACAAGCATTTCTTCAGTACTTGTATGCTTCACGGAATGTCTAGGAAAAAAATGTTCTTTTTGTTCCTTTTGAGAATTCCTCCAGTTTCCCTGCTGCATTGAATTTATTAAGTAAATTGCAAACATATTCATTTTTGGTTTAATACTTAAGCTGAGTAATAATGACCTTTCTCACAACAATGGAAGCCTTGTTTTCTGTCAGGTACAGCACCGAGTGCTTAATGTGCATCACGCTTTTCTTTGATTCCTCACTCAGGGAGTGTGAGCCTCTATTTCCTTCCAGTGGTGGGAATGAAGGATGTCGGTCGGTGAGTCTTGACTGGCTCATCTTCTGCTAAGATGGCCCTTCCCGACCCCCTTATGTTCTGTTGGGAATGGGCCTCGTTCTAGCCAGAGAAATATGAGGGGACGTGCCGCCTCGGTTCCAGCCCAGGTCATCTAGTAGCCCGTGGAGGAGCCTTCAGCGGCCCTTCTGTCTAACTAACAAGCGGCTTCCACACGAGGGCTGGCTGTGCAGCGGTTCCAGGGTGAGGAAATGTGAAACAGAGTCCCCGTGGACCCAAATGGACATGTTCAAGTGCGAAACAAGCCTTCGTGGACATAAATCATGAAGATGAAATTATTTTTGTTGCCGCTGCCATGCCATAACCTCACCACCTCGGACTCACGGGAACCACTCCGAGTGAATGTTGCTGCAGACAAAACCCCGGGCCCCAGGCCACACGGCGTTGTCTTAGAGACCGCCGGGCAGGCAGGGGGGTCAAGGATGCTGCCCACCGACGCTGGAGTGCAGGGAGGCAGGCTTTTGGTGAAACTGTCCCCTGCAGTAATGTGGAGTTTGTATAAGGATCTACTGTCTTTGGACTTCTAACTAGTACAATGCAAACCTGAAACGGCATTCAAGCAACAGCTCGGTTGAAAGGATTAGGAGAGTGTCTTCAGGATTCAGGAGTGGGCGTAGTTTTCCTTAATAGATGATGAAAGGGCTAACTATAAAGTAAACCTTGATACATTTAGGGTTGCACTTAGGTTTAAAACTTTGACTCTAAAGAACGTAATACCTGGGAAATGAGAAGTGATTGTCAATGTACTGGAAGATGTCCTTCAGTCCTGTTACTCCTGCTACATCTAGTTTAGCTTTCTTCTGGGTTCCTAGCTTGGAAAGGTTGTATGTGTTTGCTCACTGTCTTGTCAATCCTCTCGTCCAATGCCATAGAAGCTCCGGAGGATATGGACTGACCACATCTGTCTTCTTCCCTGTTGCACCTTCTCGAAGCCCACGCAGGGCCAGCACACAGGAAGTGCTCAAGGAAAACGCATGGAATAGATTCATAAGTGCCAAGTTTGCAGCTCTCTTGTTTTAGTGAGTGACATGCATCTGCGATTGTAAGCTAAAGCAGCGTGGTAAACAATTATGCTCTGCTTGAGGAAAACAAGTTATGCTATTCAAACTTGAAGATTACAAAGTCAACTTCTGTTTCCTAGTACAGAAGAATGGCCTCATCTTTCTATCCTTTTATCGTAAATTTTAAATCAACATATTACTTGCCTTGTTTTTTCTTGTCCAATATAAAATTCTTATACACTGAATTCTAAGTCGATTTCTGCACATTCTTACATAGGATACTTCTCAAGTAATTGGGATTCTAAGCTGATGGGTTAGTTTTGCATTTTTAGATGAAAAAACAAAGCCCAAAAAATAACCAAAAAAAAAAAAAATGTATGAGGTACAAAGAAACACACACATTAAAAAATGTAAGAATAGGTGTCCAGCATGAAAAATATGGAATTGTATAAAGAACAAGTGAGAATAGAGGGCACTTAACAAGCTGACCTCTCTCCCTAGGAGAAGGCACGTAAAGAGAAAACCTAGTTTGTTTGCTGTATCGTAATTCTGTTCATTCATTTGCTTTCTGCCTCTAGTTGCAAGCACAGACACGTCCATAAAGTATGTGATTTAACACAGAGTCACTTTATCTCCTAAAATGCAAACATAAGGAAAGTGCAATAAACATTTCGTGAATTATGTGTGAATATATAAAAAGATAGCTTGTAAGCACCTCAGCTTTTGTAGGCATGATATACATATTTTTCATTACACAAACTCTAAAAACCTATGTCTACCCTCCATTATTGCCACAAGATAAATGAGAATTAAATATTGGGATGTTCAAACAGTTGGTTTATAAAAATAAAAATTGTCTAGAATCAACCAAGATGGTGACATAGAAGGCTTCTGAGCTCCCTCCTCCACAGACACAACAAATGGACACATGGAATATTTATCTATGAAAGAGACCCAGAAACCAGCAAAACAACCTCTATACATTGGGGGAGAGAGAAAAACACCCACATCCAATGGGTAGGAAACACCCACATCACAATGGACAGGAAACACCCACATCACAATGGGCAGGAAACACCCACATCACAATGGACAGGAAACACCCACATCACAATGGACAGGAAACACCCACATCACAATGGACAGGAAACACCCACATCACACTGAACAGGAAACACCCACATCACAATGGACAGGAAACACCCACATCACACTGAACAGGAAACACCCACATCACAATGGACAGGAAACACCCACATCACAATGGGCAGGAAACACCCACATCACAATGGACAGGAAACACCCACATCAAAATGGACAGGAAACACCCACATCACAATGGACAGGAAACACCCACATCACAATGGACAGGAAACACCCACATCACAATGGGCAGGAAACACCCACATCACAATGGGCAGGAAACACCCACATCACAATGGACAGGAAACACCCACATCACAATGGACAGGAAACACCCACATCACAATGGGCAGGAAACACCCACATCACAATGGGCAGGAAACACCCACATCACAATGGGCAGGAAACACCCACATCACAATGGACAGGAAACACCCACATCACAATGGGTTTACCGAATACTTTAGAAGCTGCTGCCTGATGACAGGCTTCTAAGTTAAGCTGACTTCTAGAAGTTCCTTGTGGTCTTCCTAGAGACCAGGGAAGGCAGCCAATAATTCTCCCATGTTCTCCTTCCAGTCTGTTGCAAGTCATCAGTATCTCCCTGGAAGAAGCTTGTACATATATATGTAGATATATATGCAACATCCAAAGACAGATACTGCATGGTATCAGATATATGGACATAAAAACCAAACAACCAAGTCAAACTGATGGAAACAGAGTAAAACTGTGGTAGCCAGGGGCTGAGGGATGGGGGAAATGAATGAGGTGAGTAAAAGGGTGTGAACTTTAAGTTATATTGTAAATAAGGCTTGAGGATCTAACATATCACATAGTAGCTGTAGTTGATAACATTGGATTGTATAATAAAAATGTCCTGAGATATTAGAACTTAAATGTTCTACAAGTAAAAGGTAAATATGTGAGGTGATAAATTTCTTAATTAACTCAAAGTGAGGAGTATTTATACAATGTCTAGCTATCACACATCATCATGTTGTGCATTTTAAATATCTTAAAATTTTATTTATCGATTGGACCTCAGTAAAGCTGATAAAACAAAAGCAAAAACAAATTAGCCATCTCATGTGCATGTCCCTTCTGATGAGAAGCCTTTATTCCTCAGTTGTCGTCGTTTCCCTAACCATTTTAGCCCTTGATAATGTCTCATGAAGCTTTGCAAAAAGTATGTGAACAAGTTCCATCCAGCAGAAACTATCATTAAAAGGTTTGAAATTGTGTTTCTGAAGCTGAATGTTTTAAATGCACCACAGGGGATTTTAATGGACAGCCAGCGTTGAAAATCATTATTGTAATAAAAGAACCTAATCAGCGTCTTGGGTGTCATCACAAGAGAGTAAGCGTTTAATATGCTCTCATCTCATGGAATAAGGATGAGACTGTCTGAGTGATACAGAAACACTCTGAACCTTCCTAAGTTCAACTCTCCTGCGCAGTGATGGAGGAAGATAGGATTCGATGTCTGAAGTCTGTGCTGCTGTCCCCAAGTCAACATGCTGAAACCCTAACCCCAGGAGTATGTTATTCGTTGAGGACTTGGGAGGTAACTAGATCCTGGGACGGAATGAACATATTTTACACATGAGGGCATGCATTTTGGGGGCCAGGCGAGAAATGTAATGGCCTATATGTTTGTGTCCCCACAAACTTCATATGATGAAATCCTAACCCCAGTGGAATAATACTAGGTGGTGGGGCCTTTGGAAGTAAGTAGGTCACAAAGGTGGGGCCCTCATGAGGGGATGCGTGTACTTACAAGAAGAGACATCTGCATAATGGGTTTAAGGAATAGCAAGATCAAGGAGTAGTGTTAGGAGTCAAATCCAGAAAACTGAGAACGAGGCAGGTCATGCTGCCCCTGGAGAGTCACAGGATGGACTGGGGGACTTTCCTGGGTGAGAGGGTCCACTTCCGCAGTGACCTGAGCAGTGCAGAGTCACAACAGGCTACAGGGTTAAAGACCCCTATGGCCACTGTGTTGAAAGTAAATCCGATGAGTGCAAGGACAGACAAAGAAGTCACTTGAAAACCCGCTAGAAGAACATGTAAGTGATGATAACATCTTTGCCAAGATGAGTGGGTAAGGATGGGTGAGATGTGGCTCAATGCTGTTTACATCTGAGAGGAGGTGAGGAAGACTCTCCTGATGAACTGGTGGCTATGTAGTCTAAGTAACCATCGGATGTTTCAGTGCTCATCATCGTGTCCTTATTCGTTGATCAGCAGACAAGTCTGAGTGCCTCCGGTAACACAGAACTCAATAGTCCAGCCTTAAGCAATTCTAACAGATAAAAGCTTATATGGAGCCCCAATATATTTTTGTTCCTTTTCCAGTGTGCTCTGGATGAGATATCCAAGCCACAGGGAGAAAATAGAATGTCATTTCCCCCCACTTGTTCCCAAATGACTCCCCTTATCAACCTTCCACTCCTACTTACTCTCATATTCTTACCATTTACTTCAATATGTCTCCTATGGCATAGTTTAAAGCCATTTCCATTTTTTTTATTGTTTAAAGTATTACATATGGTATTACATATGTCTCCTTTTCCCCCTATTGACCTCCCCCGATCCACCCCCACACCCCAGCACATGCCCTCACCCCCCTAGTGTTTGTGTCCATTGGTAATGCTTATATGCATGCATACAAGTCCTTTGGTTGATCTCTTACGCCCCCTCCCCTGCCTTCCCATTGAAGTTTGACAGTCTTCTAATTCTACCCCCAAGCTCCTCTATCCCTTTAATGAGCAGTCATGATACAATGGAAGAAGAATGGGATTGTTCAACTCAGCCAGAAAAGAATAGAATAATCAGCCCCTTCATCTCACCTCACTAGGAAAGCAGTCTAATGCGGTGCTTGCCTTTCAGTAACCATGTCCTGCTGTTGACCAGCACCTGGCCTACAGCACCTGGCTTACCCGTAG
Organism: Eptesicus fuscus; assembly: GCF_027574615.1. Classification (NCBI taxonomy): domain Eukaryota; kingdom Metazoa; phylum Chordata; class Mammalia; order Chiroptera; family Vespertilionidae; genus Eptesicus; species Eptesicus fuscus. The sequence goes on along the minus strand of NC_072486.1, from coordinate 2,337,075 downwards.
CACGGTGTTCAGGATGGAGACGGGAAGTTTGTTCACCGTGTGTAACACTTCATCTGGTGTGCCAAAGGCAGGGCATGTGATACTTGCCTTTAGTGACCTGACAACATATTTGACGCATTTTTTATCTTAACCTTACGTCTATCGATTTGCAGTCCTTCACTAGAGTTGCTCTCTAATACAGTCTATCATTTATCTTTTCTTTTTGAGTCTTTTATTTGTTAAATTGCGATCCTTTTTCCTGTACAAATGTCTGTATAAAAATAATGATGCGGTTCAGTAGCAGGTCCCAGAGCTGTTTCTCTCCTAATCAGTATATATTTAGCTCCCGGCAATGAGACCTCAGTCAGAGGCTGCCTGAGTGTTTAGCTGTGAGTGGTGCTTTGCAGGAACCAGATTAAGTCACTAAATCTTGACGGCAGCGCTAAAGGCACTCTGCTCACCACGCTTTTCCAGGTGAGTGCAGACATCACAGAGACCGAGGATGAGAGCAGCGCTACACACCGGACTATAACTTTAAACCTCGCAGGTGTATAAAGCTGGGAAATGGGCTAGAGGTAAACAATGAGATTACAACTTCAAATTAAGAATAGCCATAAAAAAATGGGAAAGTGAACATTTCTCATAATAAATGGCAAATGATTAGAAAGTAGGCCTGTAGTATGTTATTTGGCGATAAAAAGATAAAACTGTTGGCTATGTGCATGTGTGCGTTTAAAGCACACGGTTTTTCCAGTCTGTTTACCACACCTGATGGCTAGTCACTCATGTGTGACCTCAGGCACATGAACTGGTCGGAAGGAGACCAGGAAATCGAGCTTGCGGTAACCATATTCATGTAATTGTTGATTTTCCTGTTGCTAGACCATATGTATTTTATGAGCTGGGAAATGGCTGGTTTACAACTATTGCCCCACTGACATTTTTTAAAGAATCTCATTTTACTCTCAAATTTACATCTTAACAAGTTTAAAATAATAGAAATCATCCATTTGTTTTCAGAAAACAATAAAATTAAACTAGAAAATAACAGAAAAAGGGTTAGAAAACCTCAAAAGACTTGGAGATTGATCAACACACTTCTAAAGAACAAGCGGATCAAAGGACAAGTCTCGAGAGAAATTAAAAATATCTTAAACTCAGCTGCTCTAAGTGTGTGGGACTCGGTGGAGGCAGTGCTGAGCGGGGTTATAGTGTTAAACGCATCCGTTCGAGAAGCATGCGTGGAAGGAGACATTCCTTGCAAAGCCCCGAGATGTGGAGATTTTGTGCAGCTCCCCCTGGTCAGACTCCCCTGCGAGCCATTCTCAGTGGCCAGGCCTCCATCCACCCAGCAGGGCGGTGCTGAGTGTGATGTGTGCTGCACCATCAGAACCAAAATGCTTTTCCAGGCATGACCGTCTGGCATTCCCCCCGCAGCAGTGACCAGCCCACAGAAGCGGAGAGGCTTGAGCATCCAGCATTCCACTCTGGCTCCGTGTTTTTCACATGTGTGGTGAGGCCCTGCCCCATGCAGTCTGGCCCCGGCATGGCAAGGTCAGTCCTCCCACCCAGCCATGGCCCCTGCTCCAACAGCAAGCAAGCAAACCTTCCCATCCTGGAGGCCACGCACAGGCGCTGTCTCCTCTCTGATGCTTGGATAATGCCTCCAGCTAACCCGGTAAAGGCAGTGCCATGTGAATGAAATAGATACAGGAACCACATCAAACAGGCAGCCACTCCCTCCATCCCATTAGACGGGCAGTGGCTTAGAGCAGATGGGAGGGACAGGAACCGTGTAGTCTGAGGACACCTGAGCCCAGGACCTGAGGGAGGAGGCCTCTCCTCGGAGCTACAAGAAAGAAGTCTACACCCCGGGCGAGTGGGGCAGGTGGGCAAGCGCCATGTTGCTGAAGGTGATGACTGGCAGGTGCCATTTTCTTGGCTTACCAGGCTGGGGCGTGGGGAGGAAGCAGGTGTATCTCATGATGCCCACAGCATAGAGGAGAAACGGAGGCACTGAATGGCTCGGGTTCTGGACAGAGTAAATCACATTCCAAACACAAAGCAGGCCTGCTGGGCCCTTTTCCCTGCACTGGGCATGTTTTGGTTTAGATGTCTATGCAGGCGATGAGACTCAGGTAGAATTGCCTCGCCCCAACCCTCTCCGCGCCCCCACTGGAGGGAACTGGGGAAGCAAGAGGTTCCTCCTGCTTCTTCCCCATCCACTGGACAGGAATCCTCGGATCCTGCGTGGCTCAGAACTTGCACAGTTTGAGGAGCCGAAACAAAAGGAAACTTCTTATTGGGAAGGAAACTCGCACAACGACAAGCTGTTTTCTCCAAGCCCTTTCGAGCGATGGCCTCGTCCAGAAATGGACACCCGGTCTGTCTGTGTCACAGTGGTGGCCTGTGACTTTTCAAGGCTTATTTTAGACATTCCCTCTTCAACATCTCATTTCCCATTTGCACGAGCAAAGATGAATTTGAATTTTAACAGCTGCAGCTAGTTATTTTGAAGATTAGAGACGTGCTTCCAGAACAAGGGCCTCCGAATCCACTTTCACTTGCTGATCAAGAGCAGCTTCGGCTCTTACTTCAGGGGCAGGGGCTTATTCCTGACGCCCGGGGAGATCACCAAGCTCCGTGGCATATACTGTTACCCTCAATGGAACACTGTATTTTTTATTTCTGAATTATTTGCTGTAGAAAAAGTGACATTGACATAATATAATCATTTTATGATAAATATGAAATGTAACAAATGTATTGGATTTTTTCATTTATGAACATATTTATAAAGATGGATTGCGTTTGATATTTTAATAGATTTAAAAGTTCCAATACACATTTACTTTGTGCATTTTTTTTCCTTTTAAAATATAGGTCTAACCATTTTTTGTGACATGTTTAGCATGGAAACTGACGGTGGCTTTCCTGTGCCTGTGTGTGAGGAAAGGCTTGGCACAGACATGAGTACTAGAAGCTTAGGAAACAGGCAATTCCTTTATTTATATTTTTAAATTTTTATTGCTTATTTTATATTTTCCCATCACCATTTATCCCCCCGTACCCTTTTCCACCTGTGTCCTCCCCTCTGCAATCACCACGCTGTTGTCCATGTCCATGTTTATTTCTATGAGAAACTAGTTGAATTTGAATCTCCTAGTTATGTTTTAGCTGAGTTATCTTCACAACAGAATACGGGTACAAGGGACTTGAGATTTTTATGTAATACCACATGTTCTATGGTCAACACTTTGAAACAAAAGTTGAAAACATAAAAACCTATTCAAGTTGAACTGTATATTCATCACAATTATATTTATTAGACAGGTATAGTAAAAATATTATAAAAATCTATGTCTAATTGTGACAATTCAATCTTACCAAATTCTTAGAAAACAATTTTTGCATTAGTCAAAAGAAAGGTAAAATAACTATGTAAATAACATTAGTAATTCACATAATAATTTTTCTAATTACAGTTCTAATAATGTGTTTTATTGATTTAGTTCATCCAAGATAATATGATAATTTTTAAAAAATTTTTTTGAACTTTTGGAAAACTTCCTGTCTTAATTAAGCAGTTTGGAAAAATATAGTGTAACATGAACTGGAAATCATTTTTAAATTAACTACACTAATAAAAGAGAAATATGCAAATTGACCATACCTCTGTGACACCCATCAGCCAATCAGGAGTGACTATGCAAATTAACCCAGCAAAGCTGGCGGGTTAATTTGCATACACAGGCATGGAGTGACTGGGTGGGGCGGGACACCTGCTATGAGGGGGAAGGCAGGGGGCAGAGGGAGCTACAGTAGTAGTGCTCTGGCCGGAAGCGAGGACTTGCAGGCTCCCGGGCAGCTGGGAGCGAAGCCAGGGGAAGGAAGGCCTATTCTTGCACGAATCTTCGTGCAACGGGCCTCTAGTATTACTAATATATTTTATTTTAACTGTTATTTGACACGTAAATTCTTGCCCTAATATGTTAATATTGTACTATGTTTTTCAACAACTGGAATTTTTTGAGATCTTGACAACTGCATAGCTAGCATGACAGAAGGTTCTGCAATGGGAGCCACCCCCCAGGGACACCCCACCAAGTCTCCACTGGGCTTTCCCACTGGCTGCTGCCTGTCTGCTGAACACCCTATGACATCATCACAACACCCCCAGTTCACCGACCAGGCAGGTGGCAAGCACAGGTGACTTAGATGAATGATCAGGAACCCTCAGAATCAGCATCAGGGCTACCCTGATGGATGAAAGTAACAAAGATTATTTGAGTGCATTTTTTCCCCACAATATACTATTCAACAGACATCGTGGAAAGACCTAAGTTCAAAACGTGATTTTCTGAATTCGGAGCTGATGGTGTTTGCACCCATCCATGATGTGTGTTGGTGCCCATCACCCTCTGAGGAGGCCACCGCATCAGCGAGGGGAAGAAGCCAGTGTTCACAAGTTCATGAGCAAGGCGTTCAGATGCCGCCTGGTACAGGCATGCCTATTTAAGGGCAGGCTGTGAGAGTCCCATCATTCCTGAGGAGCTAACGAAGAATGCAAATCCCTTTAGATAAGAGGAAAATGTCTTTAATGGGATTAAAAATACTGGCAAGCTAGAATTATAACTTAGCAGGAAAAGTCCAATTAACAACTTACAGCTATGTACCGTATTCAAGACAAATCTGAAGGAATTAAAAAAGTTAGTTTACTTAAAAAAACCCACCTAAATAAAGAATACCTGGAGTTCTAATTGTAAGTGTAATATATCAAATAAATACACTTTCTCTGATAATTCAAAATGCATGGGACATTTTTGTTCTATAAACACTGCAGTGTTTCTAAAACGTAATTTGTCCACTGATCCCCTGGGGTATTAGAGTCCTGGATAAGGAAAGGGGTCTCTTGAAAACACAAAATATTGAGATTTTACTTTTAATCGCAGTAAGGAAAAATGAGCTAGATTTTAAAAGAAAGTACCAAGTAATAGTCAACATTTTAAAAAATGTATTTATATCTTACTGTAGATGGAGAATTAAAGAATGAAAGGCAGAAATTCAGGAAGATTAAGAAAGAAAGGAACAATATATATTATTTTAATAAATAAGTACATACTTAACCAGAACAACGGTCTCTAATAGACTGTTAACTATATAAACATATAAGAATTTTAAGTTGTGTGTAGCCACTGTGGAAAAAAAAAGATTTTTATGATTAATTGTGAGCACTCTAATTTGAAATGTGATAAGGAATGTACTCAGGTTTATCAATGTACCCATTAGCTATTGCCGAATAACCAAAACATACTGATAAAAAACCACTCATTTGTAAAATGGCAACTGTTTTATGTTTCTGGTGTCCAGGGATTTGGGCCAGGCCATCTGAGCACTTCTTCGCTGGTCTGTCGGGGTCACTCGTGTGCGGGCTGCCAGCTGGGGAGAGGGTGTGGGCAGCGGTCTCAGGTCTGTCGTTTTCCCAGCTGTCAGCTGACTCTCACTGTCCACGGGGCCCATTACCCTTCTGAGGCTCACCCAGACCTCCCCCGCCGCCATGGCCCAGGCACGGAGGGCAGCCCTTTGGGGCCAAGGCCCAGCACCCACAGTATCACCTTTGCTGCATTCAATGAGTCAAAACCAGTCATGAGACCAGAGTTCCAGGCTGAGGAGCGGGACTCCATTTCTTGAGGAGAGAAGTTGCTGAGTTCCGTTGCAGGAGTGTCTGTCCACAGGGACAGAGGATCACTGGGCCTGCTTTGCCAGCTCTCATACCCAGCTTGAGAGTTATCCGCACAGTTTATACCCTTGGCCAATTGCTGTAGACTTCCAAACTTTGCACTGGGGAATACGGGAAAAACTGGTTTTTTATTAAACTTCATTTCTTGGAGCAGTTTCAGGTTCACAGCAAAATGGAGTGAACATGACAGAGAGCACTCGTATGTCCCCCGACCTCACAAGCCCACACTCGCCTCACCTCATTTCCTGCACCGGATGGCACCTGTGTCACAATCAATGAACCTCCATCGACACGTCATGATCACCCCAAGTTCCTACTTGACATTGGGTTCCCTCTTGGCGATGTGCCTTCATAGGTTTTGACAAGTGTCTGATGACAGGTATCCATCATTGTGGCATCACACAGAACAGTTTCATTGCCCCAAAATACCCAGTGTCCTACCTATTCATTTAAAATAAGTTTTAAACCACTATTTTTAAAAAAATGTAATTGGCATTACACAGCCTAAATCTAACCCTGAAGGACATAAGGACACAACTCTCATTGTGCGCCATTCTTTGGGTTCCCAAAGTAAAAGACTCGGGGAACCTACAATGAGAAGTATTTGTCTAATCATATTACAGCACATCCACACAGACAGCTATGTCCATGGGGTACAGGGGGGCATCCGTACTACTTTCCACAATAAAGATGAATTTGGAAAAGGAAAATAGATTAAAAATTGCTTCACTGCTAGATGCACATAATTTATTTTCTGAGGCTAAATATAAAAAGTTTGATATAATTTTAGATTATCTAATGCCTTTCTATTTTTTAAATAAATTGGTATAACTACCTGGCATATAAAAGAAAAAAAAAAACACCTAAAATCTTAAAAATATATACGTATGTTTTTAACGGCACGAGAAATGCCAACGATGGCCTTTCAGAAGCTCAGTGCCAGGTGGGTCCTGCCAGGAGCAGCGCTGTCCATGTCGGTGGTTACCAGCCTCCGGGAATACCTCCTGCTCTCAGCCAGCCCCCCTGACAGACAGCCCCTGACAGACAGCCCCCGACAGACAGCCCCCGACAGACAGCCCTCGACAGACAGCCCCCGACAGACAGCCCCCGACAGATAGCCCTCGACAGCCGCCACAGCCTCTGCATGCGCTCCCTGCAGCTGCTAGGGTGACTCAGCTCATGTTCCCGGCCCAGGCCCACCGTGCATGGGTCCCCATGGCCTCCTCTTTTTTGAGGGATCAGGACCTAAGAGGAACTATGTCACCTGGGTCAGTCCATCCGGACACACTCAGGGGCAAACTGCCCAAACAGTGGGTCTGGACACATTGCTCAGTCAGAAACGGAGCCTCTCATTCAGTGTTTTAGTGACCACCCAGGATGCTCACCATGATGTGTGCCACGTTGACATCGCCCCCGAGACAGTGCAAAGCACCCACCCGGTGAATGATTTATGCTTTGTACCGAAGCTTATGCCAACACTTCGCAATTTCTACATGTTATCCCTTAATGCAACACTGGGTCACTGGTCAGGTTCCATTTCACATCTGAGAAGAGAGCCGACAAGTGAACAGATGACACGTATTCCACCACAGAATCAGAAACAAAAAGACTCTCTCGGTGCGCATTCCTCTGGCATCTTCTGAAAGAACCCGCAGTTTTTGATGGTGTTTTCTGCTGCCTTCTCTTCTTTGAGATTGCTTTTATTTTACACAGCATTCATTTTACCCATTTCTTTGTGTTTTAATGTGTTTCTTTAGCCTGTCAAGTACAGCTCCGTAAAGACAGAGAGCAGCGTTCCTCCTCTCATTTCCAGTTCCCCTGAGGTGTTTCATCGAAGCCGAGATGGGTTAGAGGACAGTGAGATAACGTCTGGATTTCCTCGCTGAGCAGCCTTCCTGTCCTCAGTTACCAAAACCTTCGAAGAGCCAAAACTATGTGGTTGCGAGTCAAATGGATGAGAGAATAAGGAATATTATAAACCATAATGTATATATATTTATAGTATAATAAATGTTGTTATGATATATTATATTATAAATTGTAATGTTTATTATGATACTAGAGGCCCGGTGCACAGAATTTATGCTCTTGTTGTGGGGGGTGGTCCCTCAGCCCGGCCTGCGCCCTCTCGCAGTCCAGGATCCCTTGGGTGGGGTGCCCAACTGCTGCAGAGGCGGGAGACTGCTGCTGTGCCTAACTCAGGGCTTCTGGCTGAGTGGCATCCCCCCTGTAGGAATGCACTGACTACCAGGAGACAGCTCCTGCATTGAGCGTCTGCCCCCTGGTGGTCAGTGTGCATCATAGCAACTGGTCGTTCTGTTGTTCAGTCAATTTGCATAATAGCCTTTTATTATATAGGATAAAATTGTAATAGTATGCACTAATATGCACCATTTTCTCAGTAAAAGGTGGACACGCAGCTTCTCCTTCACACACACCCTCTCCTTGCCTTTCTCCATCCTCCCATCAAATGCTGATTGTGTGAGAAATACAAAAACCTCAATAATCTTGGAGTGAAAAGGACAGACTCGCCTTTGCTCAGACCCCTCCAATGACTTCCCCCAATGGATACTTTCAACCTCTTCCACCTCATGGCTTGTGTACTCAAGTTGATGCTGAGCGAGGGGCCTTGAGAAGAGTTGGGCAGAGCCTCTGTGCGGCTCTCACGGGAGATGGAGGCCCTCATTTGTAAATGTGGAAGGACCTGAGATCACCTGCTTCTATACTAAGCCCTTTGGGGTCTTAGGTGTGAGACATAACAGATTTCATTACACACACACACACACACACACACACACACACAGAGCCACATACAAACACACACATAACAGTGTAAACAAAAAACCAAGGTGTTTTTATTCTGGTTTTAAGTTTTAGTACAGCATGCTAGTATAATTTTTTAAAATGTATTTTTAAGAAGGATTCTGGATATATTCAAATTGCACTTACTGAACAATAGGTACTTTTCCCAGAATTTTGGATTTGAAAGTATCTTAAAATCCTTTGAACAGATTCAAAAGTGTGGAAGCTAAGAAGTATGTAAAAAGAAAATTACAGAAGTGTTATTAGTCCAAAAGAAATAGCACTTTATGTAAAGAAAGTAACTTCTGTCATTCCTAATTTTTAAAAATAGCTCTAAATGTAATATTTCCTTTTCAACTTATACTATCAAAGGAATAATAAATGTAAGCTCTGTGTTTTATAATGTAATAAGAATTTATAGGCAGACAGAGTTCTAAACGCTTTTAAAAGTAAATGGAAAGTGAGGACTGCAATAGTCAATTGCCTACACTCTTGAAAGCATATGTTAAATGATTACATCCATGATGCAATTTTGTTCACAGAAGATTTTAAGATGATAAAAAAAAAGTTTAAATGTTGTCTGTGGAATATTTTCACTATCGCCTCCATGGGGTCAGTGTGGTTACTATGCAATGAACTAAACAAAGAAAACCTTACAGGAGAATTAAATAAAAACAAGCTCAATCTCTTTGGCTTGTTGGTTTTGCCTTGCTTTGCTTCTGCATTTACTCCATAAATATTACCTATGCTTTCAAGGTAGATTATCAGAAACAAACTCATGATTAAATGCCAGCGTTAATCAGTCCACGCCATTAGAACTCAATTTAGTTTACTCTTCTCTAAATATTAAAATGAAACAAAATTCTATCAGAATTGACCCGCAATGGCCAGCAATCTTCCCTGTCGATATTGAGGCAACCATTTGTTCAAACAAGATGATTGAGGGGAGTAGAGAGCTACCACGATGCTACCAGCACAGATTCTGTGGGTGTCGGCAGGCAGGGAAGTAGGCTTCTTCTCCCAGGAGATCTGCAGGTGACCCCACAGGAGGGAGCTGGAGCCGAGGTGCCTTCCCAGCCAGGGGCAGGGTTATTCATGGACGGTCCCGTGGAGCTCCTGCTGCTGAGCCTTCGAGTCAGCTCCAGTTCTCCACCCCCCTCGCTCCCCATTTGGTGATAGAGCTGTCCCCGGCCCGGGGTTCTGGCTGCACACACGTCCATTCATGGGAAAGCATTGCCAATGTCTCCCACGCTAGTGCGGCTGTGCGGCCAAGTGGGTATGTGCTGATGAATGGATGTGGCAGAGATGCTCCGTTCCACCTCTCAGCTGCGTGTTTGCCCAGATGCCACCTGCCAACATTGCCCTTCCCTCATCAGGGAGGGTGGAACACAGCCTTATAGCCCGCTGCCCTTCCCTCATCACCGAGGGTGGAACACAGCCTTCACAGCCCGTTCCTCACACGGTGCCTGGGGCTGCGTGAGCACTGAGGAGCCAGTTGGGCTGTAAAAAGAATTCTGTTTCTGGAGGAGTGTTTACCAACTATGGAGCCTCATCTAAAGCAAGACTCATATGTGAGTAAAAGGAACTCCCTGGCCTTTGGGCTGCTCTTGAGGAAAAGAGAGCTTTCCCCCAGCACCTTAGCTGGGTCCTGGTTAATAAAGTAGAATTTCTTATTCGATAGGGAAATACCCCAGGATATCCTATCTAATAAAGAGGGAATATGCAAATTGACCATCACACCATCACAAAGATGGTGGTGCCCATAGCGGAGGTGGGGGGTTTTCCATAACACAAGATGGCTGTGCCCACTTCTCTGACACTTCTATTATAGAGAAAGGGCAACTAGCAATATTAAAATATTTCCTCTAATTAATCCCCTTTTAATGTGCATGAATTTCATGCACCAGGCCACTAGTATATATATAAAATTAAGATGTAAGCTTAGTTTTCTCTTTCCTGGAGTTTAAAACCAAGCAGGCTCAATTACTTGACTTTAATCGGAGGATTAAACTTTCTCCTGGACACTCGTGTGGATTTCTGGGTTTGCTGTCTCATTAGCATTCCAACCAGGTCGGACTTCCAGCTCCTGAGTTCAGAGGAGCCTGTGAGGCCAACGTTACTGAAGCCGAGCTGCGGAGGAGGAATTTATTTTGACATAAATCCAAGCCCGGGATTACATTTTCACATTCTGATTTGAGTCATTGACCCGTGACCGCACTAGGGATTTTCCATGTTCTCTTATTCTTGGGGCATTATCCACCCACCGTGTTTTGCAGAGCCCTCCACACGCCACTCAGCTCCACGGGGCCCGTGCAGAGCACTCTGAGGCCCAGGGGTAAGCAGGCAGCCTCCGGATTTAAAACTAGTCCCATTGGTAGTGGTATGACAATGGTCATTGACTTAATTTAATTTTCAAAAATGTTAATAAAATGTACTCTTTCTTCTAGGATTATTGCCACATAAAATAATAAAATAATAAATGGAAACATTGAGCAGAACATCTCAGATAGATCTACCATCCATTCATCGATTCACCTATCTATATGTTTCTATCTCGATTTATTCCTCTTTCTTATGTATTTCTGCTAGAATAAGAGCCTGATTAGCATCTTCATTGAAACTAAGTAACATAAGCCATCTTCCAGGAGTGAGTTAAAAGTAAGACTCATATCTTTATCTCAAGTTTTCTATCCATGTTTGCTTCTGAGCCCTGTCAGGGCTGTGTCAGGGGAAGGAAGACATGCCTTGAAATAAGAGCAGGCCAAAGAATCAAGGACCCCGGGCAGATAAAATCTATATACCCAATAGCTAGCAAATAATCTGTGCTTAACTGAGCACTCATGTAACTACGGGCACAGTTCTCCAATGTTCTGCAGTCATTCGCCTCTTATTGTTTCATTGATTTCACAAATGTATTGATTCACTGGGCAGTGAAGTGAGATGCACCATCTCCCAAGCCAGATTTGCTCATGAATGTGCTTGGACAGAATCGAGGGGTGGGAGGGGGGGGGAGCGGGAGAGGATGAAATTAGCTCTAATGATCATGGTGATACAGGATTGAGTGGCAACCCCTGGACAGAAGCCAATCTCCTACGTACGGTTCCATCTGAGGTTTAAAAAAATTTATGGACTTTTTCCCTTCTACAACGTGTTAGAATATCATTGGCCATTTATCACAATTACATGTGTATGGAGTCTGTATGTGCTGCTATCCAAGTTCCCTGACAGCCCCATCTGTCATAACATAAGAATGAAACTGTTGTGTTTGTACAGGCCCCCGAATGCCTGGGGTTTGAGAGCAGTGACTACCTGCTGACCAGCCTGCGGGAGGTGTTGTCAGAGGGAAGGAGCGTGCAGGGCTCTAGTAGAGTGAGACCTCAGTGCAGACCTTCCTGCCAGTGCAGTCACCCTTGGCCTTGGTGTCTTCCCGTGCCATCCCCCTCCCACCACCATGCTCCTCGTGCACAGCACATGCCCCCTAGCAGGCTCCACTGACATTCCTCACTCCCGTGTGGGTGTGATCTTACACGTCATGATTCCCTGAGGCTCACACACCACTCACCTCTGTGGATGGGCACATCACAGTAACAGGATACACGATTGCAATACAAATCCTCGCAAGTTGCAGGTAAAACTGAGCTAAGAGAACGCTGGGGCAGGTAGAAGAGGACAAACAGGGGACAGAGGGATAGACGGGGATAGAAGGAGACTTGACATGGGGTGGCGAACACAATGTAATATACAGACGAAGTATGTAGAACGCACACCTGAAACCTACATCATTTTACTAACAGGTGTCACCCCAATCAATTCAATTAGAAAATAATGCGGGGAAGCTGGAGGTCAGGTGTGCATTGCCACAGCTGTAAAGCAGGGTTGGGAACCCAGAGGATGCTGGGTTACTTTGAATCAGAAGAAGAAATCAATGAGCCTCCATGTATGGACTCCGGTGTGCGAGTGCGGTGTCTAAGGTAGTCCCACTGACTCAACACTGTTTCAGTTGAAACTTCAGCAACTTATAAATAACTGGGAAGCAGTTGTTGACAAACTATGATATTAGAAGACCTTTTTAATCTTAATGCAATTCTGACCATTCCTTTTAAAGTAGCAAGACAAACATAAGGGAAGGCACATAATGATATATCGCTACTTATTTTCACCGTTGTCAGACCTAAAAATAATTTTAGAAATTAAAAACATTTTAATGACTTTGAGAACTTTAAGAAACTAATTATTAGTGTCTAAAGATTACTCGTATTTTATCTGAACAATAAGATAGAGACTAATTTCACCCGGTGCTCGCAAATGTCAGGTGCTAAAATAATTAAAAATTATAAATAGACATGAAAAGAGTAAAGATACATGTGAAGACACTGTGTTCTCTGAAAAAGTTAGGATTTTTAATGTCAGAACTCAGAAAATGGAATTCAATACTTGGGGGAAACTGTATTAATACATAGATATTACTTAAATGTAGATTAATAAAACTTTAGGGATCCTGGCATTGAAAACCATGATAAGACACTTTATTGTGGTAACTTAAGAGTGTGGGTTGACATCTTTTCTGTCCAAATGTACCTCAATTTTTATGTATCCGGAACCAAAGGTATGTATTTAATTCCAATAACTTCCAGAGTTCTGGTCTTTGTGAAAGAGCCACAATCCACTAGTGTATTCTAGAAAGCTAGCATCGATATTTTTATATTTCCTCAGTTAATCACCTACCCACATCTTCTTTACCTTTAAATTGCATTGATTTTCCACTATTGATATTTTAAAACTTCTTTTCACCCTTCCCCATTACGTTCTCCATCTATAAACCCTATTAATTTTACCTAAACATCTTGGAGAGCTACACCCAATTATCTAGATTTTCTCAACCCATTATCCTGCCCATATTATTGTCATCTTGGGTCTTTTGTCGGCATGTTTTCACTTTGTCACCCTTTCAAACAAGTAATGACCATGAGCTTTTTCTTCTGACACATACATCTGACTGTGTCTCCCTGTGGCTTTTACAAAATCAATAGATTTCCAATGTTCTTAAAATAAAGATGTGATCTACAAAGTCCTGCCTGGTCTTGCTCCTAATTAACTCTCCAGATTTATCTCATCAAATCTTTGTTTCTTGTCCAACCACACCAACCTTTCTCTCTGTCAGGCTCCTTATGCTTCCCCCCATGTTGAAATCAGGGCCCCTCACATGTACCAATCTCTTCTAGAGTTCTAGGAATGAGGGCGCTGGGATAGTACTGTGTTCTCACAGGCATACATGTTTGTGAAATTCTTATCTGAGAGTTAAGCAGAAATGGGTTGAGGTTATAATTTTCTTTTCATCCCACTCTCCTTCTGTCACATAGGACAGAAATGGCCCCAGCATGTTTGGAATTTAGATCAAGGTAATAAGAGTTGGTAATATGCCATTTGAGTATGGTTTTGAAATATTTATTGGGACTTCTCAATGGGAAAAAAAGTGAAATTAGAGGACTTTTTAGAATATAGAATACTCTTTTAACATTTATAGATTTGTTTCATGGCTAAATAAAAATGCATCTAAAATTTAAAGATTTATGAAGCACATAAAATCAGCAATTAAGTAGATAAACACTATTCTTCAATTGAAAATCTATTAAAACAACAAAAATTCAATATAAAGAAGAAATTAATTTCAGAGGTAGTCAGTTGAGCCATATGAAAATGTTAGAAAATATTTAAATACATTACTAAATTACATGAAATACTTATATAAATGAAGGTAACATAAACTCACAGAAGACCACTTAATACAGATGTGAAATATTGTCAATGCAAGAAACAGGTAGCATCAGTTCCAACATAGGTAAACTTGCATTGGCCAAAAATGAATCTGAAAGAGATGTTGAAATAACATTCTAAAATATTTTGAAGTTGAAATTAATTTTTATAAACTATCATATTAAAATCAAACTATGTATCTCTATTAAAGACTGGATTCATTTTCTATTGTGTCTATAGACAATTGGATTATGGTGTTTCCATATGAAAATTAGGTTATAAAGAGTGTAGCCATGACATAAATCAATTCAGACTATGTAACATCTATAAAAGGCAAAACCATGGAGACAATGAAAGATCAGCCATTGCCAGAGGGGAGGAGGAGGGAAGGATACATGGGTGGAACACAGCAGTGAGACTATCCTGTAAATACTGTAATGATGTGTGTATGTAATTATAAGTTTATGAAAACCCATGGACTATAAAATACTGAGAGATCTCCATTGTAAACAGTGGGCTTTGAGTGATAATGATGTGTTGATGTAGGTTCATCAATTGTAACAAATGTACCATGCTGGTGTGGGTTGTTGACCATGAAGGAACCTATGGGTGTGAGAAAGTCTCTGTACTTCCCATTCTATTTTTACATGAAAGTAAAACTTCTCTAAAAATTAAGTTAAATTTAAGAAGTAGTCAGCCACAAATGTGGAGAATTGGTTCTTTCAAGAGGAATTCTTACATGAAGATGTTCTTATGATTTCCAGTTTGAGCTCCGGTAGAACACCCTGCATTCATTAGTCAAACATTACATTTTATTCATTTGGTTTCTCTGCTGTCTCACTGCTCAGATGACAAAGGAGGTGGATTTCCTTCCGAATGCACTCCCATATGATCCTGTCAAAACAACCCCACAATTTCTAGCTTGTCTGCTTGCTTGTGTACAGGGGCGTGTACCTCTACCATTTCAGTGGAAAGGTAAATTCTGAATAAATTTTTATTTTGCTTGAGAGTCCTCGCACTTTAACTAAAGTTCCCCTCTAGAATAAGCTTTTGGATAATTTGTTTTAAAGAGTGATTTTTCTACATTATACACTCATCAACCTTCTTCCCTGTAGGGTGTATGTCATTAATATTTAATTCTGAAATATTTTCCATTAGTGTCTGTATTAGTCTGGGTTGTACAGAGAAGCAGAAACAATAGTATATATGTTAGAGAGAGAGAGAGAGAGAGAGAGAGAGGGAGAGATTGTAAGGAATTGGCTCATGTGATTATGAAGATCAATGTCCCAACTCAAAGACAGTCAAAGAGAAATACTTTCTTCTTACTCAGCCTTTTATTCCATGCAGGACTTCAGCTGTTTGGGTGAGGCCCACCCATGCTGTGGAGGGCGATCTGCTCTACTCAGTCTGTTGATTCAGATGTGAATCTTACCCAGAAATGTCCTCACAGACAAACCCAAACAATGTTTAACCAAATGTCTGGGAACCCTGTGGCCCAGTCAAGTTGACACAAAATTAACCATCCCAGTATCACATCACATAGTTGCTTCTTATTACTGGACTCATGAAAACACACTTTTTTTTCCCTCAAATATACGATCCCTCTTCTCAGTTTTTGTTTTGAGTGATGTGAGTGATGAATACAACTGATGTATAAAGTTTATTTAAATGTAACATAAACTCCTATCAAAGGTCTCAGGTCTCCAATCCCCTGGGTCATCTTGACTGGCAAAGCAACCCTCTTGTCTCGGGCTCTCCTTCCTACTCCAACAGGGGAGCACGGTATTAGACCTCATCCCGTGACACCTCAGAGAGTCTCCAATGCAATAGTTTTCCAACATGGCAGGCCTGTGTGGGCTCTTCTGAGAAAAGGCCCAGTTGCTGTCACAGCACCTGGGGAGCTCCAGGGACATTCTTGATTGACAAAGCTCCATGTTGAGCCCTGGTTTTCGATGCATAAGAGATGACCTGTTCTCCTTGAGGCTCTTCTTTGGAAAAAGGGAGAATCTGGGAAAAGGAAAGAAGGCCTCAGACAAGTCAGGCTGAGGCCACCACAGAGTGTCTCTTGGGTATCACAGGGGTGGGTTTGAACTAAGACCTTAAGAATATTCATCTCAGGTAAAAACTGCTGTCTGAATTTTAACCCTGCTATCCTGGTTTCTACACTCATTTACTTGCTTAAATAATAGGGTGGTTACCTCAGCTTCCAGACTGAGGCCTGGAGACTCACAGAGGTGATTTTCCTGTGCCTGTGGACCAGGACTACAGGAGACTGATTCCCACTGACTCAGTAGCTCCAGGAGTAGAAACTGTAGATAACCTTTAGAGATTACTGACTCTGCTTGGGTCTGCTTCTGTAAAACCTGCTTTCGCAAGATAGGGCCACAGTCCAATAATGTCCAGCAGGGGCTGGGAACCCCCCGCAGGCTGTTCCCAGCCTTTAGAATTTAGAATTTAGAACAAAGGAAAATTTTTGTGGTTTGGATCTTTAAAAAGTCTGGTGAGACCTGAAACAGGGCGGTCGTGTGGACTCCACCTGCGTGTGGTGATCTCGCGGCCGTCCTGGCCAGTTCAATAAATCCTTGCCTTTTTTTTTTTTTTTTAACCAATCAGCAGCCTCCGGTGGTCTTATTTTGGCTCCAGGGTTCGACCCCATAACAGTTTTCATGAAGTTAAAGTTGTCATTCAAAGTCATCCTGCAGAGAAAAATCTCTTAGTCAATGTACATTCGCTTTATCAACTGTTCCAGTGTCTCCATCCCTGTGATACCGAATTTTTGGACTGGAACCTGGATTCTTTGTCTGCCAGAATCAAAGAATGAATCCATGGACAGAAAGTGGTATAACAAAGGTGGAGATTTATTGAAGAACAAGTACAGACAACCACATGGGGAGAGGGAAGAGTCCCACAGAATGGACTCCCAAGTAGGGAGGGGGGAAAGGTCCCAATGAGTTCCTTTCCCTTTGGCTTATAAAGGCTGCAGATCCTGTGTCCTGATATTGCTCTGATTGGTCAATATTCCCCTTAGAATTGGTTACTATAGTGATTCCTGAGGCCCTCCTCCCTCATAGTCCTCCAATTCCTCTTGGCTTTCTTCTTTTCCATCTGAATGAAGGGCTTCCTTCTCTTTATTTTGTAAATATGACCTTTCTTGGCTACTTCCAGTTCCCTTGTCTTAGGGAAATATACCTGTTGCTGCCTCCTTGTCTTATGTAAATGCAACTGTTGCTGCTCCCTTGCCTTATGGAGATGTAACTGCACCTGGCTTCCTTGTGTTATGGAAATGTACCTTCTCCCAGTCTGTAGCCCTGTGTTTCTCTGTGGACCCCAATTCTAACAAATCCCTAAGCCTATCTATATTCCCCCAAAATTCCTGCTTCATCTGCCCCTCAACGCCCTAACAAACACGTAAGTACACCTGATGGAAAATGGTCCTCAAAGTCTGCAGAAAAAATTCAATTGGTCATTGAATTTCAAAATAGTGTATCAAATACCAAAGATTAGCCTCTGATCAGAACCTTTTTTTTAATTATTTCTCTGATTTATGTTAATCAGCATTTAGCAATGTAAATATTAAAGATATATTTTTTGTCCTTAAATAGACTGTGTTTATATGTAGGCACCAACATATTTTAAGGAGAGGAGAGACTTTTAAAAATAGTGTCTATTTGACTCATAGGATGTTTAAACCATTTATTTTCAGTTTTGAGTAAACATAATTTTCAAACACACATTAAGACAGACCAATTATTTTGATGAAATTTTCAGCCTGATTGCCTGTTCACTGGAATTAATTGACAGGTGTGAAAATGTGAAATTAAGTTTTAGACCAACATTACTAGAATGTGTATTTTTAAATATAAATTTTGGCTATGTAAGTATAGCAGGAACAATTCTATATTGATAAGAATTTTATTTATTTTGGTTCATGTAATTGGATTAAAACATGACTTTAAAAGTCTCAGCTCTTTTTCTGTCACAGTGAAATTTTACAAGATTATTCCAGTGATGATTTTGCCTCAACTTTTTCTCTCTGGCATTAACAAAAATATTGACTGGCATTTAGTTACGTGTAAAGCTAGCAGCTTTTAAGAGGTACCAGTTTTAAATGATCAGAAGTAAAGGACATGCCATTTTTTCCTGAGAATACTGCATACAGACTAGTTACATTTGGAGAAAATTGGTCGTAATTTAAGTCAAGTCTAGATCCTAAGTCCAAGCCAATATGAATTATATTGAACACTTTCATATCAAGTTAAACAAATTGGTATCGGCGGTGTGTGGACACTAGTAAGGCTCCCCATGAGTGTGACATGTCAAGCTTGTCCCGTGAGAGTTAAACTAAGTCAGCATAACAAGAACCTGAACAAAAATACACAGAAGCTTTCAATGGTAGAAATAATCCCAAATCAATGATACTGGGTGAAAAAGTGTCAATCACAAGGAGGATGGGAAAGGAGGGACAAGTTTTGGCATTCTCCCCAAACTTGGAATCCAGCCCACCTGCCTTTACAGTAGGAATTGATAGTGCTGTGAACACCCCTGAAACTAAACATCTAACCCCCACTTCCAACAGACCAACTCCCCTTATACCTGTTTTTATTAACAGAAACTCCATCTTTCCAGTTATTCGGGGCAAAAACTTTGGAGTCCATCTTTGGTTCCATGAATTCTCTGGTTCTCTACATCCAATTTTCTTCATGTGCCTTAACAATATAAGTATATCAAGACTATATTTGGGAGTTATTATTTTTTAAAAATAACATGCGTCCTTGACTAATACAAATTACTCTTGTTCTTACCCATCCTCCATCCTCCTTCCCTTTGACACCTGTCAGCTTGTTCTGTGTATCTATGGGCCTGTTTCTGTTTGGTTTTGTTTATTATTTTATTTTTTGTGGGTTTGTTTGTTTGTTTTTTAGATTTGACACAGAAGTGAAATTATATGGCATTTGTCTTTGTCTTACTCATTTCACTTAGCATGATACCTTCTAGGCCCATCCATGTTATTGTGAACAGCAGTATGTGTTTTTTTTTATTGCTGACTAACATTCCATTGTATACATGTACCACATTTTCTTTATTGATTCAACTATTGTTGGGCACCTAGGTGGTTTCCACATCTTGGCGATTATAAATAATGCAGCAATGAACGTAGGGTGCACATATTTCCCAATTAGTGTTCTTGTTTCCTTTGGAGAAACAC
The DNA here is from genome assembly GCF_027574615.1 of Eptesicus fuscus. Classification (NCBI taxonomy): domain Eukaryota; kingdom Metazoa; phylum Chordata; class Mammalia; order Chiroptera; family Vespertilionidae; genus Eptesicus; species Eptesicus fuscus. The sequence continues at coordinate 2,317,594 of NC_072486.1, read as the reverse complement.
CCAGAAGTGCAATTGCCGGGTTGTATGGCAACTCTATTTTTAATTTACAATTTAAAACCCCACCAACAGCGCGCAACCTCTGACCCTACCCCAGGACACACAATAGATAGCAGAAGGGAAAAAATTAGAGAGAGGGACCGCAGGAATTCTGAAATTTTCCTGGACAAAACAGTTTGAGGGCCACCTACCTTGAGGGTAAGGATGTTGGCTGATCGTCCCACTTTCTTCCCTTCTGGAAATCTCTTCCATCGTTCATGCTCTGTGGCCCCTTGCTCCACTTTTTGGGGATCCTTTTTTATTTCATTATTCTCCTTATTCATGTTTGAAAAAGTCATACATGCATCTACTCTCCTTGTGGCTTAAAAACGCTCTCAGCTTATTTCCTGGTCATAGGTGACCGATCCGAGGGCTATTGTCAGGCTCAAAAAGTAACAGGACTTTTCCTACGAGGCTCTGGGTACCTTTCTCTGAACGTTCACTTTGCTAAGAAACACTCAGTGGTCTTTTCATCTCTTTCCCTCTTTGTCATTTCTCTATGCTGGGAATGATAATTTGGTTTATTTTAATTCCTGGTTCTTACAGCTGCTGTCTCCTCTCACCTCTCTTCCATGCCTACAACTGCTTCCTCGTCACTGAATGGGATGCTCTCGAGTTTATATCACCAGGAACACTGCGTAGAAGGACTATGCCTGAATCTATACTGAGAGTCATTACAGGAAACAGCCTTTCTGACTCATCTTTAACCGGAACCACTTAGGGTCTGTATTTCTCAGAAGCTTTCTCAGAAACATCTCATATTATCTGAGGTTCTGAAGTTATTGACTTCTTTTCAATTTTTAAAGACCCTGAATTCTTACATCTTTTCTAATATATTTTATTATTACTGCTTGCAAGTTAACTATTGTTTGCAGAGTTCATGTTTTTATGGATATGTCTGTGATACCTTGTAAAAAGCAGCCTAAACCAACCAATAGACAGTACTACAATATTAACAGTGCTGTTTCCTTACATTTTCCTATGGAGAGAAGCCAGCTTAATGTATGTGTGTGGAATGGAAAATAACACAATGATTAAAAAATAATAATGCAAGAATAAACTCTGTGTTGTACATATTTACAACTGTAAATCTACTTTGCACCTCCCTGGATATACATATGTGTGTACATACATATGTAGGTGTGTGTGTGTGTGTGTTTATTTCATGTTTCAAAATATTGTAAGTAGCAGATTAATTTATCAAAACATTTTAGTGTTAAGGAGGTACAGGCATTTGGGATTACATTTATCACAACATAACCTAACCTAGAATAATATTGAGTCCCTGCCAGAAGTTTTGTTTGGTTTTTAAACATTTTATCATATGTCTCCAAAGAAGATGTACAATAGACAACAAGCACATGAAAAAAATTCTCTACTTCATTTGTCATTAGAAAAAAGCAAATCAAAACCCCATTGAGGCACCATGTCCCACCCCCTGGGATGGCATATTCAAGACAATGGAGCATAACAAGTGTCAGGGAGGAGGGGGCGGAGCTGGAAACCCCATGCCTGGTGCTTGCTGGCGGGGATGGTCCAGCTGCTGTAGAAAGCGTGAATGATAACAATCTTAAATGATAAGCAATTTTAAAACTTAACATGGAATTATCATCCGACCCAGCAATTCCTCTCCTAAATATGTTCCCAAAGGAACTGATCATGGAAACTCAAACAAACTCATGTAAATACATGCGCAACTTATAATAGCAAAATTTCATTATAGCCAAAAGTTGGGAACAACGCAAATGTCCGTCAACCGATTAACGGATGAAAGAATTGTGGTATACATGTACAACGAAATATTATTCAGCCACAAAATGCAGCGATGTTCGGATACATTCTATAAGATGAATGAACACTGACAACATTATCCTATGTAATAAAAGGCTAATATGCAAATAGACCAAACAACTGAACAACTGAACAACCGAACAACCGGTTGCTATGATGTGTGCTGACCACCAGGGGGCATGCACGGAACATGGTGGTCGTCACCAGCAGGTGGCAGAGTGTGGAACATGGTGGGCATTGGTTGCGGTGGGATGGTGGAGCAGGTGAGCGGGGGCACCAGACCAATGCAGGATGCCTGGTCACTGTCATTGGGGCGAGCCTCTGGTGGTTACTGAAAATTCTTTGCTCCTGTGAGCCGCGGTCCTGCTGCCGACCCCGCTCACACCTGCTGCCGGCACCCAGCACCGGCACTGATCGCCCCTCAGAGCTTCTCCACCTCCCCCTACTCTTGAGAGGCGGCTGGGTCCTGCAGCAGCCTCTCGCACCAGCTGCCGGCACCCAGCACCGGCACTGATCGCCCCTCAGAGCTTCTCCACCTCCCCCTACTCTTGAGAGGCGGCTGGGTCCTGCAGCAGCCTCTCGCACTGGCTGCCGGAGATGGCCCCACTTGCACCCACTGCTGGAGCCAGAGCTGCCGCTCACACCCGCTGCTGGTGCCAGCCCTGCTCACATCTGCAGCCAGCACCAGAGCTGCCGCTCACACCCACTGCTGGTGCCAGTGCCAGTCCTGTTCACTCGGCACCATCAGTAGGTGTGAGCAGTGGCCGCCGGCCCTGATTGCCACTAAGGGCTTCTTCATCTCCCCCTGCTCCTGTGGGGCAATCGGGGCAGCAGCCACCACTCGCACCCACTGCTGGCACTGGCCCCAATTGCTCCGTGCTGTCAGCAGGTACGAGTGGGGCGGTGCTATCAGTGCATGGGAGTGGTGGTGCGAGCGGGGCTGGCTGCTGACAGGCAGGGGACCAGGGGTCACAATGGGAGGGGCCAGGCAAGGGCACGGAGGATGGGCTGAGACCTGCCCCTGTGCCCACCACAGCCTCCCAGCCCACAGTTTCTTTCAATGTGCATGAATCCGTGCACTGGGCCCCTAGTTACAAATAAAAGCCAGTCACATAAACCATATAATATTTGATTCCATTCATATGAAATGTCCAGAATGGAGAAATCTCTGTACACAGAAATTAGATTTTATTTTGCTTTGTTTTGTTTTTTTTGTTTTTTTTTTAAATATACTTTTTATTGTTGATAGTATTACAGAAAGTAGATTTTGGTGGCCAAGGCTGGAGGGGGAGGAGGTTGGAGAGGGACTGATTACTGAAAAGAGGAATGCCTTTTGGGGTGAGAAAAATGTTTTAAACATAGAGGTTGTGGTTATAAAACATTGTAAACACAATTGTCCACTTTCAGATGATTAACTGTACACTAACTGGATTTTGCCCCATTACATTTTTTTTTAAATCTTAAAATATGTATGGCCCTACTTCGTAGTTAGGTGAGAAGCAACAAGAGAACTCCAGTTAAAATCAGAGGTGGGGACGTTATTGTTTTATCTGAGAAGGCAGCTCCTGTCGCTCTAGGATTTTATATGTGGTGATTTCATCTTCCTAAAAAGAATGGTTTTCTTTCTTTCAGTTTGACTTCCACGTTTTTCAGGAAGAAGCTGAAGGGCTAATCTTGGGTAAAATGTTTGCTTGGGTTACTCATTGGTTGACAGGAATGAGGAATTCCAGGACAGGACTTGGACTGGACACTGTGGCAGGGGCAGGAGGGACAACTGAATCCCATGTGAATCCCATGAGGTCAGGGAAGGAGCCGTTACTGATGGGGGAAGGGGAGGGAGACATTACCCAGAACCTGTTGCGAGAATGTGATGCTTACAAGTTTCCTATGGTATAACTTCAGGAGTGTGGTCGTCGAAAAGAAAATAGAAAATTATAAGCATTGAAGAAGATATGAGTAGAAGTGTATGGTATCACTTGTACAGTGATTGTTAGGAAATAACTGGAATCCTACCTCTTAATAAATAAAATATAAAGGTATTTTATTAAATTGTAATTTCCATTTCACTAACCTATGAAATTAAACAATATGTAAAGTATAATAATAAATACTGATAACTCAAAAATACTTTTGAAGAGTATTTAGGGACTCACATAAGTGCTCATTTTATAATTATAAGAATACATATAACAGCCGAAACCGGTTTGGCTCAGTGGATAGAGCGTTGGCCTTGCAGACTCAAGGGTCCCAGGTTCGATTCTGGTCAAGGGCATGTACCTTGGTTCGGGCACATCCCCAGTAGGGGGTGTGCAAGAGGCAGCCGATCGATGTTTCTCTCTCATCGATGTTTCTAACTCTCTATCCCTCTCTCTTCCTCTCTGTAAAAAATCAATAAAATATATTTTTTTAAAAAAGAATACATATAACAATATATTATCAGTGAAATTGTATTTTATTTTATACTAGAGGCCCGGTACAAGAAATTCGTGCATGGGGGGGAGGGGTGTCCCTCAGCTCAGCCTGCACCTTCTCCAATCTGGGACCCCTCGGGGGATGTCTGACTGCCCGGCCTAGGTGGGCAGTCGGACATCCCTCTCACAATCCAGGACTGCTGGCTCCCAACTTCTCGCCTGCCTGCCTTCCTGATTGCTCCTAACCGCTTCTGCCTGCCAGCCTGATCACCCCCTAACCGCTCCCCTGCCAGCCTGATTGATGTCTAACTGCTCCCCTGCCAGCCTGATTGCCCCTAACTTCCCTCCCCTGCAGGTCTAGTCACCCCTAACTGCCCTCTCCTGCAGGCCTGGTCCCCCCTAACTGCCCTCCCCTGCAGGCCTGGTCACCCTTAACTGCCCTCCCCTGCTGGCCTGATTGCCCACAACTGCACTCCCTTGAAGGCCTGCCCTCCCCTCCTGGCCATCTTGTGGCAGCCATCTTGTGTCCACATGGGGGCAGCCATCTTTGACCACATGAGGGCAGCCATCTGTGTGTTGGAGTGATGGTCAATTTGCATATTACTCTTTTATTAGATAGGATAGAGGCCTGGTGCATGGGTGGGGGCCGGCTGATTTGCCCTAAAGGGTGTCCTGGATCAGGGTGGGGGTTCCCTTGGGGCATGGGGTGGCCTGGACAAGGGGCCTGTGATGGTTTGCAGGCCGACCATGCCCCCCGGCGACCCAAGCGGAGGCCCTGGTGTCTGGGATTTATTTATCTTCTATAATTGAAACTTTGTAGCCTTGAGGGGAGGCCAGGGCAGGCCAGGAAGCTTGGCTTCCTCCATCGCTGGGGAAACCCAAGCCTCCTGCTCACTCCATGGCCACAGCCATCTTGGTTGGGTTAATTTGCATACTCACTACTGATTGGCTGGTGGATGTGGCTTGTGGGCATAGCAGAGGTAGTCAATATGCATGTTTCTATTTATTAGTGTAGATATCTTCTAGTATGCCAAATCCAAGAAATTTTTTGCTGATGCATTTCTACAATTTTGATTAATCCTAAATACTCTGTATGTACTCAGGATGATGTGTTGGTTTATTTTTACTGATTTTTTGAAAAAAACTGTGTTAAAATAGATATTAGATCTTACACAAATGGAAACACAGTAGCTGAAAGTTGACATAAGATCCAATCTCACCATTTCTAAACACGGCACGCTTTCCTTTTTCCTTTTTCTACCACAGATGATGAGGGCGGCCCAGGTGATTAGGAGTGACTTTAACAGTGGAGGGGGCAGCAGTGGTGTATCGCGCCGCCACAGGTTCTCTTTTGGGTGATAATTACATTTTTCAGAATGATGGTCAGTTTCACATGCACATCACCACTCCTTGCCCCTCAAGCTGTTCTGCATCATGCGATTGAAGACCAACCGAGTTAACTGTTGGAAAAACTCGGCAAACCTTCCTAAGTGAGTGTTGGCCGTTGGGTCCCTCGTCACGGGAAACACACGCAAAGACCAGTGGTTTTTGCAGTTATTGCCGAAGCGGCTCTGATGGGAGAGCTTTGTCTCTGCTGCATTTCTCCGCAGGTATTTCATTCCATGGACAGTGGACGTTTCTACGTTCAAAACCTGGTGAACTTGGGCAATCTGAGCTGTGTGCTAATTAGCAAAGTCATTCAGGCAGATGGTTAGAAACATATTAGAGCTCAAAGTGAGCTACTCCTCTTTGGCTAAGCAACTGTCAAATATAAAGTAGGCTAATTGGAAGCAACATAGAATTCCGTGCTCAATGAGGTCTTTGTGTTATGGTGTATGTTGATCTCTCTCAGGAAATGTGAGGAAAGCATGCTGCGTATGAAAAAAAATTGTGGAGGTGTATATTAACTGCGATGCCATTTGAGGGAACTAGCCCCGAACAAGAGGAGGGTGTGACACTGGGTTGTGAACTGTGAAAAAGGTGAGCATTGGTGGGGTATCTTGTTGAAAATAGTTTTATTCTGAAGCTACATGCTAACCCACAAGATGTTGTTGCTGGTTTTTTATTTTTATTTTTATTATCTCCTGTAAGGTGATATACCAACCTGTAGGCAAATAGGCGTTCCTTTGCGCAGCGACACCCAGGTCATGATGACCGTGTCACGCATCCCCATGCTCCTTCCTCCATCCTGAACATTTTTTCTTAAAATTGTCCCCAAGATGTCGTTTTCTTCACAGGCCTATTCCCATCATGCAGACAACAGGATTCAAGGGCAAGTGAGCACGTTGAACACCGTTCTTTTCATGCAGGTGCATCTCCTACTGCACAGAACTTAGTTTGCAGCTTAGGAAACATCTCTGCGCAGGAGGCAGCTAAAGGGTGAGCATGAAAAGCTTATAATTTAGGGCAGAGAGGCATTGGACATACATTCTGATCAGCTGTTGGATGACAGAACAATTTGTTTGGCACTGACAACAAATAACACGATCGAAAATGAAATTCTGGTGCATTCAAATCCATCAGAAGTTTTATGGACGATCCACGATGATGATGACCATGCTGCTGCTGCTGCTACTAGTATGACTAAACACTGTAGGTATAATCCTTTTATTTTTAAAATATATTTGTATTGATTTCAGAGGAAGGGAGATAAGACAGAATCGTTGATCAGCTGCCTCCTGCACACCCCCTGCTGGGGATCAAACCCGCAACCCGGGCATGTGCCCCCACAGGGAATTGAACCGTGGTCTCCTGGTTCCTAGGTGGATGTTCAACCAGTGAGTCACGCAGGCCAGGCCAAGTAGAAGCATCTTAGTTCCTTTTTACTACAGGAATGACAATTTGTCAGTTCTGTCTGCAGTTGAACTGCTTTGGTGATAATATATAGACTTTCACTTTCCACTGAAGTTCTCAAAAGAGGAAGCTACTTGTTGGCTAGCTCAGCCAGGGAGTATCAGGACTGCAGGGGAGGGGCTGCCACCTTGTGATTAACTCCGTCCACTCTCTGTAACTCCACCACGGAAAGATTGATCTCTTCTTCAGCGCCTTCCAGATTTGAAGGTTTGGTTGATGAAACTGATAGAATTTCATCAAATCCATCACATGAGCCGAACGGTGCTCACCGGAGAATCATGCTGAATATTTTCAAAAGCAAATTTAAGATTGCTGACTACACATGTTTCCTTTATTACTTCTACCATTGTCCTTACTATTTCTGCTCACCATCCTTAGAGAACAATCTGTTTTCCCACTTCCTGTTTAGAAGTGTGGCCACCAGCTACATACCAGACTTTCAAGGTAACCCCGTGATCCTTTCCTTCAGATCGGAGCTCAGCTCTCTCTCCTTCTCAGTAGACCTTGAGAGCAGGAGTCCTGTGAGAATACTAAACTCTCAAGACATCTTCATTTGGTTACTTTTGGTTCACTTATTGAGATATAATTCACATCCCACAAAATGTACCTTTTTAAAATGTACAATACAGTGGTTTGGTGCATGTTTACGAAGTTGTGGAACTATCATCAATATCTAATTCGAGACTATTTTTGCAACTCCCCAAAGGATCTTTGTACCGATTAACAGTTGATTTCCATTTCCTCTTGTATCAGCTCTGGTAACTATTCAGCTGCTATATCTCTATGTGGATTTACCTACTCCAGACACTTCCGGCCAGTGGAATCATAGCATGTGGGATGCTTGATGGTTCACAAGTCACCGTGATTCATTCATATTGTAAGTATATCAGTTCTTCGTTCGTTTTAATTGTGGAAAACTATTCCAGTGTCTGGATACACAGACTTCTGTTTATTCATCGTTTAGTTGATGGACACTTGAGCTGTTTCCACATTTTGACGCCTATAAACAATGCTGCTATAATGTTCATGCTCATGTACTTATGTTCAAATATGCTTTAAGTTCTCTTGGATATATTCCTAGGAGTAAGATTACTGTACTACATGCTTACTTTATTTTGAAATTTTCTTGAAATTGCCATGCTGTTTTGCTAAGTGGTTGTACAACCTCACTTGCAAAGTATGAGGGTTTCAATTTCCTCATATCTTCAGTAATCCGTGTTATTGTGTCTTTTATCGTAACTATTGTCTTGTATATGCAGTGATACCTTCTGAATTTTATTTTGATTTCTCTAACAACTAATAATTTTAAGCATCTTTTCATGTACTAATTGGTCACTTCTACTTGTTTTGAGAAATGTCTATTGAGAACATTAGCTCATTTTTAACTGGCTCATTTGCCATTTTATTATTATGTCCTAAGACATATTTACATATTCTAGATACAAAACCTTTACTAGATATATGACTATCAAGTATTTTCTCCCACATTATGGATTATATTTTTTTTATTTCTGGCTGGCATAATTTGATGCACAAATATTTTTAATTTTTCTGAAATCTATTTTTTTCCTTTCTTATTGGTGCTTTTGCTATTATATCTAAGATATGATTGCCTAATCCAAGGTCACAGAGATTTAGAGTTTTGTCTAAGAGTTTCCATCTTACATTTAGGTCTATGATTCGATTTTGAGTTAAGTTTGAATATAATGAGGTATAAGGGTCCAACTACATTATTTTGCACATCGATATGTAATTGTTCTAGCACCATTTGTGAAAAACATTATTTTCCCATTGAATTTTCTTTGTCTCTTGTCTAAAATTAATTGATCATAAATGTAAGAATTTTGTATGGAGATCAGTTCGGTTCCTCTCATCTAATTTTTCATAGTAGTACACTGTGGTGATTATAGAAGCTTTCTAATAAGTATGGAAATGATAATGTGTGTCTGAGTCCTTCAATTTTGTTCTTCTCTTTCAAGATTACTTTGGCTTTTCTCAATCCCTTTTTGTTTCCATATGAATTTGAAGATCAGCTTCTCCATTTCTGCAAAAAGGACATTTGGCATTTTTATAAGAATGGTACTGAGTTTGTAGATCAGTTTGGGGAGTATAACTATATTAACTTTTCCAAATATGACCTAGAAATTTGTATCAATTTATTTGGATCTTCTTTTATGTTTTCAATAAACTATTATTTAGTTTTCAGGGTACAAAATTACAATTCTTTTGTCAAATGTAATCCTTAGTACTTTATTATTTTTTATGGTACTTTATTTTTTTCCCTTAAGTTGCAGATTTTTTTTTATTGCTAGTGTACAGAAACAAAATTGATTTTTGTAGGTTAATCTTGAACTTAGCAACCCTGCTGAGCTACTTACTTTTAATATTTTAGGGATCCCTTGGCATTTATATGTAAAATTATGTAATTTACAAAGCTGGCTTTATTTCTTCCTTTCCGACACGGATGCCTTTTATCTTCTTCCTCACGTTGCATGACCCCGGTCAGGCCTCCGGTGCCTCGCTGAACAGAAGGGTGGGAAGGGACGCCATTGTCGTGTTCCTGATGTCAGGGAAGCTGGGTCTTTACTGCTGGGTTTGATGTTCGCTGCGGGATTTTCTAAGACAGCGGAGGGAGCTCCTTTCTATTATTGGCTTGTTGCACGCCTTTAACAATATGCATTTAATAAAGTATAATGAAGACTCGGGTCCCTGTGGCCCAGAACTCCAAGGGCCTTCGGCAACTACTCTCTTCCTATGACCTGCGGTGGCTCGTGGTCAGGTGGAACATGGCACACGTTGAGCATCACTCTCCTTTCCCTGAGTTTCTCTCCTGAGCCCCAGGGTCAGCAATATAAGCCCAGCATCACCCCTTTCACCAAGCCCGGCTCTGGCTCCCTCTCTCTGCCTCTGTTTCTCTAAGGTGGTGTAACATGGTGACAGCTGCCTGGCTTACATGGAAACCCCGTGGACACGGCCTCTCTGTCAGTGACCGACTGCTCACAGGATGTGGTCCCATCGGTTATAGGAAAGCCATATTTTTGGTAAGAATAGGAAGGAAACAAGATGAGGTTCAGGGGACTGTTTTCTCCGAGGGGAGCAAAGCCTGGGTGTGGGCAGCGGGCTCCCTCTGCTCCCAGCACCTCGGTGCGGAGTGTGTGCCGTCGGATGTGAGTCCCTGAGCTGCTTGTGCAGGGGCGCTCAGCCCCCCAGGCCAGCTCCACGGCCCTCGGAGCACACGCTGGGGACTTGAGATTCCGCAGGAGAACACCGGCCCACGAGCGACCCCAGCAAGCAGGAGCGCCCCTCATTTGTGGAAAGCTCCCTGGGGAGCGGGTCGGCCACACGGGGTGTGGGGACGCTGCCAGCTGCAATGGCTGTGAGCAGAGAGAAGTGCCAGCTGCATGGCTGTGAGCAGAGAGAAGTGCCATCTCTTCCCTCCATGCCGGGGCAGGACAGCCCTGGGTGAGGAGGTTAACGGAACCAGAACAAATGTCCAAAGTGAAAACACAGTATTGTGTTCTGAGTTGCACCCGTCTAGGTGACACACCCTCTTTTGTCATGAAGGTCGCCACCTTCCTCACTCTGACCACTGCTCCGACCTGCCAGACCTGCCACGGGAAACCACAGGCCGTGGCTGCCCCCAGGCCCCGCGTCTCCTCATGCCTCGACTGCTCTTCCTCCTGACCCTCCGGCCCTCCTCTCCCTCCTGAGCCGGGGTCAGGGTGGCCGCGCCTCTCCCAGCTAGCTTCTCCCCCCAAGCCAATGGGTCCGGACGCCCTGCTCCTGGGGACACGGACAGCTCCCGCGTCCTGGCCCCGACCTGCCGCAGGGAAGCGGGCAGGGCTGAGGACCGTGCTCAGCGGGCACAGGGCTCAGTGCCGTCCAGGCCGCAGTTCTTTCTCTCCCGACTCGCCCCGGGCTGGGCAGCATTCTCTCTCTCTCACGCCGTGTTTTTACTGCATCTTTTCTATGTTTAGAGATGGTCACACACACAGTGCCCTGTGTGACAGGTTCCCGCGGTGCTCTGTACAGTAACAGGCTGTGTGGACTTACAACCCAGGAGCAGTAGGCTGGAACATACAGCCCAGGTGCTACATGCCCCGGGGCGGGTGGACGGAGATGTGTTACATACCACCTGGAGGTGGGGGGGTCAGTGCCCTCGGGGATGATCAGAAGCCAAAATTGCCGAAATCACCGAAAGCACCTAACCATGCATTTCTCAGAACACGTCCCCGACGTTAAGCGACCTGGAACTCTGTGTGTGTATGTGTGTCTGTGTTTATAAATGTATATGAATATGTAAATATATGTGTGTATACAGGGTGGCGCAAAAGTAGAGTTACAGTTGTTTGTATGAAAAATAACACAGCAATTAGTAAACAGTTCAAGGAAAAGCTGTGTTTCACGTACTCACAAGCGTAAACCTACTTTTCCCCTCGCTGTATATGTGCACATACATGAAAGATATGGATGTTTTTAATGGGAAACCTGCCCAGTGCGGTATCGTGTTCTCATCATGATTCACGCTCAGGTCCTTGTTGACTAAGGCACGAAGTCCTCTGCCTCCCGTTTCTCATCTAGGAAATGAAGAGACTGGTCTGATAAATGCTTCTCTCTCTGAACGCTCCATTTTTAAAGGTTTTTCATTTTCACATCTACTTGCCTAGAATGAAGATATCATCGTAGGGCTAGCTCAAACGGAAAAAAACATTAATTTTCATCAATTCAAACCCAGTACAGCGCTGCTCAGATGGCATCGTTTTACCAGATGCTACTCTTGGCTTCTACCCGAGGAGAACCAACATCCCAGCACACAGGGGTGGGACGGGAGGGAAGGAAACGGAAGCTTTTGCTCAGCCTCACACTCAGGGTCAGAAATTCCCCCCAGGCCGATGAGCTGCCTGAACGGGAAGCGGCGCAGAGTGAGGTGAGTTAGAGAGAAAACAGTTACAGTGGGTAGGACAGATTCTCAGCATTTGTATGAACGACTTCGTGTCTCTTTACATTCAACATTTGGGAGATATATGTGTGTCTATAATAAGTGTGGAGGTATATATATATTATATATATATATACACACACAGTATATATATGGTGAACAGTATAGGGGAATGTGTGATGTCTGGCTCAGTGAGTCGGGATCTGACATCCCAATGAGCCTGTAGGGCAACCCCCGCCTAATCTCCGCTTGGCAGTCCCACGTGCAATGCTCCACTTCCTTGGAATACGGTTATTTATCCAGCTCTTGAATATGCTGATGAGTGCCTGCAGATTTGAGATAAAGCAAATCTCTTAAAATATACAGCTGAACTTTCTAGTTCTCTAGGCACACGGTGGAGGGCGGGGGAGAAAGTTCCAGAGAGACCCCAGGACCCCTACCAGGGCTTCCACTTGGAAAGTGCCAAGAAGCGTTAGCGATGCCCGAACGCTCGTTTTCTGTGCATCTGTACACTCTGATGGTTAGAGGACCTTCAGGGCAACTCTCTTTGATGGGAAAGTGTGCCTATTAGGGATACGGTAGTTTTTTGGTGAAAATTATTTGATCCAGGATGTTCAAAGGTCATGGTGAGAGCGATACGGAAAAATGTCTCCGTAGGCTGCTTGGAGGCAGAGATGATAAAACACTATCCCAAACACTCATGCGATCTTGGTCTCTTGGGGTCGTGAACGCCTGGCGAGGCTGAGTGTTGACCCAGGAGATAAACCAGGGAGTTGGCTAGAGGAATCATAGACACCATTTTCTCTCCCACAGTGATGGGGTCCTGCACGGAGAAAGCCCTCACCTGCACCGACACATTCCCGCTTTGAGTAACATTGGGGGTGAAATAAAATCTAGGGGGCTGTGTTGTTACCAAGAGGGAAAAGGGCTCTAGCTGGTTTGGGAGTGATCAGGCTGGCTGGGGGTGATCAGGCTGGCAGGCAGAAGCGGTTAGGGGCAATCAGGAAGGCAAGCAGGTGAGAAGTTGGGAGCCAGCAGTCCTGGATTGTGAGCATTGGCCTGAGGACTAAAGGGTCCTGGGTTCAATTTCGGTCAAGGTCATGTACCTCGGTTGCAGGCTCCATCCCCAGCCCTGGTCAGGATGCATGGGGGAGGTAACCGATTGATGTCTCTCTCACATTGATGTTTCTCTCTGTCTCTCCCCCTCCTTTCCACTCTCTCTAAATAATCAATGAAAAAATATCCTCAGATGAGTATTCACCATCACCACCACCACCACCACCCCCCCAAAAAAACGGGGGAAATGAATTAAAACGGCTGAGAGGGAAGCGTGGACCAAATCTCAAGATAACCTTCTTCACTGAACCAGCATCGTCAAGCCTGCCTGCCTGTGGTTTCCTCCTTAAGCTGATACCTTCACCGCTCACTCCACGTTGTTTTTTAGGACTCTTGTTGCGTGTGACCTGCACGTGTGTGTGCATGTGTGTGCGCATGCACTTGCAACATATCGTTTCCATCGCTTTTTATTGCTCTTGATTTTGAAGTCAGAATCTAGTCTACCCTTCACCATGAGTAATCTTACTAAATATTTTAAAATCTTAAAGAATTCCTATTGATTGTCAAGTAAAACATAACGTGCCAAAGAGATGATGTAGACTGCTTTGATTATCTCACGTTTCTTCCTGACTCCATGTTTGCCGATCATAATACATTTATTCCCTGAACAGGACAAAACATTCCTACCTTTGCGCCTTGATAAAAGCTTTTCTCTCGGCTTGCCACATTGTACCACTTGCATTGTCTGAAGATGGAACATTTCATACTTTGGTACCAGTTTCTACTATCTGCACAGTGTCCTGTTCATTCCATAGCATCTCATAGATATTATTTATTGTACTTTAATTTAATTTTAATTATTCTGTGGAAAACTATGCCTTTACCTTCTATACAGAGAAAGCTGTATGTTTAAAGTTTCAGGATATTAGATGCAGATCATATAGCAAATATGAAATTCTGATTCATTTTCTTTTCTTGTCTCATCTACATGGACAATTTGAATAAACCTTCAAAAACATATTCTAATGCTATTTTCTCCAAAATTATTTTTTGAGTTAATTTTTCCACAGAAATCTGCTGCTAGCAATATTATTACACTTAACATGTGGCATGATCATTATTTGGTATATATTTTTAATCTTTTCAGGAGGACAGAGTTTTATACAGATGGACTAAATTTAATGTACATTTTTATGCTACATACACTGTTCTTTGCCCCTGAAACGAACACTATATTCCTTATATATAGTCCTTAAACAAGGATTTTTACTCATAAACATGTTAATTTCACAAACACATATGGAACACCTACTACGTGCAGATGCCATCCTAGGAGTTTGAGAAGCATTCCTAGCCTAGCAAAGACCTTTCTCCTCATGATGCTTTCGTCCTAATAGGGATTGGCCATGGAAAATACCCAGTAGACATGAACATGAGTCAGTTACATAAAATGGTAAAGTGATGAGTGCCAGGCAAAGAGAAACAAGTAAGATGGGGGTGGTCGGGCAAGGTGGTTGCGTCTCATTGTGAAAGGGCTGCAAGAGGACCCACTCTGAAGATGTTCAGATGAGGAAGGTGCAGGAGATCAGACAGTCACACAAAGATCCTACAATGGAAGGATGGCAGAATGTTCCAGAAAGGCCCAAAAGTCAGTGTGGTCGGTGTGGCTTATGATGGCTGGGTGGAGGAGAAGTTGATTGTGTTGAGACATGACTGGAGCCAGATCCTGCTGGGCACAGAGGCCATTGTGAGTTCTGCTTTTACTCAAAGGAAGTAGGGAGCCATGGCAGGTTTGAACAGGAGTGACATCGTCTGATTGACTCTGTCAAAGGATTATTAAGCAACGAGGAGAGAACAAGAGAGGGCAGCCAGTTATCCAGGCCTTGCGATATTTTGTCAAAAGGAACAAATAAAAACATTTTTAAAAATAAAAGCAAAGAGAAAAATTATTTTCCTTGCCAGAAAAGCTCAGAATACACACACACACACACACACACACACACACACACACACACACAAAATGTAAGCTTTGACGATTCGCTTTTCTTGCTTCATTTCATTCCAAGGCATGAGCACAGATCAAAAGAGAAAAGAAGAGAGAAACAGAGGCAGGAAATAATAAGAAAAATTACAGGCCATGCTTGACTACGTTTACCCTATGGAGACCTCCTCCTAGACAACTCACTCAAGACAGATGTGAAAGCATGAGAGACAGCACGAGTCAATGTTTGAAGAAGAAAATGCTTGTAATCGTGTTTTCCTGAGGTTGGATCTCTGATCCCTGGCTTTCACAGTGTTCTCTAAACAGGTGCGGGCCAGCGCTTTCAAGTTCGGTGCCGCTGACAGTACCCTATTGACCAGTCAAGGAGACTGAAATGAAGGGGGATGTTTTCCACCATCTCTTCCCGGAATTCACAGCATGAGAGGCTGGCTTTGGATAATGACAACCGCGGTTCCCTGCAGGGGTCGGCGCTGTGTCTCAGTGTCTGCGAGGTTAGTCAGCAGGGTATTTCTTCTCAGAGGAAGCCACCTAGCTCCTATTAAAATGAGATTGATCTGCCCACCCCTGGCGTGCATACAGCTCTAACTACAAACAGATTGCCCACATGATGTATTAGATTGATTTTCCTTCATAATGCCATCAGGAACAAATAGATCAATGTTCATTTCCATATTTATAACTGTCTGCTACGGAGAACGTGAGATCTTTCCTGACTGTAGAATTTTAGGACTTGGAGCTGCCTTCTTGTCACTGCCCGGGGACTTCTAAGTGCGTCTCAGACCTGGAAGAAGCTGTCACAGGCCGCTAATTATGCTCTTCTATTTTTAATTGAAGTATAATTGGTATACAGAGAACTGCACAGATTTAATGTGCACAATTTGATGAGTTTGGACACATGCAAACACCCATATACCAACCCCACAAGCAAGGTAATAGACACACAACCCTTTCCAAAGTTCCCTCGTGTCCCTTTATTGGGGGGTGGGTGCAAGAACACTTAACGTGACATCTACTCTCTTTACCCAGGTTTGACGTGAACAACCCTGCGCTGCTAACTACAGGCACTGCATGGTTCATCAGGTCACCCAGCGCACCTGACACTGCAGTCCTGTGGTTCTCAATGGCTCTACCTTCCCCCAGGCCACGCTCAGCCTCCACCTCGGCTGGTAATGGGACAGGGGTCCCATTTTTAGAGTTTTCTAGTACTGAGACAAGTTTCTTTGTGGTCCTAACTCTGAGCTCTGGAGTCATTCAAATGTTTCTTCCTCCAGAGAGCACACCTTTTGTCTGGAGACAAGAGCTCTGTCATCCCCCAAGTATCGGTCTGTAATTAAAATAGAGGTCATGTTGAAAAAGAAACTCTCTCCTTCCTTCCTTCCTTCCTTCCTTCCTTCCTTCCTTCCTTCCTTCCTTCCTTCCTTCTTTTATTAATGATATCGGCATCTTTGGAAAACATAGCCCATTCTCCTTTATTTTAATGGACATCTCTTACTTTGAGTTGTCTAATACTTTCTTATGATCCAATTCAGACTTTAAATGCTTGCCCAGAATAATTGTGGTTAAAAATGATAATAATGTTCATCTCATCAATAGATGCTACACTTCATAAAGAGTGTATGTGTTTGTTTGTTTTTTCTCACCATCACTGGATCCAGTGATTGTTACATAGTAGGTGCTCCATGAATGAGTAAATGCATGACGAGAGGGATTTATAGCATCCACAGTATACTACACAGACACAACTAATGTTGATCCGTGGTTTCCTCCAGTATTGTTTTCTATGTGGACACTGAGCCAAGAGAACCCTAGAGTAGCCCTGCCTCAGCAGGCCAGGCCCATGGCCATTTTGCATGTTGCAATGATCCACCTGTAAACACGGGCTCAGTAAACTGTCAGTAGCAGAGCACGAAGCAGGAAGACTTGACTGTTAGTTACAGAAATTAATTTCTGTATGCTGCATGTTTACTATTTGTAATATCTCAGGCATAGAGAAAGCTCACCTCTTAATGCTCCAAATGATAAAGGAGAGGTGGAATTGGACTTTTGAACATTGTACAATATACCTTGTATATGTGTATATAAGTATACTGTACATGTGCATACTATACATATACAACATGCTGTACATTTAATATATATAAAATGCTGAAAGAGATATATAGAGATAGATGATAGATAGATAGATAGATAGATAGAGATAGATAGATAGATTTCTGATTGAAAACATAGTGTAAAAGACAAATCCAAGAAAACTTAATCTATTGGCAAGAGTCCAGAAAGTCTTCTTAAAGCAGTCGTATTTGATTATCGAATAACTAGAGGCCTGGTGCACGAATTCATGCACAGGTGGGGTCCTGAGGTGGGGGGGGGGGTGGAGGGCGGGACATACTTGCCGACTCAGGATCCGGTTCCATCTTGCTGATGTTCCCGCCGGTTGTCATGAGCCACCTGGTGGCTGCTTTTATTTCCTTTCTTCCTTGCAGAGGGTCTAGGGAGGGTAAGCGGCCATGGTTCCCGAAGCCAACTTCAAGGAGGGTGGCGCTGTCAGGATCATGCTGGTGGCACTGGTCCGTTGGTGCCTGGCCCATTCTTCGGAGATTGGACCTGCAGGACTACTGAGGGAGTGAGTGGCTGCCACCGAGCTGGTGGGCTGCCGGGTCAGGTCTGTCAGCTGAGTGGCACTCCCACTGTGGGAGCACACTGACCACCAGGGGGCAGCTTCTGCATTGAGCGTCTGCCCCATGGTGGTCAGTGTGTGTCATAACAACTGGGTGACCAGGCGTTCCGGTCGTTCAGTCGTAACAGTCGCTTAGGCTTTTATATGGAGAGAGATTGGATTCCTGAACAATGAAGACATTAACATTGGGTGGCAGTCTGCGTGGAGGTACAGGATTGGGGACACACTGCTTATGCAGGGAAGTATGTTGCTTTTCAGTGCAAGGGAACAGGGCAGGTGGAGACTGTTATGCAGGGCTCTGTGGGCACAGTGGGCACAGCAAGAAACTGCACAGACTGGTGGTAACCCTACATAGGACCCCAGTGAGAGCTGGCCCAGTTGACCTGAATGGAGATGCACGTGCCTGGCCCCATTGTGCAGTCCCCGCCCGTTATTAGACTTTTCCTGCCTTCCTCCGTGGTGACCAGACTCCAGCAATGAGACCGTCTACTCTCATTCTCCTACTTCAGAGCTGAAGGAGATGATGTCTAGTGCTCCGAGGTGACCACATAAGTAAGGCCCAGCATGTTGTCCAAAAGAGTGTTGTACCCTTAGAGGGGAAAAAAGAAAAAAGTAAGATTCGAAGTACAATTATTTCCCTTTCCTAGGATTTTCCAGACATACTGTATCTCATGAGGGGTGAGGAGGGGGAAAAGAACAAACACAAAGCTACAGAATGA
This sequence comes from Eptesicus fuscus, assembly GCF_027574615.1. Classification (NCBI taxonomy): domain Eukaryota; kingdom Metazoa; phylum Chordata; class Mammalia; order Chiroptera; family Vespertilionidae; genus Eptesicus; species Eptesicus fuscus. The sequence continues at coordinate 2,299,110 of NC_072486.1, read as the reverse complement.
ACATTGTTCAAGTGGTTATTTGGGAAGATGAAGTGAGAGGGCTAAGGATTTATACATCCTTTTCAGAGGTATTGCTTTCCGAAAAAAGAAATAATCTTCCATTTATTTTTTCTTTTCACAGAGCTGGGTGTTGTGAAGGGTAACATAATGAAGATAAAAGAGGGATTGTGGCACTTCCCTGCCAGTTTCCAGAAGGGAAAATAATAAAGCAGTATTTCTCTAACTGATTTCACTCCCATTTATCTGAGGAACAAATATTTTAACCAAATGTATTTCATGTTTCGCCCTTTTTAGAACTGTCGAGTCTCTGTTAATAATTTTCTCCCTCAGTACAATTGAAAGCAAGATTAATCACTTCACTCTATATATACCCCAGCATCAATCTGGAGTTCAATCACAGCCTAAAATTAGCTGCCGAATTAAATTTTCTCTCTGCTTTCTACCTTTTCCATGGGAAGTAGCTATAATTTTTCATGTGGTCTTGTAGTCATAATCTCTCTCTTCATCTATTTAAAGAATCCTATATAATACACGGCTAATATGCAAATAGACCGAACAACGGAACAACCGAACAACTGAACAACCGGTTGCTATGATGTGTGCTGACCACCAGGGGGGCATGCACGGAACATGGCGGGTGTTGGCCACAGCAGGATGGTGGAGCAGGTGAGCGGGGGCACCAGACCAAGGTGGGGCGCCAGTCGTTGTCATGGGGGCAAGCCTCTGGTGGTTACTGAAAATTTTTTGCTCCCACGCACCACGGTCCCACCTGGCGCTTGCACCTGCTTCCAGCACCTGGCACCAGCCCCGATCGCTCAGTGCCATCAGTGGGTGTGAGCGGCGGCTGCTTGCCCCAATCGTCTCTCAGGGCTTCGTCACCTCCCCCTGCTCCTGAGGGGAGATCAGGGCCAGCGGCTGCCTCTCACACCCACTGCCAGAGACAGCCCCACTCGCACCCACTGCCTGTGCTGGAGCCGCCGCTCACACCTGCTGCCAGTGCCTGGCACCAGTCCTGATTGCTCAGTGCCATCAGCAGGTACAAGCTGCAGCTGCTGGCTCTGATCACCCCTGAGGGCTTCTCCACCTCCCACTGTTCCTGAGGGGCAATCAGGGCAGCAGCTGCTGCTCACACCCACTGCTGGCACCGACCCCAATCGCTTCGCACCTTCAGCGGGTGCAAGTGGGGTCTGGCACTGTCAGTGTGTGGGAGCGGTGGCAGCAGGAGCAGGGATGCTGGCAGACAGGTGACAGGGGCCACAGTGGGAGGGTCAGGCAGGGGCACAGAGGATGGGCTGAGACCCACCTCTGTACCTACCACAGCCTCACAGCCCACAGTTCCTTTCAAGGTGCACGAATTTGTGCACTGTGCCCCTAGTATCTTATAAAACTCACATGAAACACAGAGAACATGGAAGGAAGAGAAAACAATGGCCTAAAAATAACTGCTTATCAATGGATTTGGACACAATATTTGCGTCTTAATTTTCTTTGTACACTTCTTCTAAATGTCAACTCTCTCCCACTAATGTGTATATGTATACACCTCACTATAGTGCTGCCTTGATGTCTCTCTGCAGAATAGATACTTGTGTGATAACCAAATTATCCTAAAATGCAATGATAGTAATATTTCCTCAAACAGATACTCCATCTTACCTTTTGCAAAAAAGGAAACTCACAATCTCAACTACATCCTTCAATGAATGCTCTTTGAAATGTTTAAATAAATTGTGTCATAGAGGTCTAAATAAAGTTAAGTTTAAACACCATCACCACTAGGTCTCACTCCCAGCTCCCAGATTCTGACCCAAGGCCCAGAGGGTTTGGTTGCCCCATGGACAACTCAATATTGGAAGCAATACCTCCTAGTCAAAGAAGCGGCTTGAGAGACTGAAGATGAAGTAGAGAGGAAGAAACTTCAGACTCTCTGTAGAGCCTCTCAGAGACTCCAGGCCCCTACTTGACGATGTCAAATGGACAGTGTTGCTGATGCTATAAAGTAATTCCACTCTCATCTTAAAGATGCCGGTGATCAGATCTTTACAGGCGCTCTCCTTTCCAGGTGTTCCTCTCCTTCTCCTCCATAGAATGTGTGAGATTGCCTACGTCTGAAAGCCCCAAATGCCATTTCCGAGGTGAGTGCACTTAGCTGGTATTTGACATTTCTAAGCCTCAGGGACCCTGTGATAAAGTATGTATTTCCCATGTTTTTACAAGGGATAATTAAGACAGGCTGAAAAAGGACTTAGCAAAGTTATCTATATTCAGTGAATTGACCAATTACATTAGGCATTTTTTTTTTAATATTTCTGTCCCAGTTAGCAATGTTTTCAGTTTACATCACAAGAATCATTTTTGTTTTCGAAATTGGTGGCTAGAGAAAGAAAACCTACATGTCTTGGAAACCCAATCATCTGCCAGACTCAGGCACTTCTTCTGTCCTTCCACTCTGTAGTCTCAATGCGTTGGGCTTGCCCCGGGCTTGCTGCTTTCTTGCTATCAAAGAAGCTTCCACAGTCCCAAGAACCAATTTCTAAAATGAATGTTTCCAAAATAGGAAGGTAGAATGGAGGCTTTCTCATTGCATATTTGTCTCTCATCTGTCAGGAGAAACTCCACAAATCCCAGCAAACCTCCCTGCACCTCCTGTTGGCTGGAAATGGACTTATGGGCATCAGAGGGTCTAAAGGTCTTAGAAAACCATCAAGCAGAATTTGAGAGACTCTTTAACCTCTGTATCAATGGGATGAGAAAGGAGAAGTAAATGGGGATTCTGTAACCATCCAAAAATATGTACATTTTTAAGTTAATACATTTCATCTTCTCCTCTGAAATCACCCATTCTGTGACCTTATTTCGCCTTTTCTGTTGCCCTGATTTTCAGTTAATTGTTAGTACCGGTATATTCTAGAATATTTTTAAAATTCTGATTGTCACACATCCAGGTGAATTAGGTAATGTAGTTACCAGATGTTATTAGGATGCAGAATAAGTCCATCTTTTGTGCAAGGCCAGATGGGAGTAGATACTTACCAGTTGAATGCAAAGCTAAGGATCTATCCCTTTAGTGTACAGAGGTTTCAGAGAGCGGCAACCTTGTCCCAGTGGGCATCTCTCTACCGAAGAATGGAGTGGTGCTGCAGTATGTTTGAAAGACCTAGAAACTATCAAGTTCTTTAACTGTTTTTACTCAGATTGAGTAAGAAACTACCAAGAATCCAGTCTAACAACAACAACAAAAGTAGCAACTAAATTATGCACAAGGATATTACTTTGTTAGCAATGCTTGAAAATGCTGTTTACAGAGTAAACAAATGTATTTATCACATGCCTATTTTGTTTAATACATTTAACACAGTGTTGGCTGAATGATCTTAAATCAGAGAGTTGTTCAGTCTCCTTTTCTGATAGACTTTGCTCTTTTAGGACACCTACATCATGTTGAGTTACAACTGAGAGAAATAAAAAAATAAAAAATGAAAGTGATAGAAATCTACAAACAACACTGCACAGAAGAGGACAATCACGTTGGTTTCCAATCTGGTACCTGGCACTAAATCTAACCCAAAGAGACGGACTGATGACAAATGAAAGGCTCAAGACTCAAGCAGTATAGCTTCAGTGGCAAAAGAGAATGTTGGGCATAGAGGGTTCTCCCATGTCTCTGAAAACATTGTTGCACGAACAAGTTCAATGGGAATCAAGCGGTATGCCCTAGCATTTCGTATCTTGGAATGTGTTCAGATTTCGAATACTTTGGGTGAAGAATCAGATTTTCTCTGCCGCTGCAAAATGCTTAATGCTTACACGAAATGGATTAAAAAATATGTGCCCCAATGGAAGAAGTTGACCAGAATGGCTATTAATCTGTAACTTCCAGAAATGAATGTAGACACTTTGATGTTGTAGCCTGACTCTACAATTATAAACCCTACTTGGTCAACTTTGGATCACTGTTTATTTGCATGCGAGATTTGTGAAAGACAAAGAATAATTTATTAATATCTCAATGTAACATTTCCTGTAATTCTTCACGTTTTCCTGATATGTATTGATTTATGTCTCTTTATGTGGTTTGGCATGCAAAGGTTCATGCCTACCCATTAGGAAATGCAGCAACTGTTGCAGACTCCTCCACTCCTGAGAGGACCTGGGGAGGTGGCCTCATCTCTCTTTATTTGAGGTCTCATATATGTAAAATGAGTACAAAACATTCTTTATCAATGAAGAAGCGAGCAATTGCTTATCACACTTCTTGTAATGTTGACATAACAATTATGAGTATGTTGTTATTGTTAATGACATTTGTGCACTGGGGGTGGGGGATGTCCCCTCAGCCTGGCCTGTGCCCTTTATCAGTCCGGGAGCCCTCGGGGGATGTCTGACTGACGGTTTGCGGGGAGCTGGCCCAAGCCGCAGTCGGACATCCTTAGTGCTGCTGTGGAGGTGTGAGAGGCTCCTGCCACCGCCACTGTGCTCACCAGTGGTTAGCCCAGCTTGTGGCTGAGCAGTGCTCCCCCTCTGGGAGGGCACTGACCACCAGGGGGCAGTTCCTGCGTTAAGTGTCTGCCGCCTGGTGGTCAGTGCATGTCATAGCGACCGGTCGTTCCACCATTCGGTCGACTTGCATATTAGCCTTTTATTGTATAGGATTAGTATGGCATGATCAAAGCAAATGCTGGCTCAGGCTAAGCCTTGATATTCTTGTTTCAAAGAAAATCACCCCATGGGACAAAGCATTTTGTCATCTGCAAAGAGAGTCAAGTTATTTACTAAGAGACTTAGGTTGCCTTCCATCCTGCCTTGTGTGAACCCAGTTGACGGCCACGTATGCAGACGATGCCCATGATGCTTATGGGAAAGACTCAGGGACTTGTACGATATTTCGCTCGCAGGCTCTGCAGGCCCCTAATTTTATAACTAGGAGTTCTGTTTGGCAGCACTCCCTCCATTTTAAAGACATACATTCTCATTCCCTGGAAGAATCATATTCATTGACACTCTCTACTCTCTTCTGTGTTTTGGAGGAACATAAACTATTGATCAGGAACCCATCAACTACAAAATTTCAAATTCAGCCTTTCATGGGGTGTTGAAATGGCTGAGATTACTTTGTTATTCAGAGCCTGGAAAAAGATGACATGAGAGTTACTCTGATGAACATAAACAACTCAACGAAACATTTTTCGAATAAATAAAACATTAGTAAGTTGTAGATCAACACTGAAGAGGACTTCTAACGTGTACTTGTCATGTAGCTCTTTGCGGGGAGGGGGGGAGAAAGGGCCCATGACAGTATTTAATAGACAAACAGAAAAGAATACAGAAATAAAACTATAAGGGGGGAGGGGAAGCCTATGGGCTGATATGATGAAATATTCATCAGTTGGTGGGAAAGCTGCCAGAGTGATTTATACTTCAATAGTCTATGCTGAAATCAAAGAGAATAGCATGGAAATGTCAATGCAGCTCAGTATGGAGAGATCTGTGAAATCGGGCAAAAGAGTATTTTGATTGAGACAGTTAATGGCAATTCAAACAGGCTCATTATGAATTAAGGTACTAAAAATGCATGTGATTTCACTTTGGAGGCAGCAGCTGAATTTTTATTTCTAGATGCAATATTTGGCTACTCATCACAGCATGATTGGGACAATATAACTTTGTTGTGGAGTGATTTTTGTGCCAACAATGTGGAAACTGAATTTGAGAGCCTGCTTATGTGCTAAATGGAATGTATTCAAGATACGGGTTAGATTCTCTCGGCTGTTTAGTATTTACAGAGAAATCACATGAAAATGAATGTTGTTCGTGTTTTCCCAAAAATATTGTTACTAGAGAGCATTATTCTCACAGAAGTAAATATTTTAATCTCGACTATATGCACATAATGCATTATGTTCAAACTCAGTTTTCTTTCCTGGGATGGTACAAGGAACAGTGTGACTATAAACCAAGTAGAGAGCAATAACAAACACTGAAGTTCTTGAAAATTTACATTTTTTAATCTTTCTCTATTTTTCATGGGTAATTTATCTTTAAAATAAAAATCTATGCAAATTTATTATGTATATAGTTACATCGTTTAGATCAGTGAGATAGAAAGTGTGTGTGTAATTTATTTTAAAAGCACTTATGGCTACTTTTATGGATAATTCTTGACTCTATTCTAGTTTTCGTTCTTTATTTGTCATTATGTTTTCATCAACCCATAGCAGGTTTTCACTTCTTCCTGAGCTACGCAAACAAACATGCTGAATTTTAAGGATATCATATCAGCTTTTATCTCATTACATCATTATTAAGACAAATTAATCATAGGTTGTGTAGTTCTTCAAATAAAATACATACACAAAAATCAAAACACTTGGAAATTGGTTTACAATACTAACTTGAATCTATTTTGCTGTTGATTTGAAAATAGAGAACTTTAATTTGTATAATTTGGCTCTTTTTAAAACAAAAAGCTTTTAGTTGAGACCAATTTTAATTTTTAAAAATGTAGCATTCTAATAAGGGTAACTTTTAAAAAATAATGATCCCATTAGTAGATTCTTCTTTAGAAATTTTATATAATGGAATTTTTTAGGCATTTGTAAACATCTCCTGTATATCAAAAACTGTAAAACATTAAATTTTATAGAGAATTTATATTAATCTTTTCATGATAAATTAGGAACATTTCAGTATGTATATTACATTTTACATTTAACTCCAAATACATAATCAGGTATCATAATTTCATGGGAATAACTCTAATTACAATAAATATTTCTCAAAAAAACCCATAAATTGATTTATGTACATATGTATTTATAACTTTTTGGAACATTGTAATTTGACCAATATTTTAAAATTTTGGTAAAAGCTAAACACACAGAAAGCCATGAGTGTCTTATTGCCAACATTAATAAACTCTATTATAATAAGTACATTAAAAAAAATTCTAAGTACTACCTATGAAGATGACCATGGAGACTAACAAGACATCCTAGCTCCAAACAGCATAAAACATTTAAATGTAAATATAAGAAAAATTGCTCCAAGGAAACATGCATTAATAATATTTTAGAGTATCTTTCCATTGGAAAAAAAATGACCTTACTAAAAAATACTGACTGTAAAAAAAAAAATCAGGTCTGATGGGAGAATTTTTTATTCATAATAGAATGATGATGAGTAAAAATTGTGGGCAGTCAGTTCTGATTAGTGAATACTTCATGGTACTTTTAAAATTTTGCTCTATTACTTTCTCGGTATACAACTTGAAACATATCTATTGTTAATTAAAATTTCTGAATTAACATTCTGAGTTTCATTGTGAACTCTACCCTTGAAACCTCCCTAAGATATTGGATAAGACCAGCTAGTTCTGAAGATAATAAAATATAGTCATGAAAATGGAAGTTGTGACATCTTAAGACATTCCTTATAATGGCAACACGGTAAAACAAAACAAAAACAAACAAACAAAAAACTCTCCGGCTTGTCTACCTGAGAGAATCCTATTGATCCTTAATATTTGGCTCGAATACCAGAATACCATTTACTTCCTACCTTCCCCCTGACGGCCTTCTCCCTGCCTATATAGCAGGAATATTTATCCCACCCTCTGCTGAGCTACCACAGTACCTCAGCCATGACACCACTGCCATTTGCATCCATATCTACTTCCCTGATTACACTGGCCTTTGGAAAAAGCCAGTAATTACATCTCCTTTAATGGCATAGCTGGTCTTTTGGGTATAATTCCCAGTAGAGAGTCAATGTCTCAGTAAATATTGAGAATTCGTTTGAAAGCCAAATAAGCTCTTTCCCGGGATTTTTGCCCAGAGCCTCACTTACACACGAGGACATGTCCACTGAGCTAAATGACTGTTCTTCCCAGACCCACCAGGACGTAACTACAGCTCTGTGACCAAGTTCTGGTCAATATGATAAAATGCAGTGTTGTCTGGACTTGTAGAAAATATTCTTAATGGAGAAGGAAGTGCATCATTCTTTATACTTCCCTCTAGGGCAGCCCTTAAATTTGCACTAAATAGAGGACGTGGAGTAACTGAAAACCCAGCCGCCTCTGGGACCGTGAGGAGAAGGTTCCATGGGGCTTCTCCTCGAATAGCTGTGAAGCATCTTACGAGCGCTTGGATGACAGCTGTGCTGTGGGACACACCTACCATTCCCTTCTTCCCGTTACATGCTATGTTCAACGCCAAACATCGTTTTTCTACCCCCCAAGCTCTTGCTCTACTCCTTATTCGGCCCTTCCCTTTTCTCTGAAGTCACATGTCCATCAAAAGCACTAAAGGCTTTTTAGCCTCACAGTGTCTGCCACATCTGGCACTTATTACTGTCCAGTGTCGCGGGCCCTCAACTCCTGACTCCATTCTGTGCTCCTTCAGTTGAATAAGCGCTATCCATTCCTGATGACCAGTGACACTAGATGTGAGTGTCCCAGGCAGGCCCCCTTCCCATGGACCATCTTTGAGTATTTGTTCCGCGTCTGGAGGAGAGGCAGGCCCGGGATGGAAAGCAGACGGGGCCCCAGCTGCCCAGAGGAGCGGCCCATCACTCCTTGTGTCCAACCTCCCAGCTCCAGCTAGGAAGACACAGCCCCGGGGCAGCGCGCATTCTCCTGGGAGGAAGGGAGTCCACCCTGGGAGAACTGGAAGCCGAGAGATGTGTTGAGAGGTGGAGCTGGTCTATGTGTTTTCATAGACCCTGTCGACACATTTATTATTGGTTTTCTTCTAAATTCCTACCGTGAGGGCCAGTGTAATTAGAGCATTAAATAAAACACAGCTAATCAACGGCCTCTATGCTGTTGGAAAGTAGTGTCTTTATATAGAATGCTTTTTTAAAATATATTTTATTGATTTTTTACAGCGAGGAAGGGAGAGGGAGAGAGAGTTAGAAACATCGATGAGAGAGAAACATCAATCAGCTGCCTCCTGCGCACCCCCTACTGGGGATGTGCCCGCAACCAAGGTACATTAAAACAGTAATTTTTTGGTGAGCAAATTTTTTGAGTCAGCAATTCAAGAGCTAACAACCTATCAAAGAGCTCAAGACCTACTTGCAGCATTATAAACACAAGACGTGCCCTTGACCGGAATCAAACCTGGGACCCTTGACTCTGCAGGCCAACGCTCTATCCACTGAGCCAAACCGGTTAGGGCTAGAATGCTTCTATTGCATTGGGTGTTTCTGCAGAAAGCATGCATTGGTGTTTTAGGTTTATGTTGTTGTTGTTGTTGTTGTTCCCATAGTGAAGGGAGGCGCCTGCGGAGATGACGGGGCTGAAGGCACCTTCGCAGGCTAATGACAGCGGCCCTAGTAGTTACCGCTTGCCTAGTGGGCCGGGCCTCTCTCAGCCACTTTCCCGATAGACACTCGCTCAATTCTCCCAGCAATTCTCTGTGTTTCTGATATTCTTCCCATTTCACAGAGAAAGAGACGGCAAAGGAAAACTGTGAATGAAAACTTACCGAGAGTCAATGAGGGCCAGGTCCACATCCCCAGCGTGGCCCTGGCTCCCACAGTTAAAGCCAATTACCGTGCTTCAATCTTTAGAAAAAAAATTGTATTTCACTCTTGGTAATCTGATGATCTTTCCTGGAAGAAATCCAGCATCATGTGCTCTTAGCTGAAAACCTTTTGATTGCTTTATGTCCCCACACTTAGCTGTGGTCGTGGAATTCCGTTCTGTGCTACCTGCCACTTTATTGCTTTCTGTCAGACACAGCTGCTGTTTACCTTAGTGATGCATCCAAATTGCTCATCAATTCACTTTTTTAAGCTACCAAACTCCTCCAATGCCACTCTCTTTAAAACTGGGGTGACTCACTTTGTCAGAAGAGTTACAGAAGCTGAAGTAGAAAGGGTTGCTACCTCTCCTTCCCCCCGCCTCGCCCCCCCACCCCTGGCCATGTTTGGGGATCCTTTTCAAAGTGCCCATTTCATTTGTACCTGCGAACTTTCAAAGGTACTTAGTTCTCCCAAACTTTCTGGCGGGCATGAAATGGGATTCTCAGCACCTGAACTGCAATCATGGGCGATAACCGGCTGGGCGCCTTGTACCCCGATTGATTTCAGATGCTCTTCAGCACACCGCTTGCCACTTAATTGAAAAAGAATCTCCATTCCTTCTGACTGTGCAAGGTGCAAACTTAGAGCAAAGTAGATTTTCTCCTGATTAGAGAGAAATCGAATGCATTGGAGAACAGGCACCACGAGAGGTAATGGCTAAGGACAAGCACAGCCCACAGGAGGAGGTGGGCTCTCACTGGGCCGTGGCACCGTGGCTGCCAGAGGTAGAGGTTTACAACCATTAAAGCTTCAGAAAAATACTGGAGGACTGATCTAGGGCTGTCAACACTGCATTTCCTAGTGAAAAACACTTAAATATACGCCTCCCCGCTCTGCCCACCACCACCATTCCACCTACACACAAATAGTCCCGTTTACACTCTAGCCTTCTGCAAATTTCACTGCAATGTTCTGATTGTCTCGTTTTCTTAGGAATGCAGCAGACACAAAATCCCTGTAGACCAGGAGTGGTGAGAGGAAATCTTGTTTTGTAGATCACAAAGACTCAAATGGAACTCCAAATACTGCTGAGAAAAGCAATTTGATACGTGGATATTATTATCAGAACATCTGGACATCTGGACACGTATTCATTCAATAAATATTTGTTAAGTTGCTGTTATGTGTCAAATTTCTATGTGTAAGTCAACGCATTCCAGCCATGTAAATAAGCAAGGACCAAGCCATTATAGACATATGCATACATGAGGATGACATCAATTCTATGTGTGCATAGTTCACTTTTCACAAAAACATCAAACCAATGCAAAACAGAAGCACTGCAATGGATTTGACCAAGCTCACATTTCACATGTAATTAGGATTCTATGTGTGGTTGGCAGGAGATCTGGGTGAAAACAGCAGGAAAAAGAAGTGCGGAGATTATGTAGCTTAGAAATATGTAGCTTAGCTGAGAAATCCACCAGGGTCCTGGTATTAGGGAATTCTTGGACAGAATCCTCAGGAGTTGTTAGGAATCAAGGAGAGACAGCGCCTCAAGTGTGCCAGCTAAACTGATAGGAAGGTCGGAGGAGCGCTGTGCTAAAGCAATGCCTCAGAATCTTTGATGTTCTAAGAAGTCTGATATAAGGGGGGAGAGAGAGAGAGAGAGAGAAAGAGAGAGAGAGAGAGAGAGAGAGAGAGAGAGAGAGAGAGACTTGCCTTTAGTATGTGTGCATCTGTCTTGTGGATTGGGTATCATATGGCTTGGATATAAATCAAACTGCCTCAATTTCCCTTCTTGTGAAGGTCAACTTAATTTACCTGTCATGAAAACCACATTAATAAAAGTGTTTAATAAAAAAGTATGGACAAATACACACATGCACCATGAATTTCTGTTATGGCAAATAGCTTTCCACATGTGTGGACACCAATATTCTGAACAGGAATTTTTTGGTGAGCCAAGTACTGAGTCAGCAATTCAAGAGCTAAACGACCTGTCAAAGAGCTCAAAACCTACTTGCAGCGTTATAAACACAAGACATGATTGTGGAACTCACTAGCAGAGGTCAGTGATACAATTTCCATATGCAAAAGTCATGCACGATTCTTTTCAAATGCTCCTCTTTGTTTCACCTTTCCATTGGTTGTAGTAGCTGTACACCCCGGGGGCCCTTTCTTTTAATGATGCCATGAGACCTGATCACTCCTATTCAGACTTGTTTTTCACAGTTTCTTTTGAACCATCTACTTGAGACCTAACAAAGGGAGAGCTAACATTGTTGCTAAGGGCAACCCAAAGAAATGAATTCTATTGTGCGTGAAACAGGCTCATCCCCTGAAGAGACTGTCAATAGTGATGTCCAGTGTGGACATGTCCAACAGGTAGATAGGGGCCTATCAGTATATTTATCACTCCTGTGTTCTTATCCTCCGAGCATCTGCTCCTGCGCCCTTTCGACCTGATGACTAGCTTACAGTGCGCCCAAATCTCCCTGAATCTCTGCCCTCCAAACCCCCTATAGATCATCTATACGAATAAAAGGGTAATATGCTAATTAGGACGTCTTCTGGATGTTAGCCACAGTGGTTACGAGGGCCTAGGGCCAGCTGCACGGGAGAGGTGCCATCGCGGGAGAGGCAGGTGGCACTGCAGGTGGGTCCAACGCCACCAGTCCAGTGCTGGGGCCCCTTTTGCAGAGGCAGCGAGAAGGCGGGCGCCTGCATGAGAAGGCAGTGCCCATGCAAAAAAGCAGCACCATGCCCCCTTCCGCAGAGGCAGCACGGGACAGACAGCAGCGCGGCCCAGTCCCAGTGCTGCCCCTTCAGCAGAGGCAGCCACAGAGGCAGCAGCGTGGGCCAGTCCAGGCGCCATGCCTCCGCAGAGGCTGGACAGGGTGCAACTTGCTCTGCCTCAACCTCCCACAGCCCCTCCCCCAGCTGGACTGGTCCCAGATCACCTCCCACCCACCAGTGGGTGGGGGGCGGTGTGAACACTAAGAAGCGAGGGCCGAGGGCCAGCAGCAGCAGCGGGGTGATGGGGGCAGCATCTTCCCCTGATCAGCCCGGTTGCCTCCCACAGAGGAGGACATCCCCTGAGGGCTCCTGGACTGTGAGAGGGGGCAGGCCGGGCTGAGGGACCCCTACTCCAGTGCATGAATTTTTGTGCACCAGGCCTCTAGTTAGATTAATAATTAGCAAACCTTAGTTTGCACCAGGCATTTGTCAAGCACTTTACAAATATTAACTCACTTAACCCACATGATAGCTGCATGAAGTAAAGACTATCATTATCTCCAAGTACAGAAGATCAAAGTAAGAAATAGGTGTCACTGCCCAAATTCCTACAACTAGAGCTGGGATCTGCACACAGGTGCTTGGATAGAATGTGTGCAGTCAATCTGTCAGGCAGATGCCTAAGACTCCAGGTGAGGATTTGTGTAGGATGAGTAACAAATTCTTCTGATTATATTTTACAATTATTTTTAAAATCCTCTAACAATGAAGGCTGCCATTGCTTTCCATTTTTGCTTACATTGAACTCTGGTTTAAGCTTATTAACTACATGGTGTCAAATCCAGTTGGAATTGAGTTTATAGCAGAAGGTCAAGGGACAGCACAGCACTTACGTGGACATGATGTGCTTTCCTTTTAGATAAGGCTGGTCTAGAAACTAGGGAAGCCCATTCATGTATCTCTTTGTGGCTAAAGGCAGATGTTAGGGGACTTGCCCTGGTACCCGACATGGAGGACCCCCACACCCACAATCCCCTACTTGCAATCGAGTCGATGTGTGTTCATGCTGTCAGCCTCCATGTGCCTTCCCAAGGTCTCCCACTGTCCTGTCCTCAGGCTTCCCTGAGAGGAAGGCTGATAGGCAGGTGTCAGAGGCTCAGAGTAAGCCATTTGTTTACTTCCCGCCAGCTGTGATCAAAAGCACCTAACATAGCTAAAAAGATAGCTTAGTGGAATCAACATCTGGTAGGTAATACTTAAATTCCCAGCAACCCTGCTTTTACATCCTAGTAGGGGAAAATCAATCTTCTCTTTACTGGGAAAAATGCAGTGAACTACAACTTTCTCAGTGTGTTTATTGGTTTTAAACTTTGAGAACTAAATCATATTTGCTTTTCACAGAGACAACTGATAACTTTTGAAGTGATTTGTCATAGCTTTGGGCAAACTGGGTACATGATGAAAATCTGTCAATATCGTTTTAAGACTGCTAGATCAAGCATAAGTGTGAAGTCAAGAAACAGTATCTTAATAAAGTTTTAAAGCATGTCTATATTTATTCTAAAATGACAAAAATAACACAATAAAAGAGAAAAATAAAGCAGAGTTTATTCCCTAATGCAGATATAAATAAAGTTGTATCTAAATTTGAAATTAATAATCCTATATAATAAAGAGCTAATATGCTAATTAGACGGAACAGCAGAACAACCGTCCAGATGACCTTCCGGATGAAGCCAGGGCTGTGAGGGCTGGCCAAAGCTGTGAGGGGCTGAGAGGGCTGGCTGAGGCAGCCAGGGCTGTGAGGGCCAGCTGGGGCTGTGAGAGCTGAATCCCTTGCACGAATTTCATGCATCAGGCCTCTAGTAAAAACAATAAAATAAAATTATACAATTTTACATGAGTGTATATATATAGTTTTACATGGATTTTTCTATAATTAATTGTTTTATCCAACTATATGGACCTTTCCTATTCTGAAATGAATCTTGGTAATTTAAAAGTATTACCGTGGTGAGTCACTATTTCTGATTAAATTATGCTAATTCAGATATCTGGAAGTAAGAAAATATTTGAAACTACTGACTTGAATAATATTATGTGCCTTTATTTTAAGCTATTGATGTAACCTTATATAAACCAGATAAAAGTATAAAAACCTTGGAAAATATTATATAGGGAATAAAATAGAGCCTTAATTAAGCAGATGTGTTATCATGATTTCCTATAAAAGTAATCTTGTACTCAGAATTTTACCAAGACATATATAATTACTAGTGGCCTAGTGCATGAATTCATGCACATTAAAAGGAAATTAATTAGAAGAAATATTTTAATATCACTATTTGTCCTTTCTCTATAATAGAAGTGTCAACCAAATTCACGATTGACAATGACAGATTGAAACACAAGTGTGTGCAATTGGAGCCAGCGAGAGCTTTATATGTACCACTCATGCGTGAGTCAACTTAGCCTTATATATATATATAGAATAAACTTGCTTAATTAGACCTGCTTTCTGATTTAACGAAACTTTTCCCAGCCCAGTGAAGCACCCCAACTTCTCTTTCAGGTAATTGTCAGCAACACAGCAGTAAATATCAACACAAAGCAGATTATTACTGTAGATCATGCAGGGAGAACAAAGGGTAAAATATTTAACTGCAGCAGTGTTTGACTATATTCTGCGTAGTGAGAAAACCTAAATTCATTTTCAAGGTATACCATTTCTTACTTCTTTAAGTCAGGTCAAGTTTCTAAGCTGTCTACTAGTAAATCTCCATTTTCTGGCTCAGGAAAAGAAAATAGGATTCCATTGAGTCTCCTATCTACCTACTCCAGGACTTCTGTGAGGATCAAATGAGATGAGGCATGGGAAAAAGCTTCACAGACATTTGGTTAAAGTGTAAAATGTTTCTACCTGGCTATAAAGCAAGTTGTGTTCCTGGGCTAAAGAAACTGCAAGGAGGCTAGTTGTTAGGGAGAGAAAGCCAGGCGTTGCTATGTGATGTCATTATCTGGTGCCCACAGCCACTGTTTCCGGGCAGGATTCGGCTGTGGGCCGCATTTTGTGCCATGGAGTCTCAGCAGCATTGGCTACGATTTGGTGGGCTGTCGCTCCAGGGTGGTGGCAGGGCCTGTGTCCCACTTGAGGGAAGCCATGTGCTGCGTTGTGGGCTCCAGGTCCGAGGTACTGTTTCTCTGTAAATAGCCAGTGTGTGTCATGGGAGCTCCTGCATTGAGCATCTGCCCCCTGGTGGTCAGTGAGCATCATAGCGACTGCTCAGACAATCGGTCACTTAGCCATGTTAGCCTTTTATATATATATAGATAGAAGTAGATAACTTGGATTTCAACTTCCAAAGAAAGACCAAATCCAATGTCGTTAGGGTACAAGATTGAAATTGATACAGCATGAAAGGTAAAGAGTAGATAAAACCTATTTAAATCAATTAGGTTTCTTTTGTAACATTCAATTATAAAATAAAGTTGGTTAAACTCCTACACCAATCTAGCATCATTTTTCTTTTGCAGACCCATGAGGCTTACTCAGAAGTTCCATTAACCACAAAAGAGAGAAAAAAGATTTCACTTTTTTTTCTCACAAACCTTCTTTAGAATGTTAGCTGAAAAGTCTTACCTGTAGACCCACCATGTGTAGAACAACTTGGTAGGAATAGAGGTAGGATGCTCGCACTGAATGAACACAGAATTTTAGGAAAAAACATTGTGTGTTTGGTAACTGAATGGCAACTAAGTGGCATGTCCAAGCATTCTTCTATCAAAATTCCTGCAGCATTTTAGGATTTTACATAGAAAACAAACTGATAATTTGGGAGTCACTGGACTTATTTAATGGAATGAGAACTATATGCAATTTACATAATTAGATTTAACACAAACACAGCAGGAACCTATTCTGGCACATAACTACCACACCATGTAGCACATGTCAGGATCCTAGTATTACCCCCTAAAGAAGTCATAGGTTAGTGAAAAACTTGATGAAACATGGCCCTATGATAAAACAAAAACAACAAAACCCTCCGTTTTTCACTGTTACCTTGTCAACTATCTTGCCCATAACCTACTCTTCATATCCCAATGGAAAGGCTTTGTCCTTCTGTTAGGACTTTTATTACTAACTGCAGAAAATGCCCTCTCATTTGGATTATGATTGCTTCATGTCCGGACTTCAATTAAACCCTTGTCAGTTGTATTTCTGTGCAAGTTTTTTTTTTTTAATGTGTTCTGAAAGTACTTACTACCTATTGCTCCGAAGTAGCATAACAAAGAATACACGTCTGTTCCACGGATTACTTGATCTGTTATTCATGTCTGTTGATCTTTTCCCAACTGTAGGACAGGTAGCAAAGTATACACACATGTTGGATTCTATGATCCATTCTGGAAAAATCAAATATGATTCCTGCCTTCGCAGCTGCCAGAGTTTTCAAGGCCACAGTAGTCCAGTGAGAAAGGACAGGTGTGGTCTGGCCGCACATCTCCCAGCTGATCGCTGACCACACCGACTTACCTGATCTAGCTGATGATTGTACCCTTCTCTCCTGTGCTTTGTGTGTCTCAAATGAAAAAAAAAAAAAGGTTCAAGAATATGATTTTGTCATCATACTCCAGTAGAGTGAAAACAACTACACTCTAGTATTTGCCCAAGACCTCAGACTTCCCTCTGATGGCACAAGGGGTTGAATCAATTCCTCTCTGTCTGATTCAAAAGGGTTCCAGCCCAACTTGGAATACTCAGAGCTACCTGTAAGGGAAGTAAACAGGCATGAGAATCTGAGGCCTGTGCCAAGACACTCATGACCAAGATAAAAACCTAGGGCTAGAGAGATCACAACTTGGAAACTAAGTCAGACAGGAAAGGAAAGGAATGCCATGCAGATGAGAAGGGAAGTGGATGTGGTGGGGTTTGGAATTCAGGCAGTTGCAAGGAAAAAATGAGTTGCAGGGACAGTGATGTGTTTGGGAATTAACCTAATGACAGTAATGGATCTTTCAAAGTTTTCCACTTAAGAATGATGTATTGATATGTAAAATCTTCTTCAATTGACAAAACATTTCAAATCATTCCAGATACTTCCCTGTCAGGTATAAGAGACAGAGTCCCATTGGGTTCTCTAATGAAGTTCTGACACTTCAGGTCACAGAAAATACTAACGACCAGGCATCAAGCTCTTGTTATGTGCTGTGCTATGTGTCTTCAAATTAGACAAATCAATTGAATGTTGTTTTGTCTAATTTGAAGAAATCTGCCTTCAATCCTATGAGGTAGATTGAATGTCCATTTTACAGTGAAGAATGTGAGGCTCAGAGTAGATAAATACCTTTTAATTAATCGTCAAATCAAAAAGTGATTGTAAGGGTGCTGGGGAAAGAACTCTGTTATGGAGTCTCTGGTGCTCTCTGAGGCAAAGCTGAGACACCAGATATTATCAGGGTGGGGAGTTTAAGGAAAGAGCCACACATACTCAAACATGATTTCAAATACCCTAAATTTTGAGAACTGGAAAAACCAATTTCTAAGTTTTCAGTGGTATTAAACACTCACAACCATCCTTATCGCCCAGCGCACTGGGAGCATGCTGCTGGGAATTCAGACGTGGATTATCCTGTTTTCAAAAAATGCAAATTACCGTATTTCATGCTATGATCCAATTGCTCCCATGAAATTCAAAAGATTTTTAGGTGTATTTTGTCCAATACTGGCCATTGCATAGAGTCTATCAGCTTCATGAAGAGCATAAGGAATTTCCCTCTTAGAATCCATCATGGGACAAACTCAGACTTTGTTACTGACCTGGGGTCTTTGCTGAATCTGGATCAAAGACCATGTGGAGACGCCTTCCTCACAGAAGTGTTTATTTTCAAAGAATGTAATTTCCAGTGTAAAAAGTTTACATCAGTGGCGCCATTTAAGACGTGTGTGTGTGTGTGTGTGTGTGTGTGTGTGTGTGTGTGTGTGTGTGTGTGTGTGTGTGTGTGTGTGTGTGTAGTGATTTTAGAAAGGAAGGGAGAGGGAGAGAGATACAGAAACATAAATGATGCGAGAGAATTTTTGATCAGCTGCCTCCTGCATGTCCTCCACTGGGGATCAAACCTGCAACCTGGACATGTGCCCTGACTGGGGGAATCGTACCATGACCTCCTGGTTCCTAGGTCGACGCTCAACCCCTAAGCCATGACTTCTGGGCTGGAGCCATTTTTTAAGAAGCTAGTGCAGCCATCCCAGAGAAACTCCCTCGCAGGCCTTACTCCTGGGCAAAATATCCGTGGGCCTGGGCCAAACAGCATTGCCTTACACAGGACTGTTTGTAAGGCCAACAGGGAAGCATACATCCTGACCACTGGGCTCAAAACTAGAGGCATTTTTTAGAATCAGAACACTATTAGGGTTTCTGTCCGAATCAGGGCTTCCTGAATAGTGGTCCTTTAAAATCTCCAACAAACACAGGTTGCCTCTCACTTTGGCCTTTATTTTTCAGTTAACAGCAGCCACAGGCATCTCTATGCTTAACTCACATTTAAAATGTATGGAATGGATCTCCTCAAGGGAATACAGTCTCCTGACTTAGAAGGTAAAGACTCAAAACTGTTATCAGCAACTGACAGTGGCTTCGGAAAGTACGTGATCCTGTTATCCAGCTTTGCCGGAGGGGGTCGGGGGAATGAAATGGCCAAAAGCATCTGGTTGGCATTATTCCTCAGTATTCAAATGAATAAATATACTCATGGCACAGGTCAGTTTGTTGTTTTACCAAGGTACTCAAATCTCAGCAGTTTTAAGGAACTGTATTACTTAAAACTGACATTGATTTAGGCTTTAGGTAACCAACTATTAGATTAGTGACATTTGTCATAGTTTTTGTGCTAAAGTAATATTTTTAAGCCTCTCTCAGGCATTGTTGACTCTTTAGGTAATTTGGATTTAACTAAAGTTGCTCTTTGATGCAAACCATTGGTCTTGTATAAAGATACTGCACAAGTTTAAAAAATATTTTCACTGATTCCTAAAAACTAATATTCAAGAATTTTACATCTCTATTTGATTTGCACAGTAAACTCTCATCAAATTCAGTCTTGAAAAAAAATTTGCTCATTAAAAAAATTGCTTAGTTTTTCTCAAATTTCTGAGCAAGGCAATACACACTAAAGTAAGAAAATGCTTAAGAAAGGTTCTTGAGGAAGAGTTTGATACTTAAAATGTGTGCAGCTGGTCCGGCCGAGACCAAACCAGAGGGAGTCGGACCTCCGTTGCCACCATTTGTCCACCATCCAGAGCTGAGGGGTCAGTGCTGACATGTACACATAAGGAACTGGTGGACATTGAAATTGGGTCTCAAAGAACTGTTGGTCCAGAAAGAAACTCACTACAGACTGATTCATCTGCCTGTCAGCATAACTATTATTGCTCGTCTCACATTCAGTTCTTATAAGTATATCTCTAGTGACACATGATCTCGCTCATCTAGGGGAAATGATGAACAACATAGACTGAGGAACAAGAACAGAACCAGAAACAAGGAGGCATCGATCGGACTATCGGGCCTCAGAGGGAGGATAGGGAAGGTTGGGGGGAGGGGGGAGAGATCAACCAAGGGACTTGTGTGCATGCATATGAGCCTATCCAGCGGTTAAGTTCAACAGGGGGTTGGGGCATCCGTGGGGAGGGGTGTGGGATGGGAATGGGGGGATGAGGACAAATATGTGACACCTTAATCAATAAAGAAATTTAAAAAATAAATAAATAAATAAATAAAATAAAATGTGTGCAGCTGGGAGGTGGTGGTCCTCAAAGGTTTCATTTCTGGCCTTTAGTATGATATGTACAGCAAAATTGAGAAACATGTATAGTACATTGAAAGAATAATTACAAAAAAATAGTTATGTGCATTTTTATGTCATTAATTTTTATTTTTTTATAAGAGTATAGGTCAGGGGTTGGAAAAATTGTTTTTTTAACCTAAAAATGGGTTAAGAAGCAGTGGTTTAAAAAGATCTGAGGTTTTTGTAAGAATAAGGATTTTCTTATTTTGTCTGCGGACGAACTCATGGATATGAAAAATAAAATGGGAAATCTGTTTTGTGTTGAATTATTCAAAATATAATATCTCTTTGCTTAATTGTGACAGTGGCTACAGTCAAACCGTAGTGGCTGCTGAATCAATGAAGATGTACATTTCTTGGCAAGAGGCCCGAAAAGCAGGAATTGGGTGGGGTAAGTGCAGGACATCACAGGGGACTGCACTGGGGAGGGGACTGGACACGAGCTAAGGTTCTGAGGAGCCAAGCTGAAGAAATCAAGGACCACTTGGTGTCCTTAACCAGCTGTCTGCATGGTCACTTCCCCTAACGACCTATTTGCCTAAACTGTGGCTTTCTTGGAGTGTTTTGGTGCTTACTTTTGTGTTCCCTTTACTTTATACGTAGTGTTGGATTTTTCAGAATATTTTCAGCAATTGCATTTCTACAAAGCATTTTTAGGAAGGTTAGATTTTAGGAGTGAGAGACTTGTTTTGAGTAATTGGGATCTTCATAGAGCACTGAGAAGAATTTTAGCAACCACATACAAAGCTTTATTAAACATTTAATTCTGTTTTAATTTCATGTACATTTAAGATCAATAAGTATATTCAGATGTTATCAAAGGTGATTTCTTTTGCACCAAAAATGTCATTAAATTATTCTTCATTGCAAAACTGGCTGTAGGTGAAGAGGTCTACACGGAGAGTTTTAAGTGAGAACTAAGCTCTGCTGAATGCGTTTAAATTCCTCTCTCACTCATTTTCTTGATGTTGAAGTAACTCCCTGAATTATTTGCATAACCACATTAGAGGCTGTGTTTGGGTCATTTCAGATGAATGTCCTACCCTCTCATCGCTATAAGCTACTGATTTTCCCTAAGTCACCAACAGGACAGCAGACATTTCTTTAGGGTAGGATAGTAGTGGGGGGCATTGTACTTTATTGCACCCTTTGACATTTATACAGACTCAATCATAAAACAGTGTATAATTTTGCACCCGCCCCTTTGCAACACCCACACAGAGGAAGAGTAAACGGTCGGTGATTGATGTCACCCGTCACTGCGAGTTGAAGATCCATGGAAGCCTGCACCCCATCCCTGGGTTCTAACACATTTGAAATGTGTCCTTGCCTCGGGGTCAGCTCGTTTGATTAGCTTCTCACCAATATCACCTCAATGCGCCATAGCATCAGGGATGCTCAGCTTTTTCCACAGGTAGATGTACGGTACTCCCATTTAAAGAACGTCTCCTTTGTGAAACTATGTTGTCAGTGGGCCCCATTCCTGTTCAGTGACCATATGGTCATTTTATTTAGGTAATTAGTTTCAGGAATAATTTTCAGGGGAAAAAAAAGTTATTTGCTTTTATTAGGCATTGAAAACAGATAACATTTTGATGGCTGTGAAGCTTAAGCCAAATTTTCTGCAAAATTATAATAATAATCACAGCTTTTATATCTGCCTTTTCATTATCTCCACCCTGGGGCTTAAAACATTTGTCCTACTTGTATTTTAATCATCAGAGGGCGATGCTTCTCTTTCATGTAGAGTTCTTCAAGTCTTGTCAGCTGGTCAGACCTGGTCAAGGAATGCATTATTATTGTTCTTCCCTTGCTATTGTTGCTTTTTTTTCCCTTCAGGAAGAGAAAATACATTCATTGAAAGGAAATCCACATATAAGTGGACCTGCACAGTTCATACCCATGGTCAAGGGTCAACTGTCTGTACTCAGAGAGGAACAGAGATGTGAGGGAGAGTCTCACCAGCATGCCAGCCCCTGCATCGCGCCCCCCGGAGGCCAGAACCTACCCAGGCCTGTTTTGTTTCCCTTTGCTGTTTTGTATTTTGAGTAATTTACCATAATATTCACTTAATTCTTTCTAAATAGAAAACATTATTTTTTAAATTTCTTAACAAAGGAAGCTCTAAATTCTTCTTGTTAAAAAATATCTAATTCAGTTTCTATGGGTACGTTTAATATCAAGGAATGCGTATTTATGTGTGATTGTATAACTCTTGCTACATACTCACGCACTCACCAGAAACACTCACACATGCGTTTTGGCTAGGATGACAACATGGTGATGTGCTCAGTGTGATACTACCTGTTCTATGATCCAAAAATTGGGTAAGAATGGAATTTCACCTTCCAGCACAGGGGACCAGAGTTACTGCAGATTTCACAGGGCATCGCTAGGAAGGCTGTAGGAATTCTCAAAGCAGTTCTTTACATTTGGATTTTGAAAATACTGAAATGATACACAAAATTACCAAATTAAAATTAATATGCATAAAATTTGCATATAAACTTCAACTAGGCATCCCTGGCAAGGTCATCCCAAACGGAATTGTTTAGGTCTTAAACTATAGGGCTGAAGCTCTTTCCTTCTTCCTGGTTCTGTCTCTCAAATGTGAATCTTACTCTAACTTTCCTATCCTATGCTTGCATGAGTGCATTTGCATCAGCACTTATAAAAATCACAAGAGAGGATTTTCAGTTTTTTCTTTCTTGGATCTTATTTCCATGTCTCTACCTAATGTTGACCTTGATTGCATAGATATTACTCCATCCCTGTAACTCATTTTTGCTTGTGGTGTTTGCTTTTAAGGCTCTGTATCTTTCTAGCTCTGTGCTCAAGATTTCCTCTTTAAGAAAAGGGCTTTCTAATTCTGATTTTGACAGCAACAGCTGTGATGTTGGTTCTTGCTTGAAATGGTTCTTCCAATAGAGTTTAGGATTCGGTAAAACTCCTCTCTTTATTCCTAAATCTCCTCCATCTTTTAATTTAAATTTTTGACAGCCTTAAACCATGAGTGATCCTAGAGGGAGATTTACTCTTTTGAGAACATTGTTGTGTTTAAATCTTTGCTTATAACATTGGCCTCTTACCAATGTGATTTAGCAGAATAAGGTCTAATCCCCAGTTGCCACTGAGTCAGGTTCCCTGTTGCACACTGCTTCTCACCTTACCATATCTCAGACAGATAGGGCCACTATTAGGAGCCACGTGATTCTTCAGCCACACAAAAATATTTCCAAGAAAAGAAAAATAAAAACTCTATATCCTCCGCATTGGGGCTCCTCGGACTGAAAAGATTCAAGTTTGAATGAAAATGTCTATAGCAGCTACGCCAAAGCTGAACTTAGATTCCAAGTTGACAAGGAGTCTGTAACCTATTGGTTGATGTTTCCAACACACCTGGAGATCCCAGCCACTGGACAAATAGAACGATGTCTTACTTGTGTAAAATAAAAAGTGGTTTCTAGTCGGCGGGTAGCTTTGCTCACGGTCATTTAGGATCTAGGATTCTCCAATCTGTGTTCTGTTTTCTCGAAGACCTGGGACTCCTAGTCATTCCGTTGGTGGTGGGAGATAAGCAGAGGAGGGGGTATACCTATTTTTGTACTCTTTTGGTCATGAGTAGTAAGAAACACAAAGACCTACTCACAGTCTATTTGGAGCAATGACTCCAAAGATGCAAAGATGGCTGGGAACTGAAGTCCAACCTGGACAGCCTCATCTCTAGAAGCTACCTACGGGGAAGTGAGTTCCCTTTGGTAGGCAGGTGCTGGCTCAGCGACGCATGGAAAGTTTTTCCCAACTCCTTAATCTTATAGGTCAGAACCCCGAGGCCCATGAATATAAATTATATGTCCAAAGTCACCACGTAAGTGGTTGCAATACAACAGGGAGCCCCTTATTCTGTCTCTCCATGCTGCATTCTGTAAATATTAGCACAATCTTGGGTAAGGCTTGGGTTTAGTCCATCACCGGTAATATATTACCTAGAAATTGTGACTCTCACAGAGGATGAGAACTAGACTGTAAAAAAAAAATACACTCTGTAACTATGGTGATATTCAGATAATTTGTGGATTATTAGTATTTATGAATGCAGCATTTTGCATCCTCAAATAATTAGGTCAAGAATGGGTGGGAAATATAATCGAACACTACTTTTTCACAAGCAAACAGACTGCCTTCACATAACATACCTTTCCTAAATAAATCATTGCGATATAATTTCAAAGACTATTCATTAAAATGAGCATTTTTTAAACAATGAGGGCACTGTTTTAGGCACAGGATTTTAGTTTTAGGTTTAAATGTTCAGTAAGTTAAATCGATCTATTACTTGCGTTGTGTTAATGAGTTTCTTTTCCGCAGTTCATATTCCTCTGTGACCACCCGTGATTGCAATGGTGGCACAGCCTGTGTGCATGAGGGTAAGGGAAGTGTCCAATCAGGCAAAGGAACCGCTGGACCAGTGATGGCACCCCTGACAGAAGCAGCAGCCGCACAGAGCCCTCTGATGGATGGGGGCGCCGACTTCTCTCATTCCGAGACACCCCGGCCATTGGCCATTCCCTCTGCCTCTGCGAGTGCTCCTCCGGCATGGAACCGGGGACTGTGGCTTACCGGGGTCCCTGCTGACTATGTGGGCTCCACGTGGGAGAAAGGGGCCATGGAGGAAAGAGCTAAAGCCCTTGGAAAAAACCTC
Organism: Eptesicus fuscus; assembly: GCF_027574615.1. Taxonomy (NCBI): domain Eukaryota; kingdom Metazoa; phylum Chordata; class Mammalia; order Chiroptera; family Vespertilionidae; genus Eptesicus; species Eptesicus fuscus. Next base: position 2,274,293 of record NC_072486.1, on the reverse strand, counting down.
CCACGGTTTGTCTTGAGAAATGTTCAGCTTCTGTGTCAGATCCCACCCCGGCCCCCGCTGTGTGCATCCCACCGCTCAGCAGAGAACGTGCAGGGGAGACATCGCACCCACCCTGGCGGGGCCCTCACGGCGGGGCTGACAGGAAGAGCAGAGCTTGAGAGAGCCATCTGTTTCCCTTCCCTGACCCCCCGCGCCCCACCTGTCCTGGGATTAGCACACTTCCTTCCCATCTGATCAGCAGCCGCCCTGCTTGGTCTGCCAGGTCCCCCACTTAATTCATTTCCCTGTGATGGATGTGCCCTGGAGGGAAGGCCATCCTGGGGACTCAGATGGGCATGCTCCGAGTGAAAGAGCAGGAGAAAGAATTATGGGTAGAACATGACACAAGTAATATTTTTGCTGGAGTCATTTGGACAAGAGAGAGAAGAAAGCTGGAGGGCCCTTTAATGGAATTGTGCCCATGGAGAAGAATGCTTTGGCATATCCCTAAAATATGGGAGCGTGACCCCGACAATTTAGATGGACCACGGAAACCCGCCCTCCTTGATGAAGGACGGCATGATCCTTCGTATCCATAACAACAACCAACCCTGCTTCAATGAAGGCAGAATTCCAACGCCCTTCCCATTGCTAAAATACAGAAGTACAACAGCCCTGGCTGGTGTGGCTCAGGGGACAGAGCGTCAGCCTGCGGACTGAAGGGTCCCAGGTTTGATACCAGTCAAGGGCACATGCCTGGGTTGTAGGCTGGATCCCCAGTAGGGGGCATGCAGGAGGCAGCCGATCAATGATTCTCTCTCATCATTGATGTTTCTCTTTCTCTCTCCCTCCTCCTCTCTGAAATCAATAAAAAGTATATTTAAAAAAATACACAAATGCAATCAGACACAGCAGACACAGCCCTGGGTAAGCGTTTACAAGATGAGGTGAGCTTCTGTAGAGGGCGGTGTGCCTTGGTTACCGATTCATTACTTTAAAATAGACATGAGTAATGCCCTGGGAGCCGAGACAGCCTCTGCTGCGAGGTCTCCGCGCCATTGCCTCTGTGCAGACGGATGATTAATACCATTAATCGGCATAATTTAACTGCCAGAGGGTGCGCGGGGCAGCTCCCCTGTTTGCGTGCATTATTTTTGCAAATGTTGCTGGAGATAAATGAGTGTATTCTACATACACAAAGACTATATGCATTTTCCAAGCGCTGATATATGATTACTTTTAAATCCTTTATGACCTAAATGTGAACATTTTAAAATCTCATTAACAAGTCCCTTGGTTTTCAGATACTTCTAGAAAATTTATTTGACAAGCTTCTTTTCAACTGGATTTGACAGAGGGAAAGATCCATATTGCTTTGAAATAGAATATAGAAAAATCTGGGATATATCAGTTTCTAAAAAACAAAAAAAACAACCTATACTCGTTCTTGACTCCTCATTTTCTTTCTCTTTCTGAATCTAAACACTTGGTACATCTTCTGATCTCTACCTTCAGTAATTCACTGTAGTTCATAACATGTTTGAAATGGACTTTTATTAATCCTGACAAGAAAGCGTTAACCTAAATTGTCAGGAGGTAAAAATCATACAAACACACAAATTTTAGTAGCAAACTCAGTGTCCTTGCTAGGGAATCAAGTCAAAGGCTTTTAAAAGGCAAAAAGCGGGGGGAGGGAGGAGGCTTCGCATAAATCATTCCTAAAGAACTCAGATTGGTGCTGGTGGCAGAAAACTCACCTGGCCAAACATCACTGATTGCTCAAGTTATCGATAACCAAAACTTCTGCCCGCGGGAAGAGTTGCAGGGGTTCTTGCTGCACTCTAGGATATTTTAGTTTTTCCTTAGTTCAAAAGTTCATGTTCTGTCCCGTGAGGACCTGCATAAGACCCATTTCCTTAATGGCCTCCTGGCTCCATTTAAAGCCCCTTTACATAAGCAACTCAGTTTTATTTCCCTTTGAGAAAGGTGCTGTGAGTTAAGAGGAGTGTGGTCCTCACCCAAGGTCAATGGCCAGGAGGGGCTTGGTTTTCTATGCTGATGACCAGGCACTTTCTGAGGACACAGACTCTCCTGAGCAAAGAGCAAGCCACAGGGATGTAGTTTGCCCATTAGCATCCTGCTTGCGATGAGCTTTAGAAGGAATGACTTTATTGGGGAAGACAGGGGCAAATGCCAACAGGCGGGGCATAAAGGAAAAGAAATACTGTTTAAGGGAACTTGATAGGAAGATGGCAGCCCAAATGGGGTGGATTGATAAAGAAAGAACCCATTCAGTGGAAAGGAAGTTGCCAAAAATAAAGATATTTCAAGACTTCACATATTTCAGAGAGTATGTTCCTTTGAAGGATTCTATGTCACCATAAATTTAATCCAAATCCAATAAGACAAACCAAAGTTATCATCTTCATCCTAGAATATAGTGCAATCTTCTCATAAGTGTCAACACTATAACTATTTTTAGGCCCAAGCTTACAACGCTGATTTTCTTTGATGCATTTCTTTGAACATCCTGTAAATCTTGTCATCCAGTTTTATCTATCAGTTCTTACAAATATTTATTCATGTAAACCTCCTTAATCCAAATTACGTTTAGAAAAAAAATTCTCACTTGCTTACTATTATTGCTCCTAATTTAAGATTGGAAGACTAAAACTCTAGAAGAATAAATGAGGCACACAATGAAAATTTCCTGATATTGTAAACCTGAAAATGCGCATGTTCCTAATTTCAAACCTGGGTTTTCTGAAACCAAATCAGTGTGCCTCGAATAATAACTAGGCTTGGTAGACTGTTTTCCAAATTTCAGCCTTACCACAGCTTCAGCTTTAATACATGGACTTTATGTGCTGGAATTTATACATCATGACAATGTCATCAACCCGTCAACATGAAACATGCCCCTTGAGTTGTGTATCTGATTCATACAAAGAGCAGGTGAAGTAACTACAGATGCTGCTGGCAACACAGATGACAGAAAGGGGGTATTTAAACTTCCTTTCGTAGGGGAGGAAAAGTAATTTTTCCTTGAACCCTGTAAGATTTTAGCTGAGTTCTCCCCCATAATAAAGACATTAACAGTAGAGCCCTAACCAGTTTGGCTCGGTGGATAGAGCTTCAGCCTGAGGACCAAAGGTTCCCAGGTTCGATTCCGGTCAAGGGCATGTACCTTGGTTGTGGGCACATCCCCAGTAGGGGGTGTGCAGGAAGCAGCTGATCGATGTTTGTCTCTCATCGATGTTTCTAACTCTCTATCCCTCTCCCTTCCTCTCGGTAAAAAAATCAATAAAATCTAATTTTTTTTAAAAAAGACATTAACAGTAGAAAAACAAATCTAATTTTGTACATATGTATAGGAACCCCTCAACGCAGTAACCAGAGAAGAAAGTATTTTAACCTGTTAGACAGAGAAACAAACATTTTGTGAAAAGTTGACAAAAGTGAGGGGTTTGGACAGGGTAGTAAAACGGTGAAGGAGTAGGTTTGTTTGTGCAGTCTTCTCAGCCCCAATTCCCTGATCCTCGTGACAAGGATGCCCTCTCTCCTCCTGGTTCCAGTAGGGACCTTTCACAGAGGAGATTTGTCTCCTGCTCTCAGGAGGACAAAGGAGGTCAGAGGGTCTTTCTTGCAATTGCTGCTCCTCCGGTACCTTTAATTCAAAATAACCACTATGTCAAGCTTGCGTATTTGTGGATGAAATATTCTAAGCCCCTAAACTTCAAGTTTCGAAGACTCCCAAGAGTAATTACATTACTCTTGCTAAGAAGCAAGCTCTGAGAGTGTGTAACAAGCCAGGTTCCAGCTCAACATAAGATTGTTTTTCTAATGATTTATCTGTGAAGAGTGGCCAAGCTCAACAATAAATGTGTTTCCCATTAGTGGAAACCTCAACAACAATCCCAGCAATAGCCGTCTCCTCCCCTTCTATCCCCACAGGTTCTGAACGGATTAATTATGGGTGAAGGTGAGCTGAGAATTTTGGACTGTAAGATGAACCGCGCAGGGGGGCAGAGCTGCACAGCTGATTCTTAGGCAACTGGATTTTGTGTCAGAGATGAAAGCCACCTGACAGACCCCTTGATCAGCAGGGTGGATGACGCTGCTCTGGCCAACCTGCACAGACGACACCCTGGCCTCTGAAGCACACATCTCAAGTGAGGATGCAGGTTGTGGCCACCCAGCCAGAAATTGCCATGGAATGTGAAATCCTATATAATAAAAGGCTAATATGAAAATTGATCGAACGGTGGAACAACCAGACACTATGATGCACACTGACCACCAGGGAGTAGACGCTCAACACAGGAGCTGCCCCCTGGTGGTCAGTGCGCTCCCACAGTGGGAGCGCCGCTCAGCCAGAAGCTGGGCTCACGGCTGGTGAGCGGGCCTAAGCTATCAGTCGGACATCCCCCGAGGGCTCCTGGACTGTGAGAGGGCGCAGGCCAGGCTGAGGGACCCCCTGAGTGCACGAATCTCATGCACCGGGCCTCTAGTATTTACATAATTGTCTTATTCGTCAGAAGGAGTAATTATAACCTGGAAAGGAATCCATAAATAAGAATTTCTCCCCAGATAGGCTGTTTTGAGCACACTGTGCCTCTGGCTGTACCTCTTTGCTCAGCGATGATTATGCGATGAGTGTATTTATGGTAAGTGATGGGCAGTGTGCCATTTCCACATTTGTTGTGGGAAAAGTGAATGTCACACCGCCAGCACTGCTTTACTCTAACAGCAGCCCCTCATTGCGGGGAACGTCCACAGTCCTCTGTGATTTAAAGGGAAGTGTTTCCTAAAACCCAGACATCGCCGAGCACCTGCGGTAACGGCAGTCCCGCACTTACAGTTGAATAAGCTGTGAAGCGCGGCAGGTGCTCCGCAGGGTGACTTCTGAGGCAGCGCGGCCCGTGGGGGGAGCCGGTCTCTCGAGTGGACCTCGGGGACTTGAAGCAAGCGTCCCGATAGTTCCTGTTTATAAAGGTTGAGCGCACACATGCCTCAAACAGTTAAAAATGTTTAGAACCCGATTAACACCTGGCTAACGGCATCTGCGTCTTTCCGGCGAATCAGAGACGGGGCGGGCCTCCTTTCCCAGGCCCGGGGCCCCTTCTCCTCACTGGTTTGCGCTCCACAGCTCTCGTCGCTCTTTCCTTTCTCAGAGTAAGACCATCCCTTTGCCTCCTGAGGGGCCCGACCACCTGGATAAATGCTATTTGGGCAAAAAGACTTGAACTGCTGAAAGCCTCGGTCTTCTTCCCCTTAAAATGGTGATCACAGTATGAATCTGTTGGGTTCGTCAAGAATAAATGAGGCCAGGGACATAAAACAAGCACAAAGCACAGCGAAGTCCTCCATGGTCTCTCTGATAAGGACTTTAAATCCGTGGTCGGCAAACCGCGGCTCGCGAGCCACACTCGGCTCTTTGGCCCCTTGAGTGTGGCTCTTCCACAAAATACCACGGCCTGGGCGAGTCTATTTTGAAGAAGTGGCGTTAGAAGAAGTTGAAGTTTAAAAAATGTGGCTCTCCAAAGAAATTTCAACCGTTGTACTGTTGATATTTGGCTCTGGTGACTAACGAGTTTGCCGACCACTGCTTTAAATGGTACCCGGCACCTCTGCTCCCAGCCGCGGCAGGCCCTGCCTTTCCTGGCCGTGGCTTTGATTACGCAGTGACATTATGTCCGTGGTCTTTGGTAAGGTCCCAGTACCAGATGGGACATGGTATGCTTTAAGCGCCCTGTAGATACTACCTGGCAAACAGCCCTCTGGGCAGCTACCGCACAGGGGTCATGGTCACCACGGGGCGTCTGGCTCAGTCTGCTTTCTTGGCCTGCAAATAGAACTTTGTTGGCCACAGGTCAGGCCAAAGCCATGGCTGGGAAAGGCCCTAGCTGCCGTAGGTCCGCGGATCTCTGTCCACAGGGAAGCAGGGAAGGGAGCCTGGCACCCAGCGTTGGAGGGTTGTGAGTTAGTTGTGTGCATGCTCCTGCCACCTCCCACTGAGGGGGGTGTTTGTGCACAGCGATAGCTCACAGATATTGCGAATTCTGTTCCAGACCGACCCAGGGTAGCCAATACTGCAATAAAGCAAGTTCTGCATTTCCTTCGTCTCCTGGCACACATAAAAGTTATGTTTATATTATCCTGCAGCCTGTTAAGGGAGCAACAGCGTTGTGCCTTAAAAACAATGTGCATGCCTTAATTAAAAATTCTATATTGCAAAAAAAAAAAAAAAACCACACACAAAAAAACAAGAACTAAGCATTGTCTGCGCCCTCACTGCGTCCTAACCTCGCGCTGGCGCAGGGTCTGCCTTGATGGTGGCCGTGATGACCAGGAGGTGGCTGCTGCAGGTTGGGTGTCTGTGGCGATTATTATTAAAGGAAGGCAACCCAGCGGTGTGCCACGTGGAGGGGCTGTCTCAGGAAGGGTGTCTCCTGTGGCCCAGGTGGTGCGATGGCATTTCACCCGCAGAGCTGCCTCCAGACCGGCGTCTGCTCCCTCGCCCCGGGCCGCTGCCTCATCAGCAAAGCGCAAGCCCCATTCCGGACCCATAGCTGTCGTTTCAGTAACCGCAGCCGCTCCGCCAGGAGTCACCGCAGGGACACAGCTGAGCCAGTGCTTTCGGAAGGTGGCACCGCAGGCTCGCTGGACTCAGGGCCACACCTTCCATGTGAGAACAGGCAGCATTGGCACGCTCAGCACAGCGCCGCGCGGTAAACTGAGGCAGGCCTGCATCGCCGGCTCCTAGTCAAGCACATCCTTCCCAGAGGGGTCTCTGCTGACACCAGGGCTCCAGGCGAGAGCCAGGCCCCTGAGTATTGCTAATGCCGGATGGCCGGTGCAATTCAAGTCTGCAGGCGCACGCCTCTGATGAGCCCTGGCACTCTGAATCTCAAAAGAAAAGCCAGCATATGCCTTGTCAGTTATTTGGGGAACAGAGAACTCAGAGGTATGTTTAGAGATTGCCAACGCCCCTGCAATGGCCGGCCTGTCTCTGCGGCCTTGTGATCCTCATGTGGGGGCTGAGGCACAGAGGTCACGGATCGCAGGAATGTCTGCGGGAATTACTGCATGGGACGGGGGGAGGGTGGACAGCCCACTAGTCAGTGGGGGGATCACTCTCACCATCAGGACACGATTAATATGCCTTCCTTTGCCCTGTTGGCCTAGTAGCCATTCACTCTTTGGAAATGTGTGGTGTGTTTGTTTGCTTGTGTGTTTTTAGTTTACAAATTGGAACTGAAATGTAGCATTTAGATGATGCGCATCAGGGAACTGAGTTCAATTTCCATACGGTTTAGCCATTTCCCCTCATTATAAATGATGTGAATCTGTACCCTTCTTCTTCAGCTAAAATTGTAACTCCTGTGACAGAAATCTTATCTGAAGTTTCCTCCATTTTTTCTATTTCAATCCCCTAGGCTAAACAAAAACAAACAAAAAAAACACACCCTCAAATGTTCAAAAAATGACTACAATATTATTTCCCTAACTCTGCATAGCCTGTGAGTGAAAACCGAATGTAAAATAAAATTACGAAGTTAAATTTGTCATAAATAATATACATAAATATGCTGGCTCTTTATAGACGAGTGCTAAAAGCATAGTATGTACTTTCAGGAGAATATATATCCAGTGGATACATTTTCTTAGCCACTGAATTACATCAAGGGAGATCATATTTTAAGGATATTTTACATTTTTATTTTAGCCACGGGCTGGGCATAAACACTAGACATGGTTATGGCTAGTAAATATCATATGTTCAAATTTTAGTCCAAAATTTAAATTTCAGAAGGGCTACTACAGTATATTAGTTTGCCAGGACGGCTATGAACCGCAGCCTGAATGGATTAGACAACAGGTTTTATTTCCCACAGTTCTTGAGGCTAGATGTTGGCAGGGTTGGTCTCTCTGCGGCCCCTTTCCTTGGTTTACAGATGGCTGACATGGTCTTTGTAATATGTGTTCTGTGTCCTGACCTCTTCTTATAAGGACACCGGTCATACTAATTAGAGCCTCTCTCCTCGACCTCATTTTAAGTTAATTACCTCTATAGAGACCCAGTTTCCCAATATAGTCACATGTGGAGGTCCTGGAGGTTAGAACCATAATACAAAGCATTTGGGGACCTAATTCAGCCTGTAACAGCTGCACACACACAGTTAAAAGTAATGAAACAAACACGTGTTATGCCTCCAGCCCTCTCTTGTAGTTAAGGGTCTTCTTTCTTTGGACAGTTGACTCTTGAACAACATGGGCATTGGGGCACCTGCTGTCAATACTCCAAGTGTAACTTTGACTCCCTCCAAACTTACCTACAATAATGCCTGCAGCATCCATGGGGATTCGGTCCCATGACCCCCTCACAGACACCCAAATCCATGCATGCTTAAGTACCTTACATACCATAGCGTGGAACAGTGCATTTAGTCAGCCCTCTGCATCTGTGGATTCTCAATTATGAATTGAAAGTATTTTCAATTCATGGTTGGTTGAATCCCTGGATGTGAATGTGTGGGCTCCTAAAACCCCTGGGTTTTCCTACAGGACAAGAGCGATGGGAACATCTCTTGTTATAGTATTTGTCTTTTGACCTCATTTTAAGAAATTACTCCAGAACCATAAAGGTAAAATGGGTGTCTTGTTATTTACATGATAAGCCCCTTTCAATCACAACTGAGTTTATGCCAGTGAGGTGACTTTTGGAAAGCTTCTAAGGGTGGGGGCTAATCAAATAGGATTAGAGAATTGGCATTTTCCAACCCAACCTCCTGGCTCCCGGGGAGGGGAGAGGAGCTGGAGATTGAACTCAACCACCAATGACCAGTAATTTAATCTATCACGCCTATGTAATGGAACCTCCATAAAAGAAAACACAACAAACAAACAAAGACACACAGAGGAATAGTCTTTGCAGGTGGAGTAGGGAGACAGGGTTTGCCCAGGGTCAGAAAGAATTTGTGCGCCAGGCCCCCCCACCCCCATATACTGTACCTTCTGCATCTCTTCCATCTGGCTGATTCAGAATTAGATTCTTTATATTAAACTGGTAATCTACTCAGCCTTGTAGGACTGAGCCCTCACTCTGTGGGATCTGACACTCTCTCAAGTAAATAGCATCCAAATTGCTAATTTCTTGGTGGTGTTGGAGGAAACTCATATTGGAGCTCTCATCTTAATTTTTCTGTGGCGAGACGGCCAAGCATTTGGGAGTGAATTAGTTGCTTCTTCCAGACAGTTAGAAATTGTGCAAATAGTTTATCAGCTCTACTAGTACTTCCCACACACACTGTGAGTGAATGTTTTAGCTGTTTTACTCACAACAAGCAACTGTTACCTCTCACATTATATGAACTGTTGTTGTGTGTGTGTGGTTTTTTTTTTTTTTTGTGTGTGTGTGTGTGTGTTTATCACATAGAACTGTGCTTTATTTTTGAAAATCAGAGTGAAGACATAAATTAATACATGTCAGTACAACCGTCCCTGCCATTTCTGATGATACATGTGCCTCTGCCACAATGGGATTGATCTCTTTTGTTTTATTTTATCAAAGTGATACTTAAGGGGAGACAGTCATTTCCTGTGAACACTCAGGCCTTGTCATTTAAATATCAAGATTCTCTCTGCTAAGAAGAAATCCCCATGAGGTTGCTTCTATGCTTGCTCTAAAGTCACAGCTCACCTTCGTACACTCTACATGCTCCTTTGAATAAACTGATCTATTCCATCTCAATTTCCTCCCTCTCGGGAAGGCTTGAACCTGCGTTCTGAAGGTAATATTCCCTCTATCGTTTAATTCCTATTACATTTACTAATACACATTTTAGTTTAATACTCTTAAACCTTATTATTATCCGAGTGATTCATGTGTTATAGTAATATCTTCCCCCAAGGAATGCAGGTAATTTGTCACCATAATGAAACATGGACTCCACTTTAAGTCCATAAAAGTCGTTCCACAAATACCCCTTCATTGCCTGATGGGGTAACAGACGTTTTCTGAAGCTACTTTGCCTTGTAATTTTGATATATTTATTCCGTTATAAAAATGAGTCTAATTTCCTCATTGAGCAGTGGAAAGATCTCTCTTAGAAAGTAATCCGGGGACAAACTGGAATATAAGGTGACGCAGATAAAGCAAAACAAACAAACTGCCTCCAGCTAACTCGGTCCAATAATCTGCCCAGAGTTGGCCACAAGATGACAGTGAGTAAAGGTGTTTTGTGCAGAAGAGTGAGTTTTACTTTGGAAAGACCTCACAGTTATCTTCCAGTCATGAAGAGGGGACTTGTGTTTAAGCCCTTGCATAGTGGATGAGCCCCATAAAATCTGTAACTGGAGTGTGAGGACTTATCACATCATGTTTACTCACTCATATTTAAATGTTTAAATCTCAGTACAATAGAGTTTGCACAAATTAATCAGCCTGTAAGTAGAAAGTAATTAATAACCTGTGGATTTTGTATCTTTGAGTATTCCGTAAATCTGACCCTCCTTTGAAAGTCTCTGGGATAAAGGAGTTCAGTCATTCTCCTGGAAGTGTCAGGAAAACAGCAACAGGATTGAACAGCAGAATGGCCCCTAATGCAGATAAACGGCACGGTCTCTCCTGCAAGCAGCCTTTTAACGATACATAGCACTTTAAAAACATAGCCCAAACTGGTCAAATCTGGTTCCAGATTGCCTTTCCACTGAGGTTTTTGGAAGTATATCAAACCAAGTTGAATTCAAGAAGTACGCATTCAAATAAATTTAAAGTTATTACGTTAATGTGATTAGTAATATAAACACAATCAACTAATACCATTCAGGAACTATTACATAAGATAGTAGAGAAATATATGAGATATGTATTTCACAAGAAAGGCAATGAGCACGTAACCAAAACACAGTAGTGAACATAAAATTGATCATTATCTTTGTTTGTGTCTGTTTAGTCAACAGACAATAAGTAGCAATAAGGAAAACCCAAATAAACCATATGGCTGATTTCTATTTAAGATACAAAAGCATAAAAGCGCTGGAAGAGAATGTTTATATAAAAATACCCGTGTATTCTCAGGAAGAGACATATCTTGTTGTGTTAAACACTGAAAGAGGAAAATTTGCAGATAAAAAGAGATTTGAGCCCATGAGATTTATAAACTTCATTATGAAAAGCAGGAACATTCAAATTAAAAGATACATTGGAAGAATACAGACAGTAGGTATAAGAGAGAAAGGGTGAATGAAATTAATATCTATGGAATTGCTAGCAATTACGGGGAAAAAATATCCTTACAGAGTTTGAGAAAAGGTCATGAATAGGCCATTAACATAATAATTTATAAATTAATAAACATAAGGACTCCTATTCAAAGCTCCTAGTATTCAAAATCTGGGTTAAGTCATAGAGGGTCCCCAGTTACCCTCAGGCCGAGTCTCATGGTCCCCCTCTGGCAGCACTACGGATGCCTTCAGCGGCCCCTGGGTCATCAGCTGAGATCGCTGCAAGAGCTGAGGGGTCAGGATGTCCATCCTGACGGTGAACATGAGACAATTTATCGACTCAAAATTCTCTGAGAAAGCGGGCTCGGGAAAAACACCACTTACAGTTTCTCTAAATTAAATCCCCTTTTAGTAACGCTCCATCCACCAACCCCGCCCTGCTCCTTCCTATAAGTTCCCTCTCGCCCACACTGTACTTGCCATGGAACCCCGTTCTATACTGAGGTCTCCTCTCCCCAACTGCAATCATCCCGAATAAAATCTGATGTGACTGCTTTAACTACAGTCCAACTCTGCCTTTCCTTTGACAACATGCAGGCACAAAAACGAACTCTGTTTTGCCAAACACTTCATTTTCAATGCTGATGATTTATAATGCAATGTTTACAAGGTTTTACCACAAAGCCTTTTTAAAAGCCAGGCCAAATCCAAGATTTGCTCAAGGGTGTATTTTATTCTTTACTTGAAAGGAAAGAGAGATGCCTAGGTGTGGTTTTATAGGCTTAGAGAATTACTTTAAAACGTTTAGTGAAAATGCCTCTTTATCCCACACCTTTGAATGATAGTCTCAGAACCATCTTGTACAGGCAACAAAAACTTTTTGTGAGTCTGCTGGATGGTGAGTGTACAAAAGCTGTCTTAACATTACTTTGCAATATGAACAATATAAAGCACAGAATCTCAAATAAATTGAATACATCTTTTTTTTAGAATTTTTAAATGTGAAGTCTAAAAGTGTTGTTAGAAGAGGCTATAGTTACTTTACCATCAGATAGATGAATAAATAGAAGAGAGATAGAAGAGAGATTCTGTTTAGATATATAGTCCGTATTCTACATATATGCTAATTATAATATAAACAAAGTATAAGACATAAGTTAGATTACTACATTTTGGCTTAGCAAATTAATATATGATATTCATTGACTGTATATATGTTATTGTTTTTTAAATTTCCATTCTACCCACTTACGAATACAAAAGAATTCATCCAGTTATTAACCTACAATGGTTCTGTGTGTCTGTCACTGAACAGTCTTTCAGGAACTCTTCGTATGAATTTTGTGGATTTGATCTGATATAAAATGATCGATGCCTGTTTTTACTAAATACTCCTAGTAAATGATTTGGTGATGGTTTTAGACATAATATCTTCCTATATAAATTAAAATTATAAATAATTTTAGAGGAAACCTTTGGAAAATTGGAAGGCCATGCATTATGCTTGAAAACTGAAGCTACAGACCAAGTGGATTTTATGGGTCACTCCAACAAGTCCACGGCCATTCTCAGCGGTCATCCACCTCTCACGGTGTTAGGACAGAATACCGATATCGGTGACTAGTCCCTTCTTAGGTCACAGTAAGACATATGTATCTAGGAGTTTAGATTAAGATAGTCTCAAGAGGCAAAACCAACCCCAAACGGCTGTTTGGGCCGGGATTTCTGCTCTCAGCTTTCCCCGATATCTTCTCTGTGGCTTCTGTTTCCTCCACTCCAGGGTCAAGGCGGGCAGAGGAAGCGAAGGTGTGGGCAGCAAACCTCTCCTCGATGGAGTGTCAGCATCTGGCTTGGCTTCGCCCGTGAGATTGTGTGGCACAGGAGGGAGCCCAACTTCTGCTCCGGCCTCATCCTGTGAGACTGGGCCTAGTGGTGTGAACCAGACTGCCTGGTCCACTGCCTGGTCTCCCACCCGGTCCCCACGAAGCGAGGGCCCACTGAGGAGCTGAGCCTCCACCTTCACGTGGCATCCGTGAGGCAGAGTGAGATGGTGGGAGGCAAAACTAGCGGCATCTGCCCCCTATTTCCCTCCCGGGTTGCTCTCAGGGACTGGCAGGGAGCAGAGCTTTCACTCCCGCCCGGCAGCACCCAGGCACCCAGGCAGCCAGGCAGCCTCGGCCTGCTCGCCCCCTGCTGTGAGCGAGGACCAGAGGAAGCCGAGCTCACACCTCAGCTCCCAGGTAAGGAGGCAGTGGGAGGAGATGGCTTACTTTAAGGGTGTCCTGTGGATGAGAAGGCAAACTTCCACTCCACCCCCTGGCAATGAAACGGTATGAGTTAGGCTCCACTTGGATAAGAGTGTATAGGCAAATCAAAGGAAAACAACAACAACACATTTTCACTGGAATACTACACAGAGAACAAAGGTTAAAATGTGCTTTATATAGGATCCTGAGACTTATCGTTATCTGTGTGGTATTTTATTCTTCCAATATTAAAAAAAAATTGAGGTAGCATATATATATATATATATATATATATATATATATATATATATATATCTACACTAATAAAAGAGAAACATGCAAATTGACCATCACTCCACTACGCCCACCAGCCAATCAGGAGGGAATATGCAAATTAGAAGGCCAAAGATGGCAGCTGCCCAGATACTCCAGATGCGGAGTGGACGGTCAGGGCAGGACGCCTGCTATGAGAGGGCGGGCGGGGGGCGAAGGGATCTACAGGAGCGGCACTCTGGCCACAGCGAAGATGAAGACTGCAGACTCCGGAGTCTGCAACGAAGACCAAGATGGCGGCTGGTGGCTGGAGTGAAGGCCTGGGTCCCGGGTGCCAGAGGAACACTGGTGCTGGAAGCCAAGGGAAGGAAGGCCTATTGCACGAATCTCTTCGTGCAACGGGCCTCTAGTATATATATATATATATATATATATATATATATATATATATATGCCTTTTAACTTGAGGTAAACCCAAGATGATTACACTGAGTGCCGTCTGAAGGGACTGTGTGAGAGAGGTCCACGCCCTGGTCTCACAGCACGTGTGAGTTCACACTTCAAAACTCTATGATAGAAGGAAAGGTCATGAAAAGTTTTCTGACTGTTTCCTTACCACAATTTATCAAACAATCTAATTAAATTGCTTAGCCTATAATTGTATGAAGCATATCTAAGGTCATGCAATTAGGTGTGCATGAGAAATGATTTTTATATATCAACAATGGGTTGGAAACTATAAATGCCAAATCACTTGTCCTGGAATAATAAGTCTCCTTTATGACTCCCATAAATATTATTCTGTTAAATTAAATTAAAACTTCGAGGAAATAAATTGTATTCTCTTGAAGTTAACTGGAATGGCTATAAATCATTTAGCAAAGGTGTTTTTCTATAGCTACAGTCTTCCGCTCAGCTCATCATACAGAGACCTTGGGTCACCCTCTCACATGCTTTCCAAAGCAAGCGTGGGAGACTCCCTGTGAGCACGGGGCCATCCATGAAATTGCATCTACCAATCAGCTACCTGCCTGGCTGCTGGCTCCCTCCAGCAGAAAATACCCTAACATTTCTCTTCAAACACTAGCTCTGCTCACAGTAGAAATATTCAGATGAAAATTCTGCAGTAATTCATCAAAACTTTTCCCAAGAAAGAAGCCATTTGATAAACCATCCGTCTCCTCACACATTTTGAGAATTTCTTACTAAAATAAAAAGTAATTTTTAAAGTAATTTTTGATGGCTTGATTTTAGTATGCCTTTTAACTTGAGGTAAAATCCTCATCGAAGTTTGAAATAATTTTTGTTTGATATCTTATTGGCAATTTTTGTTTGATATATTATTTGATATATATTATGGGTAAAGGAAATATGTCTTATGTAATTAATTTAGAACACAAAGAAGGAAAAAAAAAAAACCTTAAATCCCTTTATTCCCCTGAACGCAGATACAACATCTAGAGAGTTCTTTGTATTGCGTGTCAGAGAACTTCGTAACTTGCTCCGGGACCTAGAGGACACGATGCTCAGTGAAATAAGCCAGTCAGAGACAGACAAGTACCACAGGACCTCACTCATACGTGGAATCTAATGAACTAACAAGCCCAATAGAGACAGACTCATAGCTAGAGAGCAGGCTGACAGCTGGGGGTGGAAGGGGCTGCGTGGGGTGGGGGTGAAGGGATAGAGCAAAAAAGGGGGGGAAAGGTAAAATCTCATGGACAAAAGCGTGGTGGTTGCTGGGGAGAGGGGATGGGAGGAGGTAGAAGAGGGCATGGGGAGTATAAATGGTGATGGGCTGGGGCTTGACTTGGGGTGGCGAACACACAATTGCACAGGTCATGTGCTGTGGAATTGAGCGCCTGAAACCTGTATAATTTTGTTAACCAGGGTCACTCCAATACATTCAATAAAAAGGGGACACTCTATTGTGTTTGCCCTTAGTATATTCTCATGAAATATAGTTATATGTCCACAGAGATGTGCCCCATGACTAAAATCGCAGGAATTGGGTTTTATAGCTAATGTCCAGAGTCCCGCTACTTGTGTTAATAAGCTTCATACATTAGCTAAATTAGGTAACCTTTCTATACAATAGGAAAAATAAATAGCATTAAACATTCCAAACCCAATGTCTTGGATTTCCTGGTACATAATGGTAATTGCCAAATTGTGGTGGACACGGGTTACCTAACAACCACAATCCCGTGCTCAGGTTAAAGTAAAATCAGGTCTTAGCCTACGTGCCTTTACACAGCAGAGGCAGGTGTATTTCCAAGCTGAGCAGACATCAGAGAAGTTATAGAGCCTGAGGATGCACATTGCTAAGATCCAGCATGTTTTATGGGCCACAATTACCATGTCTGTGAAAGATCATTTAAACCCCAGGCAACACTATTGCAGGTTCTGCTTCCCTCGGACTCACGTCAGAAAAGCAGAAAGCCTCTGACCTGAGGTCTGCATAGGCGCCTGTGATGCTGAACCTCCTGCTTCAAGGTCAGGGCAGCCGAGTCCTTGTGACAGCCACACCCTGAATGTGGCTGTGTCCACCACATGCCCACCCCGAAGCAGAGATTCCTGGTTTATGGCTCAAACAAGTGAACTCTGTTTTTTGCATCCTGGTCATCGACACAGAACATTTAAAGACAGTTTGCAGTAAACTGGATAATAATAGTAAAACCTTTATTAGGTTATTAAGAGTTAAAGGTGAAACACAGGCCACAGCTGGCAGGTAGGAAGCACTTTAGTCCACGTGAGCACCACTTGAATTTCTCTACTACGTGGATATGTCATCAGTCATTCAGCCAACCAACTCTCCATGTAAGAAGATACTCAACAAAACAGGAAAGATAATAAGCCTATGGATGCTATGGTCTCTATCAGCATTTGGTAATTTTGATTTTTTAAAAATTATGGCTCTAGGTCCTGGCCAGGTAGCTCAGTTGATTAGAACGTCCTCTCTATATGCCAAGGTTGCAGGTTCAATCCCCGGTCAGGGCACACACACGAATCAACCAATGAATGCATCAGTAAGTGGAAACACAAATGAATTGCTTATGCATAATCCTATTTAAAACTAGAGGCCCGGTGCACGAATTTGTGCACGGGTGGGGTCCCTCTGGGTGGCCTTCAGGGATGGGGCCAAAACCCACAGTCCAACGCCACCTGCAGCTCCTACCTGCCACTCGAGCTCATCTCAGCTCCACTGTGCCTGCTGTGGGCTTGCACCTAATCAGTCCCAATCGGGAGAGGCTCATGCTGCCACAGCAGCACTCACCAGCCATGAGCCCTCATCTGACGCTCCCCTCAAGGGGAGTGGCCTGTGGGATTAGCCTGAAACTGGCTCTCCGACATCCCCCGAGGGGTCCCAGATTGTGAGAGGGCGCAGGCCAGGCTGAGGGACAGCACAGGTGCATGATTAGGCCAGGGAGGGACCGTGGGAGTGCTCCAGGGCATGTCCGGCCCATCTCGCTCAGTCATGATCGGCTGGACCCCAGCAGCAAACTAACCTACTGGTTGGAGCATCTGCCCCCGGGTGGTCAGTGCACGTCATAGCGAGCGGTTGAGCAGCCTTAGCATATCATTAGCATATTACCCTTTGATTGGTTGTTCAGTTGTTCTGCTGTTTGGTCTATTTGCATATACCCTTTTATTATATAGGATAGGTCACATTAGCAATTACAGTGTTCTAAATGTCTTCACTCTGCCTCAGTCTTCCTATTTCAGACACCTCCTCTCCGAGTGTTCTTGTCCTCCTAACAATGTGGAAAATAGCTGAGAACCCGTAATGTTGAGAGGTACGAGGGACATTAAAATTTATCCAATTTTACACCTCATTTCACAGTATGTTGAACACACTGGAAAATAAGTCCCTGATGGAATTAGGTGTCTCCTTTTAGTCCTTGGTAAATTATGGAAAACACAGTTTTGTTTAATGAAATGAGTTGCCAAAAAGGCTCAGGCAGACAGATAGGGAAAATGAAGACTCTGGGGTGACCCTGTCTTGACTCACAGGTCTGAGCAAACAAGGAGTTGTCTCCTTGAAATCTTTCTCAATTAAAAAATCCATCCATGTCCTACACTTCCTGGGAGCTCAGGAGACTCTAAACACAACTTATGGAAGCCACCAGCAAGCTGCTTCCGACGCGGCTCCCTCTGTGTGATGGGTCCCCTGCCATCTGTGTCACCATTGCTGACACTCGGTGATGAATCCTTCTGAGATCTCCAACTCTTCCTTCTACTTCAGCTGTAGAATCAGACCCTATCATTTGTAATTTACATTGGATTTTCTTCCTGTTCTGAGCTTTTGCGATGGGTAGCATTTTCTAGCTCTGAGTTTATAATGAGCAAAAGAGCAGCCATTCAAGATGTGTGAGAATGACATTTTTTTTTAACCCTCTTGATTTTATTTCCTTTGGAGCATGCAAATCACAGAGGATTAATATTTATTCAGGCCAGGGTAAGTGAAGGAAATTGCACGTGATGTCCCGGATTGCGCTAAAGAGAAAACAGCTGCTTCAGCCCACCCACACGCTCACCCCCTCTCATGGAAAACATTTTTTGAATATAACATTGACATTAATTTTTCCTTAGGATAAGTTTTAATAAGTGAAATGGCTCCCTCAATAAGCATACGCTTGTTTTAGGCTTTGGATTCATGTGGCCAAACGTTCTCAGTTCGCCTTTCACAGCTGATGGAAGACAAGGTCACACTACTTCAAATTGTGTTCTGTTTTTGTCTGTAATGGCCTCCAACTCTTAGGACTCATTAAAAACAAGCCAATCTTCCTCGGCTACCTGTCTGTGTGCGGCAGGGACCTGTCAGATCCCTGCCCTTAACTTCAGCTGAGAGAGCAGGTGAAAAGGAAGTTGCCATCCTGCCTTTCACTCAGCCCCGCCCACTCCAGCTCTTTGAGATGCCGTGAGTGTGTGTAAGGCTTTCCTTGGTGCCTCCTGAACTCACTTCACTGCAGATCAATCCGCAGACACTCCTTGCTGGTTTTGTCCTGGATTTAGGAACATGAGTCCCCCAGGACCCAAGCTGCAGGGGAGAAGACAGTCTACCTAGCGACTCTTCAATCCACCCAGGTCCCCTGGGCCTCCAAATGCCACCATCACAGAAGGAAGCACACAATTCAAGTCTGAAGTTCAGTCCAGCCCAGCGCGTGGCTCAGTGATTGAGCATCAACCTAAGAACCAGGAGGTCAAGGTTGGATTCCCGGTCAGGGCACATGCCTGGATTTCAGGCTGAATCTGCGTTGATGTTTCTCTCAGCATTGATGTTTCTATCTCTCTCCCCCTCTCCCATCCTCTCTGAAATCAATACAAATATATGTAAAAAAAAAAAATTTAAGTGCAGTTCAGATTTTTAATGTAAGTTATATTTTTTCCTTAAATAATAACATTAAAAATCAGGAGCATCTTAAACTACACAGGAAGCTGGGAAAATAGGGATCCCAGATTGTCTAAGAGATGAGTAAGTTTGGAAAGGTTACTTGAAACATATATGATCTTACCAACCAAGGTCACCCCGACACATTTAATCGTAAATAAGTAAATAGATAAGTAAATCAACGGAGAGCAGCAAGAAAAGTCCACGTTTGACTTTCACTGGGAGATGAAGAGGCTGGTAGCGCTTTCTCCAGCCAGGTGTGACTGATGCAGGTTGTGTGGAAACAGCAGATAATGAGAGAGAGCCACGCTGACAAAGCCAATGTTAGAAGCGCGAGGACTCCAGGGTCAGGAAAAGCAAAACGGGCAGAGATCCCATTGCTGGCGTGGGATTTAAACAAAGCAGGGATTTAAATAAAGTAGCCAGCTATCCGGACTGGGAGAACTGGGGTACCCCAAAGGCATGCGGGTCTGGGCGCTCTGCCACCGTGAGCAGGATTCCCCTGTAGAAGCAGAAATCTCTCTCTCTCTCTCTCTCTCTCTCTCCCTCTCTCTCTCTCTCATACACACACACACACACACACACACACACACACACACACACACAGTTAATGATCGTTGGGGTATTAAGAATCTTCACATAAAGGTGATGATATTGTACCGCCATGTTAACCAATATTTGGGTGTTTACACTGTGCTGTGTCTATGCTACGATGAACTGTCTTACTCATGCGTCCCGGTTAACGAGTCTGAACGGTCAGAGCAGTGTGTGTTTGAGGGGAAATTCCAGGATCGTAGACTCCGGGCATTTCAGCTTCCTTGGTAAAGCCAAGTCTCCCCAAAGGAGATGCATCGGTTTGCATTCCCGAATGTGCTGCCTGAGAGTTTCCATTTGCCGTTATGCCATGAGCCCTTGCTACTGTCCGACTCTGTTACTTTTTGTTCACGTGAAGTTTAAAAAGTGACAGCTTTTATTTTAATTTATATTCATTATTTTTTCCTTATATTTGTTGAAAATTTTATTTTTATGATCTCTGAATAATTAGTTTATGTTTTCCTCCCATTTTTCTTTATTGTGGTTCCATAGGCAATGTGTGTGAGTGCATACAAAAACACATAAAAATGTTTGAAATTAATAATAGATATGTATTATATATGTATTATATATATGTATTATATATTATATATATTATATATTTATATTATATATATGTATTATATATGTATTATTATTATATATGTATTATATATGTATTATATATACATATGTATTATATATACATACATTTCAATCCATTTATTCATTCTGACCCTTTGTCAGCAAATTAACTACTTTCAAACGCCTGCGCTGCCCTTGGTGCTCAGATGTGGTACAATTTGTAAATGTTCCAAGCTCTCTGCTCACCACTGCTTCTTAGAGTCTCCTGTCTCCTTCTTTGATCAAACTCCTGACTGTTGAAGTACATGCCTCCGTGCTTCCAGCAAGTGTCTATTGGAGAAGAAAAATCTCTGCATAGTTGTTTGCCTGAAAATTACCTTCAATTTATCTGAACACATGAGAGAGAAATTAATGAGCGGAGTAGAGAGACTTCAGTGGTTTTATTTTTTTTCTCCTTCCTCGGTGCTTTGGCAATATTTCTTTGGCATCTGTTTGGCTTCTTGCTCTTGAGAAATCTGCTTAATTTTTGCTCTTAAATTATTGAAGTCACTGCCTCATTTCTCTCTCTTTACTTGAAAGATTTTTCTCTTCATGTTTGATGCTCCGCAGCTTCTCTCTGAGGATGCATTTCATTTATCCTTCGCTGGGGTTTAATGGAATTCTTCAATATGAAGACCGTGCATTTGATCAAATTTGAAAAAATTTACCATTTTTTCCCATTGTATTGGCCCATCCACTTTATCTCTATTTTTCCTTCTGACTTTCTGTAAAATATATGTTGGGACCTCATATTCTCTTCCCCATTTCTCTTCACTTTCTTCCATACTTTTCAGATCTGTGTGCTGCATTCTGGGTAATTTTCTCATATGCATTGTTCAGTTTACTCATTATCTCAATAGCATTGACAGCATGATTTAATCCTATTGGTGCCCTTTATTTCCTTTGATTTATATCTTTCCTTATTGACTTCAGGGGCAGAAAATTGGGATATAGCAATCTGTTGTTCACCCCACAAACTTACTGCTGAAATGTATGTGGTTTGTTCTCCTTTATTTGGTATTATTTTCCATTTATTTAACGTAGCAAGCTCCTGTGAACCTAAAACCCAAGTTAATGCCAGGACCATGACAATAGAAAATATTCTCACAGAATCATCCAGTGCAAACCAGAAACACACTCTTCCCACTCCTGCAGAGTCACCAATACCCTCTCTCCTGTTTTCCTTATTCCTTTGAATCCCCTAGTTTTCATTCTTTTTACAGTTCTTTTAATGAGAAATCATTATGTATTTTAATATCGATATAGTAATATGTCCTAATCTTTATTTTTGTTGTAGGTAATTTTTGTATCCTGCTTATGAATAGCTTTTAGCTTTTTATAACTAAATCTTCATGTTCTGGGAGTTTAGGAAATGTT
Source organism: Eptesicus fuscus (assembly GCF_027574615.1). NCBI lineage: Eukaryota > Metazoa > Chordata > Mammalia > Chiroptera > Vespertilionidae > Eptesicus > Eptesicus fuscus. The sequence goes on along the minus strand of NC_072486.1, from coordinate 2,252,600 downwards.
TCAAGACAATATTTCTTTTCCTCTCTCATAGTTAAATAGATTATCCCTTTGGCAAAATCAGATATACATACTAGTACACACTCATTTGGACACTTACTGTCATTACACCCATTCCCCCATCCCTCCTCCTCTTCTGCCAATCACCATGTCGAGTTGTGAAGGCCCAGCTGCTTTTCTCTTCAGTTAACCTTCCCTGTGCCTTCAGGGAGCGCAGGAAATACCTCTCGGGTGCAAAGTTCCTCATTTAACTTCAGGCTAAAGTCTCGGCTCAGAGCAGGTCACCCAAGAATTAAAGACTTGCTGACTTCACCAAATACCTATATTGTTTTACAGTGCTGAGTGATTCCTAGATAGACGTGTGCTGAAAACTTTTCTAAATCTTAAATGTCTAAGAGCTGGGTTCCTGTAACTGATACTGAATAATCTTACATCTAGAGAGGGAGGAGTGTGAGGTGTCCTAAGTTAGACGTCTCAGTGTTGTTTGTAAAATGACATCTAGACCATGACAATGAGCTACACGTGTACTTTGGATTTTTTTTTTTATGATTTCACAAAATAAAGAACCTTTTGCAAATCTTGCAGAAAATCAATGGTATTCAAAGAATATAACTTACTGCCATTTGAATAAATTTTCCTTATGGCAATATTTGTCAGATTGTTATTGTTAAACGTAATTGGTAGGATGTCAGGTTCTGATTTTAGAAAACACATTTTTTTCTGACACTAAAAGTACTCTTGATTGTGATGAGTAGGTAAATCACCAAGGTCCAGGACATTGAAAAAAAAAATTAGACATCTCTATTCTTATCTAGAAGGACGTTTTTCACTGAACTACATTTAAATACGTACACACACATACAATCTTGAATACATCATTTTTATTTTTAGTCTGTGGGGTAGCTATGCAAGGAGGCTGTGTTTGGATTAGAATCCCAGAATTTGCATTAAAGAACAACATGTTTTGCACCTGCATGCTTCCCCAGAGTAATTTAATGTTACAGTTTCTGACAAGATAATTCCATCTTCACTGTGGCTGACTGCGGAGTAGGCTGCTGGGAGAAAATAAATATGAGCCTACAGTGAGGTAGAAAGATCAACCGGCACAGACGCCAGAGAGCTCCAAATTGGAAAAGAACGACAGAACGAGATACAGGACCCAAACCGTAATGTTGTCCTTCCCTCGCGTCCCGGGGCCTGTTGTGTGTGTAGCTGTCTGCATGCTTGCACAAATTGCTCAGCACACTTTGCCAAAAAGGGACTTCGCTGTAGGAGGAATTTCTGTGGCAGAAGGGCAACATTTAGGGACCAAGAGAAAGTGTGCCACGGCTCTTCAGAGAGCACTTGGGAGTCGTGGATTACAACAGAGCATGTCTTGCTTGGAGCACACTAAAGAGGTGAAAGGTTAAGCAGCAGCTCTTCCCGCGTGGGCAGAACTTCCCGATGGGCGCACCCTCTGGTCGGTCTACCATGTTCCCCTCGCTGCTGGAAACCCATTTTATTTTCTCTGACCTATTTTTACGTAAATTTCAGTAGACTTCCTAATCTTCCAGACAAGCGTCTGTCAGAAACGCCTCTCAAAACGGAAGGAGCATGTCGTTTTCCAACAGGATATGGACATAGGTGACCCACCAGAGCAGGAGTGATGTCCCCGAGGCTGGGGAATAACGGATTTTCTCCTATCAGACAGGGAGTTATGGTTTGTCATATCTCACTACCCTTTGTGACGTTGCCTTAAAAGACATACCTTTGTGGCAACGACAGTAACGTGAGTGGGCAATTTGCAAATAATTTTTAATTTTTTATGAAGTACCTACATTATTTTATAGTATTCCAGAACTTAGTTTCTAAGAAAGAGACAAGTTGACTAAATAAGACTACTAACCCAGCTGAGGAAAATACCACGCTCAAATGCTCCAGTGCTTAAATGCTAAATGCTGTCTCATTGACAAAGTTTGCCAACTTAGCTGTGATAAACGGGGTCACATTCAGTTTAATTTGCAGATTAAGGAATAGAACCATTTGAAAACCATCTAATTACTGCTGGTTAACCCTAGAGGGGAAGAGGTCTCTGAGAGGAGGCAGCCTGGACCCATTTTAGTCCCTCCACAATCCAAAGTTACGTGATCCGCCACTCACGCTCAGAAGGACAAGCCATTGGCCAAGAATGGATACTTTCCTTCTTTTTTGACATGTTGTTCAATATGGAACTCTTCCTAGTCCCACAGCTTCACCAGCTTTGATAGAATCTTTGTCATTATCTCATGATTCTCAATCAAAGCTTGAATCCCTGTAACGTCTCTGTGTTCTGAGGCAATACTTCTCACTACAGGATATTTCCAATCATTAGTCTATTTATATTGTGAGATGGAAGAACCATGGGAAGGATGGTCCTAGAAGTAAAAAAACAAAATTAATAGACTAGGTGGATGAGAGTTTGGAAGACTTGAGTCTGTAATAAATTCTAACAAGAAAGAAAGAAACAGGAAGGAGACATTCCAGCAAAATCAGAGGTGTGGTCGATAGAATGATGCTAATAGTATTCATGACCAAAAGTGTCATATTTTGATTTGATTAAAATAAATGTCTATTTATTAATAAAGTATGAATGAATGCTTCTTGAGTTTTATCTCTCCAGTTTTATTTTGAACCTAAAAGTCTCCTAGTTTTATTTTGAAGCATTTGAGTCTCTTCCTTCCTCCTCTGTGGTCCTTGTTCAAATCCTACGGATTTGTGAATACCTTATATTCCCTGGGAAGGGGGAACGAAGGTGGTAATCAGCTGACCTTAACTGGAGACCATCCTAGATTGAATAACCTGAGTGGGCCCAATGTAAAACAATGTGTTAATGTTCAATGTAATCGAGAACCAAAAAAAAAGAACATTACTGTTGATTCCTGATATAGTATGAAGTCCTTAAAAAATAAGATCGTGTAGATGTCATGTGAAGACCACATATGTTAATGCCATGTTACCATTAGTTCTGCCCAAGTAACTGTCTCTTTGGCCGATGGTCAGTAATGGAGAATGAAGGGGGGCGGTTCATTAGATAATGAAAATATATAGATGATAGATATAGAGGTAGATACACATATACTGTACACAACACATACACGTACACATACATATACATACATATAGATGGCTATCAAACAACCTTAATTTAACTCATGGTGTACATAATCTTTCAGAATAGGCTAAATTTGCATGTAAACCTGAAAAGTTGAGAAAAATAATATCATTCCAACATTTCTTTGAGTTTAGTGGGACCTTAGTAAATTATTGGTGACTGGACAAGGTATTGATGTTAATGAGGTCGACACACTGTTCTACATCGTGGCAATGTAAAAATGTATTTTGACATTCTTCCCATTAAGATGTGCAATTTATATCTCACCCCTATGACTCCGGGCAAGCTTGTGACTGTTTGATTAATTGAGAATGACTGAGATGATGTCATGGAATGTTGAGACTAGTTCATAAAATGCCTTCCATCTTCCTCCTGTTTCTCCGGAGATGCTCCCTCTGCAAGGACCCAGTTCGTGTGGGAGAAGCCGAGCAACTTGTGTCAGAGTCATAACTAGATCCTTCCACTCCACTCCTCCTCCTGCGCTCTCAGCAGACACAGCATCACTTCACACCAGAGAAATGCAGCACCTCAGTCCTTGGCCATGACGACATGACTGCAGTTCCTGTCTGTGTCTCACTGACATTACACAAGAACCCAGCAAGTGCTACCCGGCTGAGTCCTTCTCAAATCCATCGCTGACAAAGTGAGGAATAAAATAAAATGGTTAATTTAGTCTGTGATCATTGATGACACAGTAAGAGTACTCCGGAATCCACTTGTTTATATCTGTTGGTGCGGTGGAGAGAAACGGGAGAACTCCGGGTAAGGGTACAGCATTGCATTTTACGTCTTAGTAACAGTATGACTTTGGGGAAAAAAAGATAACTTACTCTAGTTCCTCACTGTAATATCCCCAAAAGGGAATTCGTCATATTATGTAGGTCTTCAGGTTGTTAAAGAATGGAATGGGATGAAACCAAAAGCAGCTCTGGACAGCGCCCAAGGACAACCTGGGAAGCCTACACCAGCAGTCAGTCGGACTCCTGAGCCTTTGCAATTCCGTGCCGCATGCAGGCCAGAATCTCAGCCAAATCAGGGCTGTGCATTCACAGAGGGGGCACCTTCCTCCCAGCACCCCTCCCCTTCGAGGGCCTGGGAGTCTGTCTTTATTATGAGCACCTGTGCTTGATCCTTCCCTTAGACTCTTTGGACGAAAAATAAACAAGGTCACCTCTTATTTTCTTTCTCTCATCAACACAGTGAATGAAGATGAGTATACATTGAAAACAACTTCTTTTTTTTTTCCTTTACCCACCAAGACAGAGTCTCTCAGTTAATGGGTATGGGCAGTGCCCGTTGTAAACATTTACTGTAAAATTGTTCAACCTAGAGGAACACTTAATGGCAGCATTTCCTGTACAACCAGCCACCATGATCCTTCTCAACATGGTTCTCTAACACTTTCATTCCAAAAAAGATAGTTATGAAATTAGGAAGAATACTAAATTAGAAATAATTTAAATTACACAATGAGAAAGACTGAAGAAAAAAAACAATAAAAAAGAAAACTGTTGTTTATTTAAAGGAATCATTACATTTTTAACTGCATTGTTCACCCACACAAGGCGGGAGCCATCTTAATTCCCTCTAACATAACTTCTTTTTTAAAGTTGGTAGAAAGTAGTTCAGCTGTCAGTTGCTCTCTGAGTGCATTCAGAACGACCTCCAGGACAGACTTCCCCATTGCTGACCTGTGACAGGTGGAAGCTAGCCCAGCCCGTGAAGCCAGCAGCTCCCTTTGCAGGCCCAAAGCATCAGCCAAACAGATGGTTGTCCCAAAGGCATGTTTCAACGAGGAAGACACTGACGAAACGTTAGTGTTAAGAACAGAAATTCACTTCTAGGTGCATCTGAGATGCCAACACAGGACTTTAGAACGCCTGGTAGATTGCTGTTTGTTAGCAAGAGGCACTGGCCAGGAGGCATTCCTGCCCGCGCTGGGAGCAGGTGGCTGGCGCTCCTCTGGGCTGGGAGAGCGCAAGGAGCCATGGCAGAAGGCCAAGCTCAGGAAAACTCAGCCTCTTACAGGGAAACAGACCCCTCCCGGCCACAGGCCACACAGTGGGATTTTTATGATGCCACACTGAGCAAGCAACTAGCAATGACCTGTTTAGGAAGCTTGAGCATCCATTTGGACAACAATTCACTCATCAACAATGAAAAATGGGCGATGTGTTTATGAAAAATAAATAACTGAATTCAGCACTAGCCGGTTTGGCTCAGTGGGTAGAGCGTCGGCCTGCGGACCAAAGGGTTCCGGGTTTGAATCCAGTCAAGGGCACGTACTTTGGTGGCAGGCTCCTCCCCCAGCCGGTGTGTGCAGGAGGCAACCAATCTATGCATTTCTCTCACATTGACGTTTCTCTCTGTCTCTCCCTCTCTGTTCCACTGTCTCTAAAAACCAATGGAAACATATCCTCGGGGGAGGATTACCAAAAACAACAACAAAATAACTGAATTCACGTAGGTCTAGTTAGAAATTGATCTGACTAAGATGGCACCTGGCGTACTTCAGAGCAGTTAAACCATCAGACCAGGGTCCCTGGGGAAAGAGGATTCATCTTCCCAAACCCATCCCAGCGCCAGCCCCTCCGGAGAGCGTGCTCCAGCTCTGCGTTCAAAACTCTCTGGGGAGCCCGGCTGTGTCGGTTAAATGCGTGATCCTTCTCATTTCCTCGTTGTAATTTTTCTCCTTTGGAAACGATTTATTCTATAATCTCACTAATCCTTCAGAATTCTGCTTCTCGGACATTAGAAACAGATTTCCTAGTCTCTTTCTTTTTAAAACCATGACCTCTATAATACAATTTATTTGATCTCCTTTGAATATTCTCCGGCTATTATTTTGTTGAGTTTATTTTGCCTCTCTACTAGTAGTTCATAACATGAAAGAGTAAATACGGTAAAACGATTTGAGAAAGTGCATTCACTCTCTCCCACCCAGATACTACGACACTGCCCCTGAGTGGCCAGGGGTGAGCAGCTGAAAAAGCCAGATGTGTCGCCTGCCACACACAGCATGCTGGCTGCCCGAGCAGACAGAGAGAGACAGCGAGAGGACCCAATAAACAGGGAAAGAGATAGATAGTAGATGGAAAGGTTTAATTTATAATTAAAGCAGCATCATGGATTGGTATACACATATTCTGGGGAAAATGTTTAATTATTAACACAGGCCATGGCCAACAATGACTCGATTATGTTTTTGAAAGATAATGTTATCCTTGCTAAGCACAACTCCCACATTCCTAACATAAAAGTGAAAATGGGAGGAAATTTAAAACAATGAAACAAGATTGGGAAAAGTAAGACAAATTACATTACTTATGACAATAAATGCCAGTGAACTAACCTAAGAATGACTCAACTACTTTTAAAGAACATGCACACCAAGTAAGGTTTAAAACAAAGAAATATTGACAAAGGATGCAGTAGGCACCCACAGAGAGTAGTAAAGCGTAGATGAAGATATTTGAAACAGAAATGCTTAGATGTTTTAAACACGTAAGGTAACAAAAAGGATGCAATAGTGATGAAATAGGAACAGAATGATCTAAATGAATATATGGAAAGGGAAGCAGACAGAAGACACTCCACAAGGGAAACTCAACACATTATTTTCTAAGGTTTCTTGCTTTGATCAAATTCCAGTTCTAATTTAACTCTTGCTTGACTTAAGCAAATTATTCAAATTCTGTCTGTTTTCTCTTTCCTCAAATGGAGTTGAAAATAGCTTCTCTTTTATATGGTTACTAGAGGCCCAGTGCATAAAAATTTGTGCACTGGAGGGGTCCCTCAGCCCAGCCTGCCCCCTCTCACAGTCCGGGAGCCCTCAGGGGATGTCCTACTGATGGCTGCAGTCTGGCCTCCCTCTGCAGGAGGCAACCAGGCCGATCAGGGGAAGGCGCCACCCCCATCACCCCACTGCTGCTGCCACTGCCGGCTGCTGGGGCTCATGGCTGCCTGAGCCCCAGGCCTCACAGCCGCAGCCATGGCTGCCTGCCCTTGGCCCTTGCAGCTGCTGTGGCTTTGTCCTGATGGACATCTGGATGGACGTCCAGAAGACATCCACCTTAATTAGTATATTACCCTTTTATTAGTATAGATTTTGTGTAAAAAGTTAAGATACATTATGTAAAATGTTTAACATAATTCCAAGTACATAATAATTATGTAATAACTGTTAACCTACACACACACACACACACACACACACACACACACACACACACACGCGTGTGTGTGTGTGTAACCATAAAGGATATACTCAAGACATTTATATCTTGATGTAGTATTTATCCTGATGTTGGGGTATGGATTTTTTCTTTCCCATGTATATCTTAATATTTCAACACTCTATGTACTGCTTTTTAAAAATTATTTTATTCTGAGAAAAGGTTTTAGATCCAAAGCTTTCTTTTTTATCTCTACTTGTTTTTCTTATGGAGTTACTGTAAGGATTAGAATAAAAGCATTAAAAATGACACATGCTAGGAGAATTGTTTAGAAGGTCCATTCATTTTGCTCTCTGGTGACATGGATCAAGTGCATTGTACAGAACTTGGTTCCTTATTTGAATGTTCATAGTTTAAATTGCAGTACATTTTCTTGAAGGCCAGAAATCATTTTGGGGCCAGCCTTCAGGAGTTCATAAAGGATGTTCCCAGAACTTCATTGTTCCTTGTTACATTTCAGAACCATTCATCCTTTGCACATACCTTAAAGTTCAAGTCTGTAAAGCGAGCACATAATTTTTCCATTACTTTCTTTCTTGAGTTCTTGAACTCTATGTATGCACAGGCTGCCTGTCTCTGCTTTCTGTATTACATCAAACGTGATTACAAGTACATGAAGGACCCGCGTGTATTTTCAGGTCAGCCAAACCACTAGGACAAATGAAATGCATTCTTTGCAGGAAAGGGAGTTTAATGTACTTTTCATTTTCAAATATAGGAGAGCATTACCGAAGGAACCTGGGGTGAAAAGGCTCTAACTTACCTTATATGTGCCAATCCTACCAGTCGGTTGAAGTATATTTTTTATCATATGGGGACGTGGACAGAATTTAGTAAAATATGTCTATGAAGTGCCTAATTTGTGACATTAAAACAGAACTTGGCACGTAGTGTAGGCTCAATACATGATAACCTTGTTATCGTCATGATCTAATTAAGCCAATCTATAATAATAAAAGAGTAATATGCTAATTAGACTGGTTATCCTTCTGTATGTCCTTCCAGATGAAGCCAGAGCTGCGAGGGAAGCCCGGGTCCCAGTGCCAGAGGGAAGCCGGTGCCAGCAGCCTGGGGAAGGAAGGCCTACTCTTTCACAGATTTTGTGCATCGGGCCTCTTGTTATCCTCATAAATGGCAGAGGGAGACAAAAATGCAAGTCTTAAAGCTCCTAACCCAGAATGCATTGTGCTGTGCTCCTGCAGCCCTTTGGGAAGTGAAAGATTCTGATGTTTTAGACTTTTACACTTTAGAGCCACTATTAAATGGTATGTGAATGTTATATATTTTCAGGTTTGTCTATAATTAATGAGTCTTGTGATGCATCCCTCAATCTGAATGATCCCACAATGAGAACATCTCGAGTCACTGTGAGTGTTTTCATTAACTTTCTTAATGACCCTGCCCCTAAATTTCCTCAGAGAACGTGGTGTTGATGAACAGTGATTTCATCCTGGCCTAATAAAAATGATCCTAGAGAACACTGTTAGAATTTAAGGTCATGCAATGACTCTATATAACCTTCTTTCTGTTTTGTTAACGATAAGTATTCTTGAAAACACATCATTTTCAACAACACAATCTATTAGTAGCTGTCTGGCATTCCTGAAAATTATAATGCATTCTGAGATGATGAGTCTTTTGAATAATGAGGTTTTAAGCTGGTGGGTGTGTATTCATATGTAACTGCTATCTTTATGAATATCTAGTGAATACTATTTACATCCCATAACGCTCTTCACAGGGAGGAGATTTACTGTTCTTTCCTCCACGTTTCCCTAAGCATTGTTTGGAAAATGCTAAGACTTCATTAGCTTGAAAATGATCTTTGCTGAGAGTGATTTAGTAAAGAAGAAAGTTTCTTCTCTTCTGCAAATGCTTTGGATAATAAATTTGATATTCTCGAAGGAGAAAGCACTCAAAATATGGCAGGCTACATGAGGGCGAGAGAGCAGTGGTAAGATATTTTTAAAAACTCATTTGAAGTCCGCAGCATTCAAAGTCAGAGTTAATTAAATTGAATTTATCATTCAGAAAATGGAAGTAATTCGAGCGTGTTGCATTATTCAACACCCTACACCCTGTATTGTTATGGTAGAACGTATCAACTTCAGACTGCCATGAAATTTCTGGTGTATATGTGTATATGTGTGTGTATTTTTAAAATAACCATTCACTAACTCTTTAACCAGCTAGAAAAATAATGCACTTGAATATATTTCTCCTCTAGCATGTAAAATTTTTATTTTCACTTAGAGATCGTTTTTAAAGAGGAACAATTGAAAGTTTAATCTAGCAAGTATGATGAATGACAGCTTTTTTTTCTCTTTGAGAAAAGTAGGTCTTTGGGAAACTAGCCATTGCATTGGGAAAGGGGGACCTTTTCCTAAATCCAAGGTCTTAAGAAATCCTCAAATATGAACCGACAAGGAATTCCGCACAATTATTAATCCTGTGGAATAAAAGGCAGGGAAAACAGAAGGAGACAGAGGGTGAGGCTTCGGGAGAATTGACGGGTGGTGATGATGCTGTTGTCCCAGGGCAGAGACCTGGACCCAGCTAACAATTCAGGCGTTAGGTAGCTGCCTGGGGAAATGGAACTATATTGCTCACCCCAGCTCCTGCCAACCACCTACGTCCAACCCGCAGGCTGAGCAAGACATCCCACTCTGTCCCAACAGTAAAAGGCTGACAGAAAAGAAAAGACCAAACCTGGCAGGGACATCATTCAACATTGAGGAAAAAGAGCTGAGCATCACAGCTATAGTCAGACACTATTAAATCTCTAAGTTTTCTACCCAGCCCTCATAGACAACATCCCATGATTCAGGGGGACGGGGGAGGAGGAATATTAGACTTCTCACTCAAAATCTATTGCTTTGATTTTGAAAAATAAAGATATCTGACATTTCTTAAACTTAAATGTCGTTGAGCAATACATATTGCCTACCCATTCTAAGGAATTCTGCCTATGGAACTCTCTGAAAATCTCTTATTCCCTTGCCCTCAAATTTACTTCATGTTTTCACTGGGGCCATATTAGAGAGCCATTCACAAAAGAAGAAGAAGAAGAAGAAGAAGAAGAAGAAGAAGAAGAAGGAGGAGGAGGAGGAGGAGGAGGAGGAGGAGGAGGAGGAGGAGGAGGAGGAAAAGCAAACAAACAATAAAACCAATCAAACAAAACTATTTTCAGTTGACGTTGCTGAATCTTCAAGGAATTGCATGAAGCCCAAGTTATTAAAAGAGCTATGATGCTATTAAATGTCTATAGAAGTTTTTCAAGTAAATGACTATAGAATTTTAATTTCTAGAATTCAATGTTATATTTTTGCTGTTTCATAATTTTATGTTTTCGTTGATGCGTCTAGATAGCTATCAAATTGTTCTGGTAATAATTTTCTCATCTGCTGAGTCTGAGTACTCTATTCGTCTAAATGAGTGATTCATTCTGGCATTGACTCAATCCTTGTGATCCCTCAGCACAGTCCTCCCTGGAAACCCCACCCAGGCCCTAGGTGGTAAGGCCTCCCTGTGCTTCTCCATGTTTGCTTCCATCTGGACCCTACAGAGATTTGAAAATCAAATGAAAACAAACTTGGAGAAGCCATGAATTTCTGTCCACATTTGGATGTCAGTCTAGTAGTTTATCTGTACCATCTGTTCAGGTCATACTTGACTCTTTGCCCAATTGGGGTGTTATTAAAGAGTATTTAATTCAATTAAGAAAAATCAAAATATAGTATGTAAATATTTGAAGTTAACCAGTGAAGGGAATTCTGCAAGACTTTACTTAAAATGCCTAATCCACATACCGCCATCTCTGGGACATATTCTAAGACCCTATAGATAAAAGTATTCAGTCCTTTGTGCTACTTCTGTGCATTACACACTGAATTGTAATTTACAGAAGAATTAAAATATAGTAATTGGGATGACCAATTCAAATCATACTCCCTTGTATTGCGATCAATATAATAAAATAATAATAATATAATATCCATAATAATAATACTTAGTTCTGGTGTGGTTTTGAGATTGAATGCTATGTACCACTCAGAGAAGGAGTCTTCAGATAGTCTGATAGGATAGAATGACAGGCTAATCATTTCACATATTTCCATCCCACAAAGGATTTCACATATTTCCATCCCACAAAGGACTAACACCCTGGGTCTTCTGCCGGCTCTCCTCACCTGGGAGTTTGTGAGAGAACATACCTTTTCATAGGGTCTGAAGAGCTGGTCAGCGCTTCACCAGGGCTCAGGGCTTTGTGACATCAGAACACAGCTAGCTGGCTTTGTCATCTACATTATACATCTCAGGCAGCGCCGTCTGTGACACGCTGTCTCTCTCTTCTACCTGCCACTGGGAGCATGAAGGGCTTATCTTCACTCCATGTTCGATGTGCTTGGGATGCAGAGATGCGTCTGGTCTACCATCTTTCTGTCTCACCTCTATGTAGCTGTCCGCTTTATATTTGGGGTGCCCTCACTGCTCTGCCTATCTTTCAAGCATACCTGATTATGTGTACCCAAGTTCTAAATTCTGAAAAAGAACAGTATCTTCTACTTTGGCCTTAGACCCAGAGGAGTTTGACATTTGGGTTGTGGACTGCAAAGTCATTATGTGTTCGCACAAATACACCAAATGATCGGTTGGTTTTCATGAGGCTACTGAATATCTGGGCATGCTGATCAGTCACTGTTTTGGAGGGAGGGTGGGGCAACTGAAAGGCCACACCCCTATCAATCATGTTCATTCACTTATGTAGTTCACTGTCCCTTAGTCTGAACTTGAGTTCTTGCTGGACAGAAACTATGAACACTTCAATTCTGTATCTCAACGGCCTACCGGAGCTGTGCAAAACCCCACCAATATTGCCCCTGATTTCTGTATCTCACAATTCCACTAATACTAACTGAAATGAGCAGAATGCACACAGAAAATGTTGCTTGAAATCTCATCCATAATGCAAATGTTATATCTCCACTATTTTTTTTCAATTGCTGCCTATCTGTAATGACCTTGTTAGTTATGCTACACACTGGGGACACAAATTACAAGAAAAAGAAGACAAAATACCATGGAGTACGAGTGGGTAAGGGCGGATTCTCCATGATCTCTGCCCTTGAAAAACTGTTAGCATCATCATTGAAAGTATATGGTGACTGCTGTGAATGTGGGAGCTCGAGAAGGTGGATGATCTAAAGCACTGGTGGGGAAAGAGTAATTTGGCTGATGCAGTATAACACCGAAGTTCCTCTTTACTGACCAGCCATCAGTTCAGAAAGATACAGCCTCTCTTCGCCTACATCAACCTGTTTGTGACAGGCTAGACTCAGTGGTCCCTGATGAAGAACGAGCTACGCTGTAGGAATGAGCAATGTCAAAACAGAAATTAAGGGGGGTGGGAATGAGGTTTATGTTGTGCTTTACAGAATCTCCATTAGAAATGTTTCTTCGCATAACATTTACTAAGGAAATTACTAGAATTCAATGTCAATTAAGGATCTGATGAGAACAACATGGTATTATAATTTTCAGTAATCATCAGGGACTTTTATTACTTGAAGGGTTTTACCTATCTCTATTCTAAAATCTTCTTACTGATGAATATATTTTTAAAAATCTCCCAGAAATTGTTGGGTAGGATTAGTGTATATTTGCACATACTTTTTAAGGTATGTATGTGTTCTACTTGTATGTGTGAATGTTAAATGGCACTGCTGAAAAATGTATTCCTTGGAATATTAGTGTGCCCAAAGTATGACTTTGTATTTTCTTCAAGGACTATACTTTATTGCCTTAGGAGAATGCCCCTGATTTTGAAAGAGTTGATGCAGCAAGTTGGAGCCCCAGTGTGGAGGTTTTCCGGTACCCTCTGCATCTGCATCTTCTGAAATTCCTCTCGAATGGAGAAGGAAGCTATCATTCCACCTCCATGGTGTGCATGTCATCATGTGAGCAAAGCAGTCTGCGATGATGGGGGCGCTCCGATCCCAGATCAACCAGCCGCCAAGCTGAGACTTCTGAAATGATAGCGTAAGTCACTGAGAAGGCCTGACTGGGTTCAAATTTAACACTGACTTAGGAGGATCCCACTTCCTAGCTCCTAACAAGATCATGAGCATCAAGACAAACTGTCTAACGTGCTGCTTACTGGACAGGCAGGCAGCAAAAGCGAGAACGGGAAATTGGATTTTGCATCCGGGGTGCTCTGTGATTCTTTTCTTGCTTTTAGGCTCACTGCCTGTCACGTACACACAGGGATCACACTCAGCGCAACACCCCAAACCATCACCAACCAAGCCAGCCACTCTTCAGTGACAGCGGGAGGCTTGGTTGGCACTCCAGCACCAGGCAGGGGCATTAACCCAATGGTATCTAGTCTTCAGGACCCCACAGCCAGCCAGTAGAACCTAAAAGTGCAGCCCAGACAGCTCTTTCATCACAAGCAATACCTGACTTCTCCTGAGAAGGACCTCTGTGATTACCGACTTCGGAGAAAATCACGTGGCTTTGTACTGTATGATCGAAGAATGCTTTCAACCCCAGAACCCGCCTGGCTGCCTTTGATTACAGACCCTCTACTGAAGCTGACATTTTCTAATAAACCTCCTTTTCCACACATTTGTTGAGAGTTGTCATTGTAGCTTTAATATCCAACATCTGTGTCAGGTTTTGGTTTCTAAATATCTTTCAAGTGAACTGCAGAGATTTCCAGAACACGTGAGGAAAGGGACACATATTGGGGACTCTGTTATTACTAAAAGTGCAGCCCGGACGGAGTGGCTGCCTATGGGATAGGAGAGGCAAGGTAGGAAGTGTTCTCAGAAACCCTCAAAACTATCTTGGATTTCATATGCATCAGCTAGACTTCTCAGCCACTCAATTGTCTTATTCTTAAACTCCCAGCTTGCCTTCTCCTTTTATCAAAGAACACGTCCCACTACTCAAGGCATATGTGTTACATCCCTCTGGGTTGTACACATGTGGCCCAGCATGACAAGAGGGACACAGGATCTTTAGACTCCCGAAGTCTGTTTTCATACGTCACCTGTGCCATGTTTTTCTCCATATATCAGTTTCCCTCATTCCTGAAAGGAGGATAATAATGGCTCATTCCTAGCAGCATTTTCATATGGACTAATTGGGTCAATATTTATAAACCATTGACCAATGAAGGTTATCTACTATTGTCATTGAGAATAATTTTCAACATCTTATATTTATGAAAAAAGTATTAAACATTAATTTAGTAATTCATACACATGGGTATGTGTAGTGTGATTTTAAATAATACCTTGAGGAATTAAGGGATATAATAAGCATTTTAAAGTTTAAATAATGTTTCACATCAATGTTTCTCTTTCTCTCTCTTTCTCCCTTCCACTCTACTATGTAAAGTTAATCCTGGACCTAGTATTACACTTTTGCATGTGAGGAAACTGTAAACCTACTCTATTTTCCTCAGCCCCTGGCTTAAGAGGCGACAACTCTGTTAAGTGATTGGAGGATAAATGAAGTAAGCGATTAATAGTAAAACCAGTGCAGCCTGAGAGAATGATGCTTGATGGATGGCGGGTCAGTCTGTGGAAGGTCTGTTATGTCCATAACGTTCAGTTTGAGCTGCATGCAAGAGTGATAGTGACTGCCCTGGCCAGTGTTGCTCAGTGGATAGAGCATCAGCCCAAGGACTGAAGGGTCCCGGGCTGGATTTCGGTTAAAGACATGTACCTTGGTTGCAGGTTCCCTGACCCTGGTTGGGATGCATGCAGGAGGCAACCAATCGACGTGTCCCTCTCACATCAATGTTTCTCTCTCTCTCCCTTTCCCTTCCATTCTCTCTAAAAATCAACGGAAAAATATCCTCAGGTGAGGATTAACAAAGGAAAAAGAAAAAGAGAAAAATAGTGACTAACCAGGAGCTGCCATGGTTCAGGACAGGAGGCTATGGAGAGACGCGAGGTCCATTTCCTCACAGTCGGTCTGCAAGGAGTGCTCTTCCTCTGCCGCACACCTTTCAGTCTCCCAGCCCCGCGTTGCTGCCCGGGGGAAGCTGTAGGGAGGCGTCTATTGACGAAATATAGGATGTTCTCAGGGCTATCAGCAATGAGATTTGCTGCCTCATGAGTTATTGAGAGCCCTGTCACCGCAGAAACACAGGCGAGGGCTGCACGGCCATTTGTCAGGGGTGCTTGAGGGACATTTTCTGCATTGGGTTCAACTGGATACCAGGCAGGCCCACGGGGATGATAAGGTTCTGTGATTCTAAATCTCGGCAAGGTCATGCAGTGATTCAAGACAGGTTATGCTTGTGGAAAACATAACTAGGAAGAGGGGTTTTGTAAAATATAAAGAAAACATGACTTTTGTAGGTTCTCAGAGGGGACGTATTTCACAAAGTGCCTCCTGATATAAGGCAGGTGGAGCAAATGTCAGCTGAGGTGCGGGGAGTTGAATGGGTTCAAGGCAAAGATGTTGGTGCCATAGACAAACAGCACGAGAAGAAGGGGGTGCTGGGGAGCGCGTACTGACCTGTAATTGGACCCTGTCATCATCCTGAAGAAGAAATGCTGGCAGGGAAGACGATGGCTGGGGCAGCATGGGAAATCTGACCAGTGCAAGGTTCTCTGCATATTTCAAAGGTCAACAACACAAATTCAGAGAATTCCTACATGTGTGTCATCCTATATGTACACACACAAAAGAAGGAAGCCAAATAACATAAAATACTTATATTAAGAAAGCCTCATTGTGTGCCCTGGGTGGGTGGCTCGGCTGGTGGGAGCATCATCTTGTGCACCAAAAGGTTGTGGGTTCAATTCCTGGTCAGGGCACATACCTAGGTTGCGGGTTCAATCCCTGGTCAGAGAGCATCTGAGAGGCAACTAATCAAAGTTTTCCTCTCACATTGACGATGTTTCTCTTTCTCTCTCTCCCTTCCACTCTCTCTCAAATCAATAAAAACATATCCTCAGGTGAGGATTTAAAAGAAAAATAATTTTTAAGAGCCTCATTGTGGTATCTGATACTATTAACTGAATAGTGTCAATTCATATTAGCAAATGAAATCACTATGCCTTTCATTCGCTAAAAATGGGTGCGATGACCTTCAGGAGGCCATCTCAGCTCGGGCTCAGGACAAAGCTGACACCAATGTGATGGTCAGCTTTTACTCTAATGGGAGGGTGAGAATACAGCCAAGCAGACAGGTAACTGTTAGTATAGGGGGTTCTGAGAGAAGTGGGGGAGGCACGCACCAGGGCTCCCTGCTTTGACATGGGGAATGTAAATAAGGACATCTATATATATAAAAGGCTAATATGCAAAGTGTCCCCTCCGGATTTTGACTGGGAGACTGGGAGTTCAATTGCTCGTTATGACATATGCTGACCACCAGGGGGTGGGGAGGAACCCAGGAAGGCCCTGGCTGGCAGCCTGAAGGCTTGGATGGGTTCTGATAGCTGGCCAGGCCTAGGAACCCTAACCATGCACAAATTTCATGCACCGGGCCTCTAGTTCAGTATAAAGAACCTGGCATCCCCTATGCCCAGGCTGCCATAATGATGCTTATTGAGTCCCCTCTGCCTGTGACTCCTGAGGGCTTGTCATTCTGCACGTTGGTTCCTCTTTACAGGAAAGTTGGGAGAAAGCTACTCTTTTTAGATCCATTTCTCAGAAGAGAATCTGAGGTGCAGAATGCACAGAAACCTGGGTCTTGCCTGAGATACAGCTTTTGGTTACGAAGTTTAGATCTCAGCTTCCTGAGAGGCAGGAACCAGGAGAGGATGACATGCTGTGCAGAGAGAGGGGACCACGTGTTGCCCAGAATGGGTTCCTCCCAGCGTGCTCTGGGGCGTATTTTATTCACATGACTCATGGAAAAGACATTCGGCCGCACTATAAAATTACAAACCAAGATTTTTATATATTTTTTTTTTGGTCAAAGACACATTTTCATTTGGATCAAGAGAAACCAAAAGTTTCAGCTTTGCCTAAATCCAGATTTGGGACTTAAGATTTAAGATGAAGTTACATTTCAATAATTACTAAGACTCGGATCACTAAATTCAGCCAATGTGGGTGGCTTCGGTGCCTTCTCAAGATGAATGAAGACACAACCATGGCTGCCTAATGGCATGTTGGCCCAGTACTTACTGCCCTAAGGGCTGGGATCTGAGATGGGCCTGCAGCGAGGGTCTGCCCTGGCCGCAGGGTCAGCAGAGCAGAACTCTGCATTGAAGAGCTTCTAGCTCTTTGTGCTTATTCAGCTTCTTCACATGCTGGAGAGCATTTTTCTTATTTCAACAGCAAACTAGGTTTTGACAAAAAGAAGGTATCTCCCCTCATTTGGGAAATATGGATCTTTGTAACGTTGCACTGGAAATCCCCTACCGAGTGAATGAGGAGATGTAAGTTAAGTATATATACAAGCTGCTGATCAATGAATCCGTGAGGAAATATGAAGGAGGAGAGAGTTGCCCTCCAAGGCCCACTGTGTGTGGAGAGAGACGATCTCACAGGGGTGCCCTGAGAAATGTGCCCGGCTTCCCCCCACTGCACCCCAAATAGTAAGGGGAGGTAGTGGCATGATTTTAGTAGTAATTAACTACCCATGCTTTGAAGATCTCTCCTTAAAACTAATAGGTATAGCACTATGCTTTGAAAAAACATCCTACTGGAAAGGGTAAGTTGTATTGAGACATTTAGCCTATGTCAGGCTTTTCAGTTGCATTCATCCCAACTGAAAAGTGTCCCAGCAAAACTGGACCGAAAGCCGTCACAGGAAATGCCAGCTTCGGCAGCAGCCTGGAAAGGAAGCGGTTCAGTGGGACCAATCTGTTGCGAGTGGCTTCCTCCGAGCTGATGGCCCTTATGTTGCTAGAGAGCGTCCACCTGGCGCTTGAAGGGGGGCCCCGCTGGTGAAATGGACAGTGTCCTCATCAGCAGTGGAGAGCGGGTCGGGATTCGTGCGTCACCTGCCTGGCCCCCGAGTCGGCGCTGCGGGCTGAGCTGACCTGAGGTGCCACATTTTGCAAATGAAGTCTCAAGGATTTACAAAATGTGAGAATGTTCAGCAAATTTGAGAAACCTAAGGGCAATGATAATTCAAAAGTCATTAATAATTCATGTGCTTTGCAATGAATGTCACTGTTTAGTTGGGGAACTCAGAAGCACTGCATCTCCGACCTTCATAGGTTTCCAACTTACAAGCACGAATGCCAAGTACAATGCCACGTGGTCTTTCCCATTGAGAACATGTAGAGAACATAGATTGTGCTGAGTAGCATGAAACGATGATATCTTTATATTTTAATTAAAGCATAACTTTCATGATCTCTTGTTAATACATTTTTCAAAACTTCTCAGTTTTTTAAAAAAGTGGTGAAGTAAATCATTTCTATGAACTTTCATATCAAAATTATAAAACATTATAAATGCAAAACAAAACATGCCTCCATGTGAATGTAAAGGAATATGAACTATTTAACATGTCCAGTTATAAAAAGCTCTTCTTCTAGGCATGAAAAGTTCAAAACCACTGTGGTGGAAATTTCCTTTTGCTGTAAATTATTTCAGAGAAAAGATAAATCTGGTGGGAAAGCCAAGTCTCATGAACTGGTCATTTTGATTCTGCCAGCAGTTGTTGAGTGCCTACTGTGTGCAGATCTGGGCAACTGCGGTGCCACGGGAGCAGCCCACGTCCCGCTCCTTCCCCTTCGAAGGTCTCCAGTCTAAGCACCAGAGGAAACCCTTATTGTTTGAAGACGCGGAGGGGAGGGAAGCCAGAGGAATTGTGATCTCCCTCTGCAGCTGAGCGAGCACCTCAGAGTCAAACTTCCCTGGAATGAGCTGAGGAGTTCCACGCGGGACCCACAGACACTCTCACAGATGGTGCTTTCCTTCCAAAGACAATCTAACCTCAGAGCTCCAGGACGGCCCTAAATCCAACTGAACACTGTACATTGCAGACAAAGCCCATTTTCCCCCATCTAGCCCAGCAGACGTGGCGAAACCTGGCCACGGCACCCTGTAACGATGCTTTAGGCGCTCCCAGACAGCAGTGGGAAGGGCGTGTCACGAAACCCACCCCAGCAATGACAGATGCGGGTGGAGATACTTCTTGTATCCCAGGGTGGAAGAGAATGACGCGTGAAAATACAAGCATGCAAAAGACGTAACATTTCCAACTATGTTGCGTGGATCAATTTGTTCAAGGATTCTACTCTATTGGCGATAGCACACATGTAATTTTGATGATATTAAAAACGTTCCTATTTTAACCGTGTTTAAGGCTGTAGCTCTGTGACATTAAACACGTTCGTATTGGTCTGCAACCCTCACCACAGCACTTTCACGTCTATTTCACAACTCTTACATCCTTTCAAACTGAAACTCAACCCTAAGCCACAATAAAAAAAAGTATACATTTTAGCAGAAAGCTTTCCCTGTAACATTAAACTCAGCCGTTTTCATGTACATTTCATGCAATCATTTGGTTATGAAGTTTAGATCTCAGCTTCCTGAGAGGCAGGAACCAGGAGAGGATGACATGCTGTGCAGAGAGAGGGGACCACGTGTTTGGTCAAAGTCATATCTCATCAATATTGCCTTCCACTGTTAATGCCTTCCCTATGTTGTATATATGGTTTTAAGCTGTAAAATAGTTACTTTGAACATTTTATGCTAAAAACCTTGTGCATCCCAGATTGAAAATGTGCTGATTTCTGGACCCTAACCCAGAGAACTTCAGTGAGAGCTGAGCCACGGTGGGCAGGAATATGCAGGTTAAAGCAGATCAGTACCCCCCACACACACACACACACACACACACAAGTGTTTCTAAAACAAGTGGCTTACGGAGCCTGTTCACAGGCAGAATTTACAGGAAACGACCAGAGAAAACCTTTGTTCTTGTTCTCAGTAAATATACCCTGACGTTTCGGGGAAAAGGGTCATGTCCTCTCCAAATTACTCTCAACTGTTTGCGACACAGAGAGAATGACCAGCAAACTGTGAAAAACCTTAATGCCTGGTAAATTTCAGCAAAAGGACTATGGGAATTCACCGTGCTATTTTGCCATTTTACCCTGAGTTTGAAATTCTATCTAAAATCTGATGAAACCATGTTGAGATGGGGACTGTACGTGCTACAGGAAGCAGAGCAGAAGAGAATGATGGGACTCACGCGGTAGCGGAGGATCATGGTGTGGGAAGTGGGTAGAGGTTACTACTCCCCTCAAAAAAAAAAATAAAACTAAAGGAAAGTGTATATTAAGTGCCCTTGTGTGTACAAGTTTGTGAGTGGGTTTTTGTGTTCAATTCATTGGCATATTAGTGTGTGGCATTGTTATACATAATCTATACACACAGACATATCCTATATAATAAAAGGCTAATATGCAAACAGACCAAATGGCGAATGACCCGTCGCTATTCCATGCACTGACCACCGGGGGGCAGACACTCAACTCAGGAGCTGCCCCCCGGTGGTCAGTGCGCTTCCACAGGGGGAGTGCTGCTCAGCCAGAATCCGTGCTCACAGCTGGCAAGCCCAGCAGAGGTGTCCGGTGCCTCTCCGGCCTCAGCAGCAGTCGGACATCCCCCGAGGGCTCCTGGTCTGCAAGAGGGCGCAGGCCGGGCTGAGGGATCCCCCCCACCCGAGTGAATGATTTTGTGCACCAGGTCTCTAGTATAATAATACAATCCTTACAACTCCATTCGTTTTCTTTGTTATAATTGCCTTTATCACATAAAGAAGTAAACTCCTCCGATTAACTTAGTGTTACGTATTTTTTAATGAATACGTATTTTTCACGTTTTTATAATAACCGCTTATTATTTCTTTGTGTCCATCCTGTTTCATCTTTATGAGAACCTTGGAGGGTATGTAAAACGATTATTTTTACTTTATAGGAAAAGTCACATAATTGTTGTAAGACACCCAGCTATGAAATAGCACAGCCGGGATTTAAATTGTGTCGTGTCTGATTCCAACTCGTATGTCCATCCAACTACATTACGCTTTGCAAGTTCACGTGGGACTTTCTGAACCCTCTCCAATGCACAAACCCTGCGGGGATTGGTTCTGTGGGAGGGAGAGGCACCATCTCGACAAGACCCATAAACAAGCTCAAGTAAGGAATTGCCACACCCAATTAGAAGTTGCATGGGGATTTCTATCGGTCCTTATTGCAACTACAATTGCCTGCAGTTTTATACTAAGGGAACTATACACCAATTCCAGGCCACCAGAAAGAGAGTTTACCACAGGTCGGTGTGTGAGGGAGGAGGGGAGTAGCAACAGCCCCCTCCACAGCCTGCCCCAAGGTGAGCGTCCTCAGCCAGTGCTGAGCGCACAATGCTGACGACTCCCTTGGAAACTCTTTCTCCTGGAAAAGGAAAGGAAAAATACTACCTTACATCACTTTGCTTCTATAACAATTTGCAGATTAGGGTCATTCAAAGAAAAAGAAAAAAACCAGAACTCCTTGCCTGGTAAATAAGCTGTAATAGACAGAATTCAAATTTGAAGCTCGAAAGGATTTTCTATATTGAAGTTACTATGAGCACCTTGCAGTGCAGGTCATAAGAATTCGAAGGACAGCTCTCCCTGGAATCCATCTGCACAGCCAGGTTTTGAGTCCACATTCAGCTGCCTCCAAACACATGCCTGATCTTTCCCTCCTCCCTTTTGCTTCCTCTGCTACAGAGTGGTGAGAGGAACATAGAGAAGTACTTGAAGTTTCACAGGCAAAGAAAAGGTTCAGGTTGTTTATACTTCAGAGGACAACCTCATTCTCAGAAATACTTGACTTCAGACCTGCATGCCACACATATTTGAATGATACCTTAGTATCATGATTTATTTCTGATTATATTTAATTGGAAAGCTTACCAAAACGCCACATACGTTGATTACACTATGAAGTACAGCATACTAATTATTACAAACTAGAATTTGTGCACGGGTAGGGTCCCTAGGCCTGGCCTACGATCAGGGTCTATCTTCCCCGGTTGCCAGCAGCTGGCCCCGCCCCTCACCACTGCAGCCACTGGTCTCCCTCTGTGTGTGGGGTGACCGGTGGGGCAATCTGGGCCCTGGCACCGCCCACATCCACTGCCATCTACCCCCAGTTCCCAGTTCCCCATCAGGCGATCAGAGCCTGCCAGCAGGGGGGAGGGACCAAGAGGTGGGAATCAGACAGGACACAAAGAGCAGATTGGGGGCAGTTGCTGTGTTGAGCATCTGCCCCCTGGTGGTCAGTGAGGATCATAGCCAACCAGCCATTCTGCCATCTGGTCGATTTGCACATTATGCTTTTGTATATATAGATATATATATAGATAGATAGATAGGTCTTGAAAACACTTAACACTTAACCAAACTCCATTTAAAATTTGGATAATACAATATCTTTTTCATATCTTAAGTAATTACAGAAGAGAAATATCAGGTTGGTGCCCAACAGTATAATGTGGAGATAGCCTAGTTGAAGGAGGAAGTGCTGTTGAGTGTTTAATCTATATAGCATTGTGAAATATGAAGACTGTGTTTTACTCTGAAAGTTCCTTCTTTTGTTCTTTTTAACATCTGAAATACTTGTTAAGGAGGATGTGGTTTGCCATATGTATGTGATTTGTTATTACATTCTGGGCTGAAATCAGCTGAATACCCCAAGGAGTGTTTTCAAAAATGTTACCCTTTGCTTTGCTGTGGTATATACGTTGCCATTCAACACAGTGGCTTTTTCCCCTCTTTGCTCTATGATGTTAAACTTCAAAGCTATTGCTAGCCATGTTTCTAACCTTTGTACTTTTCCATTCCTAAGCTTCCAAATGCTATCAGAGTCCATCATGGCTGAGGTGCGAATTAAATTAAAGAACATTTTACTCCTTCAAGATCCATGATCTATTAATTCCTGTTCTGTCTAATCTCTCTACTTCATTTGGAGGATTAGGGGGAGTCCATTTAAGCATGTCATTGCTTGTCAGTTATTGGAATGGAAATTGGGCTTACCTGAAAGAGATTCTTCTTTCATTTGTGGAAAGGTTAAACTACAAATGATAATTCAAATCAGGCCCTTGCATTATCATTGGATTAACAACTAAGTAGATAGAAATGAAACAGAAACAATATTCATTAGATTGCTTGGATAGATAGGTGTAGGAGATGGCAAGACAGATGGATAAATAAAAAGAGATAATTCAAAAGACTCAAAACAGAAAAATAGGAGGAAAGTGACAGAATGACACAGACTAAATGGCAAGAGACAGAAACAAAGAAGACAATTGATGAGACTCTTCATTTAAAATGTCTCTCGTTATGCTTTAAAAAAATCCAACACTGATTTTATTTCGTCATTTTATTGTTTGCTCCGCAGTGTCCCCAGATCTTCACCAACCCTCTCTCTCTCCTGCAAGAATCAGTTTTCACTCTGCTACACGCCCCCCTCTCCCCAGGATCTCTCCTGAACGGAGAAGTGAGGCTCACCTTAACCTTTCTTCCTCCCTGCCCCACTGCCCCCTGTTCTTCTTCTGCAGACCCAGTGCAAGGAGGTCCTCTGTAGGGTCTACACTTTAACTTTGCGTAGAACAGGGCTTCGGGTGGTGGCTAGCACTGAGAGAATGAGAACGTTTTGGAACAACTTGCACCAAACAGACTGATATTTCTAGCTTGCTCAGGAAAGGATCCTACTATGGAGACAAGGACAATCTTTTTGAGAAAAGAGTGGAATCATCTGGACTCAGGGGAGTGGAGGGAAGTGAGGAGAGACAACGGATGTTGCAGCAAAGAGTCATGGGGGCATCAAATGAGGGAAGCTGTTTTGAACTGGTGGGTCCAAGGAGTGGAATCAGGGTTAAAAATAAGAGTTAAAGCAAATAGAAACTGCCTAGAATGGAGTTGGGGAATGGGTGGAGTTACAGGGATGGGGTGAGAACCAAGAATACGTAAGGATGAACAGAGGACCAGGGTGACAGCAGGCCCCGTTAAATCAGGCCACAGGAGCGTGGGTGTGTCTGCTTAATTAGATGGAGACTCTCAGCAATCTTTCTCCCCTACCCACACACCCCACCTCAACCGTTCTGCTTGAAGTTATAGGGCTCAGGCACGGGGTGTTCTCTGAAACGTGTTCTCCCACTGGTATGGTCTGCAAATGCATGGCTTTATAGGTAAGGGGAGGTTGTCAAATGAGGGTCACTGAGAGGCCATTCTGGCAGAAAGGAGGAAGCTCACAGGGGCTGTCTCTGGACATGCCGCAGCTTCTTTTCAAGATACTGAGGCACTTGGTCTGCAGCCATGACTCATGCCCCAGCTGGGGTTCTCTGCCGGCCTGGCCCCACAGGGGGAGGCTGCAGTGGAGTTTGATGGCTTGCCTACCTCCGTCTTCATGACTCATACGTACCAATTTGAACAAGCTGAGAACAAATTGACCAAGTCTAGAGGGTGGTCAGCATTTCAAGCAGGCAAACCCCCGTGGCCGGAGCTCTGAGGGAAGCGTAATGTGAACCTGTCTGGGTAACGCAGGGAGTCATGAATATTTTACCAGCTGGCATCGCTGCATCAGTAAATGCTTGTTGAGTTGAACTGAAAGCGTGGTAATAAATGTAGGGGAGACGTTAATGTGTATAGAGCTCTACCCTTGGTCCCATGAATTAAACAAAACCTCTCTCACCCCGCACTGCAGGGGGGCGGCAGCCTCAGAGCAGACATGGCTGAGCAGGTTAAACAGAGCACGGACCTGCCGGGGGTACTTTCTCCTCCCGGAGAATCCAAGTTACATGTGAGGCAGTTCCGGCGAGGCTTTCACAAACACCAAGTGTACAGGCAGGAGGCCCTGGCAACGCCCGCTGCTGCTCTTCTCACCCCGCAACGGCTGCGAGGGGGGTCTAGATAAAGGGCATTTTACTCACAATCCATGTGGAAAAGGAAGCGGGTCCCCAAGACTACCCGGGCATGGTGACAGCCAGAAGGTCTCTTTGCGTGAGAAGGATGCCTGCCTGACGCAGTGTTGGGAGGCAATGGCATCTGATGCTGCTAAGAATGCCCTGCAGGCTCATCCCCAGGAGCTCACCGGAAGGGACCTCAACCAGAGGCAAAGTCCCCTTCAAACCCAACCATGTCCCAGTGCCTGGGCTCGCCCAGGAGGAGGTTAAGTCCATGAACAGAGCTGCTTGAGAGACAGACATTCCCAACAGGTCTCTCCCCTGGGTGGGCGTGCGCCTGGTTCTGACTGCTCCTGACTCAGTTCCAGTAGCTCACCCTCTGCGTGTGGGCCGCGTCCCAAGAGAGGCCGTTGTTTGCGGGTGTCTCAGGGACAGTTGGAATGGTGTTTGGGACTCACCTCGGCCTAACGGTCCACCTTCCTGAGAAACCTGGGGTGGCAGGTGGAGACCGCCGTGACGCCGCGTCTCTCCTGCTTGTCACAGCCTGTGAGACCCAGGAGCTTGGCATTAAATCCTTATTCGATGCCCCTTTTGCGCTATGTGATTTGGGGCAAACACGACCTCACAACCTCCATTTATTCGCCTTTAAAGTGCATAATTATTCATGTCATTATTAATATTATCAAAATTTAAAAATAGAAGTAAAGCATCTTTTGAGACGCTTACCCCCTGGACAAAGAGCAATGAGTCTGACATGCCACATCTCTTCTCTGCCCTCTCTGTCTGACTTCCTTTTTGGTGTGACTTCTGATAGATCCAGCACAGGACAGGCCGGCTCCGGAGAGGAAAAGTGCCTGGCCACCGTGAGGATCATCGTGTACCTGAGTGCTGTCTCTAAGAACAAGTACAACGTGTGAGAGTTTAGCAAGCTGACTCAGCACCCTGGGAAATTCCAACTCTCTTCCATTTTAATGTTTTTCTCTCAGCCAGCTTTATCTCAATGTATCATTTAACTCATTCCTTGCCAAAGGCTTCCCATTTTTAAGAAGCAAGTGTTTTGAGTGAAGATCCCTTATTTCTAGTAAAATTCCCACAATATCCAACAACATGATGTTTGTTCTACTTGCATTTTTCTATATTTACACACTTGTGTACTCCTAGTTGTAGAATATTTCTATCAATGAAATGTCAACATTTTTATCCGAAATAATTTACAATATGTCATGTGCAGAAGAATTGCCCTCCCAAAGATGTCTACATCCTAATGCCCACAAACTGTGACTATGCCGAGAACGTGTCAGAGAGAAATTAAGGTTGCAGCTGGGATTAAGATTTCTAATCATCTGATCTCAAGACAGGGCAGCTATCCTTGATGCAGGTGGGCCCACTGCAATCACTAGGGTTGGTAAAGTGGAAGGAGAATCATATATATGAGAACTTGGCCCGTGCTGGCTCTGAAGACGGAGGAACAGGTGTGAGTCAGGAATGCAGGTGGCCCTACGAGCTGCAGATAGCAATGAAACATCTCTCGCTCAGTCCTCCGGAGAGAAATGTACCCTGCCTACAACGTGATCTTTACCCAGTGAGACCCACGTCAGCCTTCTGATCCCTGGCGCGGTAAGAAAATGAGTTGGAAGACGCTGACGTGGCCTTCCCATACTAGCAGTTAGCAGCTGTGCATCACTGCAGGTTGCCCAGGACCAAACCAGAGAGAGTCGGACCTGCATGACCACCATTTGTCCACCATCCAGAACTGTAATGTCAGTGCTGACATGTGCACATAAGGAACTGTTGGACATTGAAATTGGGACTCAAAAGAACTGTTGGCCCAGAAAGAAACTCACTACAGACCGATTCATTTGCCTGTCACCATAACCATTATTGCTTGTCTCATTTTCGGTTCTTATAAGTGTATTCCTTGTATCACATGATCTCACTCATCTAGGGGAAATAATGAACAACATAGACGGATGAACAAGAACAGACCCAGAAACAAGGAGGCATGGATCAGACTGTCAGGCCTCAGAGGGAGGGTAGGAAAGGGTGGGGGTAAGGGGGAGAGATCAACCAAAGGACTTGTGTGCAAGCATATGGGGGCATGTGTGGGGAGGGATGTGGGATGGGAATGGGGGGATGAGGACAAATATTTGATACCTTAATCAATAAAGAAATTTTTAAAAAAAAGAAAAGAAAATGAGTTGGTGTCCTAAGCCCCTGTGCGTGGCCACCTGTTACCGC
Source organism: Eptesicus fuscus (assembly GCF_027574615.1). Classification (NCBI taxonomy): domain Eukaryota; kingdom Metazoa; phylum Chordata; class Mammalia; order Chiroptera; family Vespertilionidae; genus Eptesicus; species Eptesicus fuscus. Next base: position 2,225,111 of record NC_072486.1, on the reverse strand, counting down.
GCAGTAGAAGCGAAGGCAGCACAAAGGCCGTGCTGGAAACACTGCACCCCAAAGGGCTCACGAAGTTACATTACAGGCTGAGGAGTCCTCGCCCTCCGGGGAACTGTTGGTTTTGTTCAGTGGATGTCAGCCCAAGGGCTTACGTTCGAGTGACTGTCAGAGAGCTCTTCTGACCTCATATCTGGGTTTGCTGTGTGTGTGTGTGTGTGTGTGTGTGTGTGTGTGTGTGTGTGTGGTTTTTTTTGTTTGTTTGTTTGTTTGTTTAAAATAGGCAGCTGTATTCTTTCTCACAGCACGTAGCCAACATACAATAAGAGTAACCTTCGTAGAGTTATGATTAGAATGGATTTTTATGAAGATTAAAAAATATATAAATCAAATTACATGTGATAATCATCATTTACATTCACATGTTAATATGTTAATGCTTATAATTCATAGTCTATTAAAATGTACTGTATATAAATAAATTGTATATCTATAAATGTAATGAATATTTGTGTGTATTTATATAAATATAGTATTTAAATATGCAAGATAATTATAATTATTTTAGGCAATGGCCAAGAAAGTTTTGCAGAGGCCACATAGTTTCAGATCAAGGGGAGAAATAAACCACATCCCAGTCAAGTAAACGTCCCATTGAACTAAATAAGACGTACAGTAGAATGAGATAATGCTTTCCGCTGGATCTATTTTCAGAATATTTTAGGCTAAAAAATAGTGTCTTCACTCTATAATGTACTTATAGGGAGGATTAAAGCACTGCAGTGTGGGTAACACTCGCTGGCAGCAAGCTGGCATCATTTTAAGACTATTAGGTGAACTGTTTTATACTTTTCATTTGTACACCACACAATCTCCATATACTTCTGTCTAATGGCTGATATTAAGTAGATAAACTTATGAAAACAGAATACATAGAAAGTTTCCATTTCACGGTGTGATTCTAAGATAATAACCCTTTCTAGTGCCTTCTAAGTGCTCAGTGCAGAGGGAGGGGCGCCTGTGCATCCTGGCCGGCGAGGCGGTTATGGAAATTGCTGTAATAATTGAAAGCAGATCCATGAGGACTGCGAGCTGTGGGTTTAATTATTGGACTGCTCTGCAGGTAACTCAGACAAATCGTCATTTAAAATTTTCCATTAACACTGAAACATCCAAAAATGAGGATATTTTGGATTTTTAAGTGCATAGTTTATCACAACTCAACGTATTTAGTCTGAAATATGTACCTCTGAAGAAAAACACATACTTTGTGTGGCTATGCCATTCGTATCAGTTGATTAAAAGTTTTCTGAAAATATGCTTTCACATATTTTACTTCCTATGAACTGCAGGCTCACTGTAGACAACCTCAAAACACAGGAGAGACACCAAAAGAAAAATTATTGCAATTTTCTTAATGAGAGATAAAGTCAACATTTTAAATATGTTTAAAGAATTCATAGTAATCCTACTACATTTTAACTTAATTAGTCAGAGGGAATTTGTGTGTGTATGTGTGTTTACATTTAGGTTGTTTTCATTAAAAGAAAAATGTCATTGTAAATAACACCTTGTTACTGCTGAGCAGCTAGCATGGGACTGGATTGCAAAGGTGGAATTGCTGAATCAGAGAACAGGTACAATTTAAAGATCTTGACAGTTAATTTACAACTCTTTCTTGTTGGCTACGTGGTCATATGCCTGTAAATTCAGCAACACTGAAAGATTGTTATTAATGTCTGCCTTATGTTGTTTGCTTTTGTATGTTGTTTATTTCTATCCTTTGTTCATTTTTAATTGGTATTTTTTATGCTTTGTTGATGAGAAGGGAGACCAGTAGCTTGAAGGGACGGAGAGAGGACCGAGCTTAGAGGTGTTCTAAGTGTGAGAGAATAAAAGACTGAACTCTAAACTGGGAGCGGAAGCTCAGTGCTGCCCCCAGGAGGGTCACCCTGGCCCGGGCCCTCCATCCCCGAAGCAGGATGGGTTGCAGGCAGGTCTTTACTGCTTAGGCAGAATGTTGGAAGATGCTCTCTAAAGGAGTCACCTCAACTCTTTGCGGGGAGCCCTAGAACAGATATTGGGGCTCCACTGCAAAAATAAAAATAATAAAAACTTTCACTATCAAAGGTAACAAAAGCCAAACACCATTTAAAGGTGATAGAGCTTTTTTCTAAGAATAACTATTGCGAGAGGGCCGAGAACCCAGTATAAGTTGAGGTCAACTCTTCCTAAACAAAAGCAGGATGATTTTAAATGCTGGGCTGTGCTAAAGAAAGGGCAATAAGTGTGTGTGTGTGTGTGAGTGTGTGTGTGTGTAAGGGGGTTGACTCATGTGATTAGGCTATCAGGGTTTGATAATTGGTACATAAGGAGGAGAAACAAACTTTTCATACCTTATGACAGGAACTCATGGTGTAGTTGGAGCAGAGTACCCATTGAAGTTAGGCTTTTACCTGCTCACAGGGACTGGTAGCCAGAGTGAAGCCATCTATCTACACTGATGTTTGCATTTTTCAAATCAATTTATTTATTTATTTATTTATTTATTTATTTATTTTTAATTCCGCACTGAGGATATTTTTCCATTGATTTTTAGAGAGAGTGGAAGAGAGAGAGAAATATCAATGTGAAACACATTAACCAGGGCCCAGGCTGGGGAGGAGCCTGCAACTGATGTATTTGCCATTGACTGGAATCGAACCTGGACCCTTCCGTCCACAGGCCTACACTATCCACTGAGAAAACCCGGCTGGGGCAATGTTTGCATGTGAGAGAGATGGCTTCTAGGTCATTGAGGGGATGGCTCTGGGTGATAGGAGATTTACGTCTCAAAGGGACCAGGTAGCATTTGTAATTGCAAACTTCCTAGAGCACCTGCTCTAAGAGGTGATTCAGGGTCTATCTGACTCTCACTGGCTGGAACAAGCCACCAGGTCTCCTGGCAGCGAAGAGCTTTCCCAGGAGGGCATCAATCTATGAAATTAAACACGGTTATAATGGTGGGCGATATGAACAGTCCTAAAGAAAGAGTTCAGCGTATAGTAGGTAGAGGTGGTGGCCAGGGTAAGATGCTCTAACAAGAAATGCAGATAAACACTGGACCTTTTCTCAAAGAGCTGGCATGTAACTACATCCTGGAAAGAAAATGATGGTGGTGCGGTGGCTGGAGGAAGAGGTGGGAAGACAAAACTCCTTCGGCGGGTCGGGTCCTGGAATGGAAACATTGCTGCACTGTGTATTGGCCACAGTTTACCACGTGGAGCCCAGCCATATGTGGGCTAAGAGATAGTTTATTTTCCATTCTGCTCCATCTGCCTAAGAGTGGAGACAGGGCCAATGTTCTGCCGTTAGGGTGACTGGCAACCCTATTTTTTAGGGTTTTATTTCCCACATTTCTCTTCTGTATGGCCTGTTTTACTTGGAATTTGGAAGAGTTTTTAGGAAAGGCTGCTAGCCAGCTGCCATTTCGTAATAGAATTCTTTTGATGGATCTAAATTAGTTGACAGTGTTGGCCTTTCCAAAAATGTTTCCTGGTGTAAAAGAATTAAACCCAAGAAACTTTTTTTTTTTTTTGCTACTGGAGTCTGGACACAATGGCACACAGTAAGGAGATATGTTCATGCATTTCTTTTATTCTTTTTCTTCTAAAACTACTCATTTCGTGTTTTCATTTTGTCTTTGCAATCCTGAAAGTCATCAAGCATAACAATGTGCTACTCAGGAAAACGATGATGCATTCCCCCCCCCCCTTTTTTTTAATGGTGGTAAAATACACAAACGTAGAATTTACCCTTTAAACTGTAGAGTTCAATGCTATTAAATACTTTAACAATGTGTGATCCTCTCCACCATGCATCTCCATACCTTTTTTCATCTTGAAAAACTGTAACTCACTCACCATGAAACAACAACTCCCCAGATCCCTTCCCTGTAGCCTCTGGCAAAACATTGTTCTCCTGTCTGTCTCTGGTGCTGGCTAGAATCTAACCGTGTTTGGCTTTTTGTGACTGGCTTATTCCACTTAGCATTATGCCATTGAAATTCATCCGTGTTGTAGCATATGTCAACATTTCTTTCTTTTTCCAGTCTTAATAAGTACCCATTGTGTGTGTCAAAAACCAAACTCTGAAAACTGAACACAACAAAGCAGAAAAGAAGAGTTCATTGCCGGCTTCCAATCTGCAAACTGGGAGGCTCAGGGCTGCTGGAGGGATGGGCTCAGAGTTGCTCGCAGGCTAACGCATACTTATGGAGTACATGCACACTTATGGAGCACATGCATCCTTATGGAGTACATGCATACTTATGGAGTACATGCATCCTTATGGAGCACATGCATACTTATGGAGTACATGCATACTTATGGAGCACATGCATCCTTATGGGGTACATGGGAAGTTGTTTGGCTTTTCCAGAGGTTGGTAGCCTCGAGTATTCCTCTTTGGAATCATGGTAGCTGAGTCTGGGGAACAAGGGAGTCCAGAGATGCCGTGAGCAGACTCCCTTTGGGGCTTGGTTGGTTTCTCTGTTGATTTCTGAGAAGAGCTGGAAGTTCCTGTGAGGTTGGTTTAAGGTGGTTTTTTGTTTGTTTATTTTTGTGTGCCTGTGTTGAGTTTCCATTTTCTTCTTGACATAAGGGACTCCATTTCAGTTTGGTTCTACACCTGTCTGTACCACTTCTTGCTTATCCACTCATCTGCAATGAACACTTGGGTTACTTGCCCGTGTTCGCTATTATGAATAATGCTGCTATTAACGTGGTTGCATAAAGATCTCTTTTGAACCCTGCTTGCAATTGTGTGGGTATATCGCCAGAGGAGAAATTGCTGGAATATACAGTAATCCCAGTTTTAGTTTTTAAAAAAACTGCCATAATGTGTTTCACAGAAGCTGTCCCAATTTACCTTCTCATCAACAGGGCTCCGATTTTTCTACTTCATCACTGACACTTGTTGCTTTCTGTTTTTCTTTGTTTTATTGGTTCTGGTGGGTTGTGGGTTTTTTGTTTGTTTGTTTTTATTTATCTGTTTTGGTAACAACAGCCATCTTAATGGGTGCAAGGTGGTATTTCATTATAGTTCTGATTGGTAGTCCCTCATGATTAGTGCCTTTGAGCTTCTTTTCATGTTTTTATTGAACTTTTGTATTTATTCTTTAGATATATGTTTATTCAAGTCCTTTGCTGATTTTTTAAATGGGTTGTGAAAGGATGGCCAAATATGTTCAACGCAAATAATCAATAGAGAACAGGAGTGGCTATATTAATATTAGACAAAAGAGACTTTAAATTAAAACATTTACAAAAGACAAAGAAGAATATTAAATATTAATAAAAGCTCTAATAGAACAAGAAAATATAATAACTATAAACATTTACACACCTAGTAATAGACTCAAAATTCATGAACCAAAAATAGCCATAAGTAAAAAGAGAATAAAAAGTTCTACAACAATTGTTTGAAATTCTAATGTCTCATTTTTTATAGTGGGTAGACAACCAGACAGAAGATAAGTAAGAAAAATCAAGATATTGAAAACCACAATCAAGCAACTAGTCTAAAAATTCTATGGCGAATCCTCTACCCAACCACAATAGCCTAGGCGTTCTTTCCAACCACGGATGGAGTATTTTCCAGGGTAGACCATATCTTAGCTGCCATTTTTCAGGTCACATAAATCTATGTCCTACATTATAAGGCAGCATGATATGAATGCTCATATACCCCAAATGGTGATTGTTCAGCTCTTAGTTAGTGTGTTTAGGCCATTTCTGAAGCATGCCTTGTGAACTTGAGTACTCTTATATCCTCAATCCCTGATATTGGGGTGCTAGCCACCCCATGTCCCTACATCCTAATAATCCTTTACCCAGAAAAAAAATCTGGTAATGACAAAATAATCAATCATCATGTCTCTTTTTACCCAGGTAATATATGTGTGTGGTAGGAGTGCCAAGGGCATACAATATAGCGAGGATGAATGAGCCAGGAGTCGCATTTATCACAGTAGCAAGTCTGCTAGACGTGCAGACATTTCACCCAGTTTTTAATCCTCATTTAGGACCTCTTTCTGACTAGACTTAACATTTTATGGTAGTGACATTAAACTTTCCACTTGACTTCGGATATTTATTAACAGGTGCATTGGTGTTTATTTCGGTGTGAGATCTGGACTGTATCTCCTACAGTGTAATTTGCTCTCCTGTACCTTCCATCTGCAGTTGCAGCTCCTGAAATCAGACAATAAAATGACCTGCAGGTCAGGGCAGCAAAGGCATTGTGATGTGGACGGGCACTTTAGCCGCTCGAGAAGGCCTCCTGGGAACAGGGTCACTCAGAAATGCTCTTTCTTCTCGCCCTTTCCATGCCCTTTTTAGCTCGAGATACTGAATCCATGGTGGCTTCACCACTGTTTAGTGTGAGCCTTTCTTTCCAGTTAAATGGTGTTTGAAGATGTATTGCCTTAACAAATATTGTAGAAAACATCAATAAAATGTGCAGAGAGCTTGGAAAAATATGTTTTTAACTTTTGGGTTTATTTTTTTAAAACCCTGAAGTTGTAAACTATACTGAACCTCATAATAATCCTCTCACCATAATGGAGAAAGCTTACTCTTCCTTTAAAATATATTTTCTACTAGAGGCCCGGTGCATGAAATTTGTGCACGGGGTGTGTGTGTGTGTGTGTGTGTGTGTGTGTGTGTGTCCCTCAGCCCAGGCTGCACCCTCTCCAATCTGGGACCCCTCTCACAATCTAGGACTGCTGGCTCCCAACTACTTGCCTACCTGCCTGCCTCATTGCCCCTAACCGCTTCTGCCTGCCAGCCTGATCACCCCCTAACCACTCCCCTGCCAGCCTGATTGACACCTAACTGCCCTCCCCTGCTGGCCTGGCCGCCCCTAACTGCCCTCCCCTGCAGGCCTGGTCACCCCTAACTGCCCTCCTCTTCCAGCCTGGTCACCCCTAACTGCTCTCCCCTGCAGGCCTGATCACCCCCAACTGCCCTCCCTTGCAGACCTGGTCCCTCCCAAATGCCCTCCCCTGTTGGCCTGATTGCCCACAACTGCCCTCCCCTGCCAGCCATCTTGTGATGGCCATCTTGTGTCCACATGGGGGTGGCCATCTTGTGTGTTGGAGTGATGGTCAATTTGCATATTACTCTTTTATTAGGTAGGATACTGAAGTCCGTGTGAAACCTCCTGTCAGGGTCTCCAGGCTTTCTGGAAGGGCTGCCCTGTTCTTTATGCTTCGGTACCACTTTCTTGGGCTCTAGTCTCTTAAAATTATGTACAGACTGGATGTTACTCTTCTATGGATGCCCTTTCCAGAACCATCTCTACACTCAGTGAGTGTTCCATCAACTCCAAGTCCCTATCTCCCACTGCCATGTACAGTTTTCATTTTCACTTGGATTGAGGCATGCCAGGTATTGACTTATTTGCCATCTAAATTTAAAATTAGTAAAATCACTTATATTCTGAACTCAGTATTTATGAAGTTACATTTCAAATAACTCAGTAAATGACAAAAACATACCAGCAAAAGCTGCATTCATGATATATGTTCCTACTTCAGTTTGCTTTCCACCAAAATATGAAAAGATTTATATTTGTTTTAGTAAATTTCTCAATATGACCAAGATTGCATTAGTACACTGAGGTTACTTTTGAGGCTGAATTTCCAGGTAATTGAAGGGTGGTAGATAGAAGATGCAACTCCAAAATATGCCACTGTAGCATAAAGACTATTTTGCGTGAAGACAACTGAGAAGCAGACACAAAGAGAACAGCCCCCGCCCCCCGATGTGCCTTAAAGTGAGACAAAAATCTTGAAAGGACAGGACAGAAGTTAATCACTGGAGTGAATTTCAGATCCAGGGGAATTTGCATAACGATCTTTACTAACTAGCCTTATCTGTCATTAGTTTCCTATAGATTTACTTTCTCACAAATTATCACCTTTGGAGGCTTTAAAATTGCTTTCTTTTGTCCTGTCATTTCTCTACAGATTTATTGTGTTTTGTTGTTGCTACATAAGCCTGCATTCTAAGCTATCTCTTTGAGTTACTCATTTTCCCTGGGTACACAGGTGAATAAACTTCTGTTTGATTTTCTCTTTTTATCCTGTCTTTTGTTACAGGATTCTCAGTCAAACGCTTAAGAGGGAAGAGGAATAATTTTTCCCCCTACATATTTTAATTTTCTAAGATATTGCTCCTGTTAACTCAGCTTTTCAAAAAGGGTCAACTGACCCAAACAATCAGTATGATCTTAAAAATAATATAAACTGCTTATTTCTATTGACACAAATCATATTATTTATCTTATTTATTTCACTGACTCTAACATTGTCTCTTTTAATACTTTTAAACTCTAACTTTGATTTCCAGAATATCTTGTTTCTCTGAATATGTTCATCTTTCTTAAACTCGCTTATTGGTCACCATACCTGGCTCTCTCCTTCTCTCAACTCATTAGCCTCTCCCTGGATATGTTCTTTCTCCACAATCAATTCTTTAAAAAAATCATAACAACATACTTTCAACTACCATAATTCTCAAGGCTATCTGTCTTAACTGCTAGCACTTTTATTGTCTGCAGCATTATTCATTTATGCATACATACATGTTTTTATGTTTCAGGCCAGGAATAACTTTCAGAACATCTCAATACTGGTCATTTAGAAAAATTTAACTTTTTCTCTCTTTGCTTAACTACTGTCTAATGGAAATATTTGATTTAATATTCCAGCTATTGACATTAAGATTTTTCAGAATAATAAAGGATCTGGTAACTTGCTAGGAACTTACATGGAAGAATGATCTATTTTCCTCCATTGGAAAGAGAGGAATTTTTTCTTAAGATTCTTAGCTTTGGCCTGGCTGGCATAGCTCAGTGATTGAGTGTCAGCCTATGAACCAGCAGGTCACTTTCTGATGCCTGGTCACGCACATCCTGGATCCCCAGTGGGGGACGTGCAGGAGGTAGCCGATCAATGATTCTCTCTCAAGGTTGATGTTTTTTATTTCTCTCTCCCTCTCTGAAATCAATTAAAATATATGTATATATATTTTAAAAGAGTCTTAGCTTTGACAGAATAATTACTTACTCAGCCCATCTAGTTGTAGATAAAGGCTAGTTTGTTATTTAGATTCCTCTGGTGCCCTCTGTAGGTGAGAAGGGTCTCAAATTGTCTCGGGTGATTAACTTTTGTCCTTCCAGGTAGAGAGAGGAGGAGGAGAGACACTTATGTACATTTGTGCTCAGCTGGAAGGCAAATAGAGAGAGGAGAGGGATTTTATTTTTTATTTTTTTTTTGCATTTGCTGCTCCTTAATTTCTTCCAGTTCAAAATAATTATCATGTCGAAGAGACATTTGAGGAGACATATTCTGATTTTCTTCATATTGTTATATGGATGATAAGGGACTTTTTAGACTAGAGAGTTGGGTAATGTGTGTGTGTGTGTGTGTGTGTGTGTGTGTGTGTGTGTGTTTCTGTGTGCATGTGTATCTGTGTGTGTGTTTGTATGCAGACATGAGTGCTCCTTCATAGGACTTCTCAAAAACTTTGCCTTCAGTAAATCATCATAATTACTTATTCAGCCCATCTTCATGGTGTGCCACTCTATCCACTTAGTAACTCAGCTGTTCCCAAGTCATAAGAAGTGCTGGAAGCAGAATGCTTTTTATAATTATCATTAAAAATAAGAAAGCAACAAGACTTTATTGCAATGTCAGGATGTCCTTGTCTTTACCTTTTCAAGGTACTTCCTGGGGAAGCCTGAAAGACACAGGCTAGGACTTTGTATATTCAGAGTTTATATAAATAACCATGCAGTTCAAAAATATCTCCAAATGTACCCTTCCAATTAAGTTACGTCTTCAACAAGCTCATCTTCTAAAATGAACACCTTCCTGAGAGTAATTTAATCAAGCGAAGAGATTGCCTAAAATCTAATTGAATTTGACAAGATTTGGTAGGAGCCTGAGGCAGGTCCTGAGCGTGAGGAGCTTTCTAGAACAGACTCAGGCAGGAGTGCAGCGGGGTTTCTCAAAGGGGCTGAGGCCGAGCTGCAGGTCAGCCACCTGCTCTTTCACTCCATGGAGTCGCCACCCATTTGCATGGGATGGGACTGAAGAAGGCACTCCTTGAAGCAGGCCCCACCCCTGGAAACGTCTCTGGAAGTTTCATAACTGTTATGAATTGATGATTTAATCATTTATTCATACTTTCAACCAGCCAACAAGCATGAGTGAAGTCCTTACCATAGAACAGGCCCCAGCCGTTGGTTGGTGTACGGGAGTGGGACAAATAAAAATTTTGTGAGCAGCTCTCTTGGATTTTGCTCAGAATTGTTTTTCCCCTTACCCTGTTTTTCAATTTTGTTTTTATTTAGATACTTGTCTTGGCGAAAAATGCTTTGTGTTTTCATTTGTAACATGTTAGCTCTCTTTTGGGGTATTGTGTGTTTTCTTCATTAATATGACTCTGTATAGTATTAACAATATCATTGTGGGTCCTTAATTAACCATCCAACTCGGTAACCTTAAATCTCCTGTAACTGGAAGGGTATCAATGATCCAATGAACAAATGATTAAGTTCAAAGTGTTTGTGGTAAAAGAAGAAAAGGGGGTCCCATTGGCTTCCTGGTTTCTGATGCAGGTAGGAGAGAATGGTGATCATAATGACTTCGTTGATTTTTTAAAAGGAGAAATGAAGGAGGAATGATTTTTAAACATGTTTTTATTAATTTTAGAGGGAAAGGAAGAGAAAAAGAGAGGGAAGAAAAGGGAGAGACAGAGAGAGAGAGAGAGAGAGAGAGAGAGAGAGAGAGAGAGAGAGACAATGATATGAGAGAGAAATATCGATCAGTTGCCTTCTGTATGCACCCTGACCTGGGACTGAGCCCAAAACCTGGACATATGCCCTGATGGGGAATTGAACTGGCAATCTCTTGGTGAACAGGATGACGCTCAACCAACTGAGCTACACTGGCCAGGGCCACAGTGAAACTGTTTTAAATGTGCTGAGTTTGAGTAGCTCTCTGTAAGGAGCTGTCGAGCAGTTTTGTGATAAGCTGGCAAGAACCCTGGACCATCCATGTGGCCTTCCAGAACTTGCCATAGTTTCCCTTCTCTCCTCAAAGTCCCCTTATGAGCTGCCTCTAAATGCTGTTGTTTCATAGAGTTTAGGAGCAAAATATAGGCCTGGTTAGAATACATCTTAAAAGTTACACAGTAAGAAAAATAATAAATAAGTAAAATTAATTTAAAAAATGATCGTTTTGGTTTATAGCACAGAGAATAAAATAAATACCATAAAACTCTGTGGATATCAATAAATGAGTAAATAACTAAATAAAATAAGTACAAAGGTACAAATCTTTCTCACAGAAGAATTCCAAATATTAAATGTCGAGGGAAGAAGGAGATAGAGCATCACCCTTAGAACAGGAAAGTAGCATAGACATCATGAAACAGCGTGCTTTGCAGGACCACCCTCCTAAGCTGTTTCCTCCTAGCCCCGAGGCACTGAGGGGGGCTTTGGGGGTCGCCTGGAGCAAATGGGCCGCTGGGCACATACCTGATGCTTTCACCAATATGTCAACTCAAGTTCAAGTTCTCTTATTGTTCATATATTTCACTTGTGCATAAGATTCTGTCTCATAGCAAAACAAAAAAAATGCTTTTGAACACATCTATTTGTGTCTAAGTAAATGAAGCAAAGAGAAAAAAAACACACTATGAAATTCGATATTTGGATAATGCAGATGGAAAGAGCAAAAGGCCTTTAACACAAAAGAAATGGAATCAACAGATCAGCACTTGCAGTGCTCCGAGCGGTATGGATGGCAGGCCATGCAGAGGAATGGGGTCCCTGTGTTAGCCCAGAAGGCAATTCATCAGCTCTGCATTAAGAATAAAAAGGTTTTTTTCCTCCTAATTAATCAATTGGGTGCAATTTTGATGTCATGAGGCATTCACTTAGCCCATTACTAATGATTGCACTTCATCACCTTAAAAAACTCTTTGATTAGAATTCAATAACCCTTCCACACGTGAGGCTCTCCGCTCCTACATAACCCAACGCCTGTCTGCGAGGGTTCACAAAGGCTTACCTGCTATTCTCTCTCTTTTTTTTAGTAAAAGCTCATTTAAATCTTATATGCATTTGATTTATCTAGGTTTATAGCAACAGAAACAGTCACATCAGCTGTAAAACGTTGCAGTGTCTGACACATCCTATAGACCAATGTATGGCGGTTCTCTGTGCCTCTCATCAGTTAATTTGTCGTATTTGGTTCACTGGTCTCACACAAGGTAATAAGCAATGGAGGGACCCCGTGTTCTGAGCACTAACTGTTAGGTAGACTCATGGAGGAAACGTTATGCCTTTCCCCTCCGGGGGCAGTTTACCTAGTGTTTCTCAGCCTGAACCCCACCTTTACTGGCCTGCCTTCTGCGAGGCTGCCTTGGGTTCTGCAAACTCCAATCCCCATGCTCTCTTGGCAGTCAGCTTCCTGTTAGGGTCTGCCAACTGGAGACCCTACAGGGACATCGGGAGGAAAGAGGGAGAAGGCATATTGTTTTGGCATTCTCGTCCTGGCCATGAGGGTCCAGCAGGGGCAGGTTTCCCTTTGTTTGTTCTGTTCTGTTGAGTTTGTTTTGCTTAAATCCTTTGAGTCACTTATGCAAAATGGGCTTACCTTTGAGGTCTAAGCACAGCGGTCCAGCCCCATAGTCTCCCAGCAGCTGTCTCTCTATTCCCTGCATTAAATACCCTCTGTCAGAAATGCGTGATATCATCCCCACTTTCCTGGCTAGATCCGGACAGACCCACCTTCCACCTTGGAAAACAAACTTGTGTGAGATCAACGGTCTCCAATGCCACTGAGAGCACCCTGACCATAGAATTCCAAGCCTGCAATGAACTTCCCACCGGGCATGTTTGTTCACTATATACATTCGCACTGTTGTACAGTATAGTCAAGTCATACAAAGCCCTTCAGCTACCGACGGGCAGTACCAAATCAGAAAGTCGGTGTTATGCACATGCTTTTATTTTTGAATTTAATTTTTATGTTCAAAATGCAGTGATGATGATTCAGAATGAGCTTCGTAACATAAAAGGATCTTTACTGAGAAATGAGTTTCTTCAAATTCCTCTTTTGTACATAGTAATTCTCTCTCCAGACAATTCTCCTTTGAACATGGCCAGGACAAGACTATTTTTATTTCACTTATTTTTTTTCCAATATATTTTTATTTATTTCAAAGAGGAAGGGTGAGGGAGAGATAGAAACATCAATGATGAAAGAGAATCATTGATTGGCTGCTTCCTGCACGCCCCACACTGGGGATCCAGACCGCAACCCGGGCCTGTGCCCTTGACCGGAATCAAACTTGAGACCCTTCAGTCTGCAGGCCATCCCTCTCTCCACTGTGCCAAACTGGCTAGGGAAGGACAAGCCTATTTTTAGAAGTAAGATACAACGGACCCATTTGCCAGAATTCCACAGATGGAAAGCAGCAAGTAAGGGATCACACTGAAAATAAATCCATCTCTCATGTTGAACTTCTGATCAAATGTTTCCATTTCTCATCAAGTAGATCTCCTGACCTGTGTGCACTTTTCATGCCCAACAAAGCTCCCATAATTCATTGCTCATTCAGCATAGCCCATCCCCACCCCAATGTCTTCACTAGACAATTCACAGGAGCAGATTGTGTGCAAGTGTTTGATGAGTAAGCCCCATGGAACATATGCCTAATATTTCAATATTTCAAAGCACTTAGTGATAAGTAACTTTTCATTGTAAATTTTATATTTTTGACAGATATATTGAATCTTCCTTCTCTGCCATTCTGCTATTTTTTTGACCTTGAATACTAATAGCAAAATTATCTTAAAATGCTGTATTTAATTTCCAACAAAGTATATGTGCTTTATTGAAAAAATAGACTCATTTAATAAAGTTATTTGAAAGTTTTTATTACCTAATTGAAATAAAAAAATAAATTTTCTAATCTTTCTAAGAAGAGTTGCTCTTAAAATTTCTTGTGGATATCGCAGGAGTTTTAGCATACTTTTATTTATTTACTAAAGGCCCAGTGCACGAATTCGTGCACCAGTGGGGTCCCTTGGCCTGGCCTGATGGATCAGGCCGAAACTAGCTTACCGACATCCCCCGAGGGGTCCTGGATTGTGAGAGGATGCAGGCCAGGCTGAGGGGCCTCACCGGTGCACGTTCAGGGCCGGGGAGGCATGCGGGAGTTAGCCAGCCAGATAGGGACTGCGGGAGGGCTACAGAGTGTATCCGGCCCATCTTGCTCAGACCCCATAAGCAAGCTAACCTACTGGTCAGAGCATCTACCCCCTGGTGGTCAGTGCACGTCATAGCGAGCTGTTGAGCAGCCTTAACATATCATTAGCATAGTATGCTTTGATTGGTTGAATGGCTGACCAGACTACCAGACACTTAGCATATTAAGCTTTTATTATATAGGATGTGCAGAAAGGTACAAAATTATTTTATTCAATCCTGCTCTTCACATAAAAGGAATAGAATTATTGCATCCCAAATCCATGCTGATAACTTCAGGAAATTGATATTTTTTGTTCAGTTTTGGATTTTGTTTTTTAAGATATGAAATATTAGTTCAGCTCAAGAAACATAACTTAGATATTTTAAATTTCAAATAAAATGCACTCACTGAAAAGATTTTCAGGAGATAGAAATAGTCTCTATCTTATCAATAAAGTCCTCATAGTTCAAAAGGAAGAAATCATCAAAGTGACTTGAGTCTGAATGTCCATGTAAGTGGACATCCATCAAGGCTTTGCCAGACACTGGATGCAAAGTAAAGTAGCTCATTAGGTATCTGTTGCTTTTTCTTCTCCCCTAAAGAATTCAGGACATCATTACCAGCAATCACTTACGTAAGTCACCTCACGCCCATTCTGCCTCTTACATTTTGTTCTCTAAGTACACATCTTCCCTACTGGACTGTATTGGTTTGGCTGCGTGTTTTTCCTTAAAATTGATACTCTCCAAGAAGTCTCCACAGAATCACACTTCAGTGGACTTCAAAACCAGCTTGTCAGATATACCTAAACGTGTATTAGATGTAATTCAGTTGAAAACATTGGTACATTTCCATGCAAAAACTGTCAAGTATGCCCCGTACATTAATTGGTCATTAGTGCGATGGACAAATTTATTTTTAAAGAGATGCTGAGTAATGCTTCTTTTGTTTTCTAAGAAGAAGAGGGTGCTTGTGGGTGAGATAATTCCCTACATTCTGAAACTTACCCTCAACCTATGGCATTTCCATCCACTTACAGAGACGTGAGGGCCAGGAGAGTATAAAAGCTTCCCATCTCAAAGCTATGGCATTTCTTTTTTGTTGCTCAGAAGTGAGGCCCAGAACCTATAACCCTTTGTTTTAGCAAAAACTTTAAAGATTCTTTTGATAGACAAAGGCAGACACAATGTAAGTACAAAGTCAAGAGCTCAATTGCTGTGCATAATAAAGAGAAATGACAGCCAATTGAAATAAAACAAGAGCGAGATTAAGAGGCCAGCTAAAACAAGAACGGAGGAATTGGAAATGACTGTGAAATAGTTAAGTCCCAGAAGAATTGGGTACTAGAGCCAAATTAACTTAAATTGCAAAGAACTGGGTGATCTTAGCTAACACTTGGGTTATACAAATATAGAGCTATTAAGAAAGAACCAATCAATTATATATACAGTGAAAAGGCAATATTCTAAGAATCTGAATGTAAAAAATGCATATAGAGCACTTATCTCCATACTTAATTGCTAATTTGAGTTTACATATTAAAAAATAATTTTCCCTCAGAAAATTTTGAAGGACTTGCTGCATTGATTTCCTATTGACAGGAAATCATATCGCATATATAAATCATTTATTATTAGTGATCTACCAATGCTGTTTATGTAACCAGCTTATGTCTCTGGGAAGGTTAAGGACTTTCGATAGAGTTTGGAATTGTGTAATTACAAGGCTACATCAGGCTTGGGTCTTTCATAGTCACCCTCCTCATGGGTGGGCCGTTCTGAAGTGTGTCTTGTGTATGAAAGAGCAGTTGGCTGCTAAGTTGGCTACTCCTGTATCTTTATTTATCCCTCTGCATTCCATCGAGTTTCTCTTCCTGAAGCTCCATACTCCTTAAGATTTCTCACGTATTTTCATCTCTTGCATCATCTATATTGGTGGGTCGGTTGCATAACTTGATCTTTCAAATCATCTGTCTTTTTAGTTCTACCATTCTATTATTAGGCCATCCATTTGTTTATTCTTCTACTTCTTCTTATCATTAGTGCACATTTCTTTTTCCAGAAATTATTGTGTAATGTTTGATTGGTCCCTTTTCAGAACAACGTATCTACAGTTGACAGATGCAACAACTTTTCGAATCATTCTAACTTCTGGCCAGCTCCTCTGCTGGTGATAAGTGGATTTCTTACTAAGCTCGTTCCTGAGTTAGAACTCTGAAGGCTAGATGGGAAATGGAAGGGTGTAAACTGGACACCTGTGGGCATGAAGAGCCATGTCCTAAGACATCCCAATCCCACCCCAGCCCAGGCCAAACTGCTCCTGTTTGTCCTCCTTCTGCTTGCTGTGGGGATGCAGGAGAACGCTGTGGGGAAGAACAGATATTGTTCCTAATACATTGCTTTCTGGAATCGGCTCAGAGCCTAAGGTGTGCACAAGGTACTTCCTGGCTTGAGTCCTTTGGACAAATTTTGCTTTGGGTCAGTTATCAATAAATCATAAGGTCATTTTTGTATTGTATTGTCTGTGAGCACCTCATTCTCAATGAGATCTCTTCTCTAAGCTTTTGTCTACTGAGAATCACAGGTTGTCGAGACTGTGATTGGTGAAAGCCTACGTGTGGGGTCCAAAACACAAGACGTTTAAACAAGGTTTTCCTCAAACTGTTGCCACGCTATTATTGGGACCAGGAATCTTTTAAAGAACAGAACAGGAGTAAAATGTCATTAATTAGTCTGCATTTTTTTTTTAGTGGCATAAAGAAGTTTCCAAAGGAAATTCAGATACACAAATTGCTTCATTATAAAATAGTTTAGCAAAGGGAAGCTTTTTTTTTTTTTTAGATTACCCCAAAAGACAACTGGAACTTGGTAACCCTTAGTCTAATATTCCTTCACTTCTATCTTAGGCTCGATTTTTCTATCTCTGCTCCTCTTTCTGATCTACATTCTCATATGGCTCAGCCAGAAACCTGCAAAGCTTAAGAGGTTCCTATATTTAAATCTCTTTCTAGCAGACTGGGGCCCCATGGGTGTTTCAGCCCTAGTCTCCCTCTGAGCTGACAGCTTATGCCAAAGACTTTTAAAGCCTAAGTAAGAAAAACAAGTATTTACAGAGAAATTTGGAATAGCCTTAGGAACATGTAATCTAAGACTATCAGAGATCTATAAATGGTTTCAGATGTTAGTAGGAACATCCGATAGATACAAATACAGAGTGGGGAGATAATGAGAAATTCAGAGATTTGGAAATGCTATAGCCATTGGACAACATATTTTGGAGGCTATTTCCAAAGCTTTCTCATGCAAATATATTGAATACTAATCCATTGCCAAACATTCTTTAGAGACTTTAGGGATAAGATATTTAACCTTTACACACCATTCAAGAAAAGATTATGAAGAAATGTGAATTCAGCTCTTCACTTACTTTTTGTGAATGACCTTAAACCAGACATAAAGGATTAAATATACAAACGAATGCTTGAATGTTTTTAAAAAACTGTGTTGTCAATCTCCTCACAGTACATCTTCATAGAATTTAAGAACAAAAGAAAAAAGAAAAAGACTTACTGATGTGCCGATCACCTATAGTACTAGATCCTTTCCCCTGAGTCATTAAGCACTAGTGGAGGAAAATACTTCATAAAAATACCTGTATATAATATAAACAAAAAGGACATTGAAAAACAATTACCAAACAGTAGCTAAAAAATCTGAAGAAAAAAATGAAAGGGCAGATTGATAAAGGTCTATATATTTAAGCACTCTTTCATAAGGCTTATCTTCCTCTGAGAAGGAATCACAGTCCACTTTGCTATTCTACCCTGGAACTCACAAGACGAAATCTCTCTAAGTGTTAAAAGAGAAGCAAGTCCAGAGATGGAAGACGCTGACGTGGTCTTCCCATACTAGCAGTTAGCAGCTGTGCATCACTGCAGGTTGCCCAGGACCAAACCAGAGAGAGTCGGACCTGCATTACCACCATTTGTCCACCATCCAGAACTGTAATGTCAGTGCTGACATGTGCACATAAGGAACTGTTGGACATTGAAATTGGGTCTCAAAAGAACTGTAGGCCCAGAAAGAAACTCACTACAGACTGATTCATTTCCTGTCACCATAACCATTATTGCTTGTCTCATTTTCGGTTCTTATAAGTGTATTTCTAATAGCACATGATCTCACTCATCTAGTGGAAATAATGAACAACATAGACTGATGAACAAGAACAGACCCAGAAACAAGGAGGCATGGATCAGACTGTCGGGCCTCAGAGGGAGGGTAGGGGAGGGTGGGGGTAAAGGGGAGAGATCAACCAAAGGACTTGTGTGCAAGCATATGAGCCTAACCAGCGGTTGGGGACAACAGGGGGGTGGGGGCATGGGTGGGGAGGGGTGTGGGATGGGAATGGGGGGATGAGGACAAATATGTGATACCTTAATCAATAAAGAAATTTAAAAAAAAGACAACCTTGCAAAAATGCTTTTGATACAAGCACTACAATATCAACCCTGCCACTGTCACCAGCTCTCCCTCAGCCTCTGTGGCTACTCAGCCTCATCCATGACTATCCTGCCAGACCCTCCAACAGGAAGTCCTTGCTCCCATGACATCCCTTCCGCTAGATTAGCGGTTTGCAATCTACGAGGCAAACAGATTCTTCAAAACAGATGCTCCTCCAATGGCGTTTTTGGAGACCCTTCAGAACTCTTCTATTCATAGTCAACTGACAGCTAATTTAGACAATGAATTTCTGATATGAGTGTGCCCAAGTTAGAAATTGTTTTTTAGATATGAAATGATCTAAAATTTGTGTTCAATTATTATTACAGGTAGCCCACACGACGCTGATTTAAAAATCTCCACAAAATGTGTGTCATGCTGTGGAAAAACCATTGTACTACTTTATAGATAGTACAAAGGCAACACGTTTTATGGTTATAGATCTTTGCTTTGTTTTCTTCAGTGTTGCTTTAGGTCAAGATAATCGATAACTATTTGACTCTTTTAATGAACCTCAGCAATTCACCTCCACAGTGGTGCCTCTGTAGACCCCTCTTTTTCACAGGTTGTTCACCAGGACTATAGGGGATCTTAAATTTCCCTGAGATTCTACCCTTAAATACTATGTGAATAAAAGTCTGCTATATTCTAAAGATAAAAATGACCCCTAACATATACTGGTTATCTCAATGTAGGTTTTAAATAAAATGTGCAATTTTGTCTGAATGAATATATTCCAGGATCATAATTAATCCTACGGTCTGAACATTTGTGTCTGCACAGAATTCCTATGTTTAAAACCTAATTCCGGAAGAGATGGTACGAATAGAGGGGGTATTAGGGAAGTGATTAGGTCACAAAATGGAACCTGCATGAGTGGGATCGGTGCTCTTATCAGAGATCACACAGAACTCCCGGTCCCTCCCCCAGGGGAGGACACAATGAGAAATCTGTAATCCAGAAGAAGGTCCTCTCTCAGCCATGCCAGCACCTGCTCTTGGACTTCTGTTAATACCAAGTCTGTGGTATTTTGTTATATAGCAGCCTGAGCAAAGACAATCCCAAAGAGTTAAATATCTCTATCCTGATAAATTAAGTATAAGCCACTCAAAAATAATTTAGGCTCCTTATTAATAAGCCATTAAGAGCTTTTCTAGTTCTCAATGGCTATCGTAGGCAAAGGCTTTCCCATTTTTTTATAATCACCAAATATAACCGGCATTACAATTCTTGGTGAGTGATTCTCCCCCTAAATGTGAATGCGAATGGTATTTTGTGACTTTAAAAAACAGATCTTTAACATCTCCTCACACTGTCCTTCCTCATTTATAAATTTTACAACTATTTCCTACAGGATCCATCTGGACAAAACCTTGATTCTGACTTAACTTGAAAAAATTTTTGATATACCAGTTTATTACTTCAGTCTTTTTTTTTTTTTATTTTTTTTTTTTTTTTTATCTAGGAGCAAAATCCCATTTTCCTTGTCCAGGGCTATCATGGCAGCAGACAAATACGTGAAGGTTTGAGCTGATCTAATTTTAGGTGCCTCTTCAGCACTATGACCCCTTTGCTATATAATCCTTGCTGCTTACTGAAATTTTGCAACATTTTTCAGTATGCAGCTTTAGCTCTTATGGCATTTTAATACTGTATGTCCCACACATTACTATCCACTGTGATAGCACCTTAAATTCCGCTAGCCTTTTCTCTTTATCTGGAGAGACCCAATGACTCACTCCTCTGATTGAGACTTGCCTACGCCTTGACCAGATTTATTAGACATCTCCTCCAAACTCCAGATTTAATCTTGGTTGTTGACAGGTCATATCTTAAGGCTGAGAAAGGAAACACTCAGGCAAGATAGGCCTTCACAGATTTCAATTCATCCCAAGAGGATGAGCCCGAGCCAGAGTAAGATTTGTTTACCTGGCGGAGCTGATCCCTTTTACCACGGACGGCTAATTGAGAAGCGACCTGCTGTACACAGAGGACAAGTAAGCCTTCGGACTAGCCCATGACTTTGAAATGCTGTGGAAATGTTTTCCTCCAACAAGTTCAAATATAGAACATCAATGTTGTCAATGCTGCTCCATGAATAGGGATGTGGGCAAAACTGACTGGAAATATCAAGGGGAAACTGGCGGGGCAAAGCATAGATCATCATGAGAGCGACTGTCACAGGCAGTGAAAGTTGGCCTGGGCATCAGAAGGAATAAGAAATCAAGATGGAGATATGAAGGAACGTAGGGGTGTTCATTGCCACGTGTTTTAGGCTGTTGCATGTTGGAGCAGGGTAAGGAACTTGGCGGTAGTCTTTTAAAAAAGGGTGTTTAACATGAAGAGGGTAGAGAGCTGAGGACTCACTACTTTGACATTGGAGACTGGTCTTTTGGTTCCATTGATCCTACCCGGCATGAAGGCCTCACTCTGCCATTGAACTGATATGTGTTATATATCTAGACCTTTCCTTGCAATCAACTGAATGGAAAAAGCTATCTGATGGTGATGTTTAATAAACAAAATGTTTGTTTCATTTGTAAGTTAGATATTTAAAAACTAGTTAATAAAAAACTCTGCCCTATGAACTTTAAAAGTGATTGTAATTAGGTGAAATACTAATAAATATCTATTCTCTCAACAATAAGAAAATAAACAAATACAAAAGAACAATCCATTTAGAAACTGGGGGGAAAATAAACTAAAAAGCATGACGAGATGTTGCACCAAAGAGATACAGATGGCAAACTAGCAAATGGAGTGTGCTTCACAATCATTAGCGATGAGGGAATTCCAAATTAAATCCACAACAAGCTGTCACAACAGACCCAATCAAATGGCTTCCATATAAAACATTTTGGTGAAAATACACAAAGGATGGCAAGAACGCCAAGAAACTCATAAGTTAGTGCTGGGTATGTGAAATGGCAGCTTCTTCCAAGGTACACATGCAACCCGGAAATTGCCCCCATGGGCATTTATCTTAGTGAATAAAAACCTATGTACACACAGAACCCTGTGCACAATGTTGATAACACCTTGATTTCAATAGTCCCGAATTAGAAGCAACTCACATGCCTCCCAACAGGCGAATGCTGAAACAGTCAGTGGTACCTCCACTCCATGGAAAGGTTCCTGCCAACAAGAGGAAAGAGCAATTGACAGGCACAAAAATGTAACTATACCTCCAAGGAATTATACTGAGTGAAAAAAAGACATGTTATCATATGATGTCATCTATGTAACATTCTGAAAATGATAGCTGCATAGACATGCAGAACAGGTACCTGTTGCCAGGAGGTAGGGAAGCAGAGGGGATGAGGTGTCTTATCTGGGAGAGCACAGCCTGGGACATCTTTTCGGTGAGAAAAATGTCCTGGATCTTGACTGCAGTGCTGGTCAAAGGAACCTGCATATTTTGTAAAATTACACACACACGAGTGCCTGTAAAATCTAAATAAGGTCGGTGGGGTGTATCAATAATCAATTTCCTGGCTGTGACATTGGTTTTATAATACGTAAGATGTCTCCATTAGAAAAACATGGAGAGGATTGTGTGAAATCTTTCTGTATTATTTCTTATAACTGCATGTGAATCTACAATGATTTCAAAATATACATTAAGAAGAAAAAGGACAAGTTGGACATGTTTCAGTAAAACTCCTTTTGATGGACTTGGTTGTGAATTAACATGACTTGGGCTGGGAAGGGTTTTTACAGAAGGACACACACAGCTGCAGCCCTGGAGGCGAACTCTCTGGCTCTCTGCTTCACAATATCCAAGCTACCGTTAGGATTAGTTTCTGTTTAGCTCATTACTTCGATTCATTTATATAATTAATGCATCCGTGACAACCAAAACTACGATGTTCAAAGTTTAGTGAACATCAACACCATGAAAGGACTGAAGGGCATCAAACTGCATAAAATTAGCCATTTTATGATCTTTAAAATGAACACAAGACAGTAATTTGATAAATATTACAACTATTTTTTGTAAAAATTTGAGGTTTTCTTTTTTTTAAAAATATGTTTTTATTGATTTCAGAAAGAGAAAGAGAGAAGAGGAGAGAGATAGAAACATCAATGATGAGAGAATCATTGATCGGCTGCCTCCTGCACACCCCACAACTGAGGCATGCGCCCTGACCAGGAATCGAACTGTGACCTCCTGGTTCATAGGTCAATGCTCACCCACTGAGCCACACAGCCGGGTGAGGTTTTCTTTTTTTATTTGAGATTCTGCAGACATTGCAATGGACTCTGCACACGTGGATTTTATGGTTTGCGTTCCCAGGTTTGATGGTGTCCCTGCATCTGCACACAAAGGAGACAGTTTCCTTGGGCCACATGGAAGGATTCTGCACAACTTTAAGAGTCACTTATTGACTAAAGAATTCTAGGTATTATATCTTCTAACTCACAATAATTCAGAAACCACCAACTAGAAATCCTAATTAAGGGGAAAAATGAGTCTGTCTCCTTGGATTGAAATCAAATACAATGAAAAGTTTCAAATACTAAATGGCATTCTGTTTGGGAATGACTGAGTGATTTTATTCTAGTGCTGCTTAGTTCTTTTTTCAATGCCAAGATATAATAACTGGACATTAACAATGAATAATCATTTATTTATTTGAAGATCCTGCTACATTTATAAGCAGATAATGAAGCTCACCGATTCTCGAACTTGACTGCCTGTTAGAATCACTTAGCTTTCAAAATTCCTCAGGCCTTTTCACATCCAAGACCAATTACACTTGATTTTCTTGGGGTGAGATCAGGCATCAGTGTTTTGCATAACTGTCAGGCGACTGTGATGTGGAGTAATGTTGTAGAACCCCTGACATAGACAACACCGTTTCCAGAAGTGAGTTTCACTCCAGAGTAGCCTTAAATAGGCTTCTTATTTAAATTAAGGAAAAAAGAAACACATGCCAATTTCTTTTTATTTAAATACAAAGGAATGACATCATCCTGGAAATTCAAGAGGAGAGTTTGGCCAGGAGTGACCAGCGAGTGAAAGTTCAATAAATCATCACATCTAATCACTCTAACAGTTGAGACTCCAGGTTGGGAAGTGTTGTGTCTGCCAGAGGCTCAGAGAATTCCACCTCAGAGCCTGTGGGCGGGGCTTCTGACCTTGCAAGAAGGAGGTTTGCCCAGAGGACTTTGATAGCAATGAGGGACCATTTTAATTATTGCAAACCTGTTCATTGTTTAGCTGCTACACATTGCCACAAAAAGGATCTGCACATTTAGATATTTCTTACTTGCACTATTTATGGAATAAATGGGAAAAATAGTTATTCTACTGATGCATAAGTCCAATGCATTTTTTCAGATGCTGAAAACAAAAAAACAAAATGAATCCCCAAGATGTATTTTTCATATCAACTTCAAGTATCATTCCACTGTTTGTCCACTTACGTCTCTGAAGTTTTCCCACTTTGTGTTTTTGCTGTAAAAAAAAAATAAATCCTGTTTATTATTACAGGTAGCCTATATGAAGAAAAAGTGTAAATTTATTTGATTAAGAGGAAAACAGCCAGCCACCCACTTTGAGAAATCCATTACAATCAGCCTCTTCATCGACTTCCATACTACACTCTGCTATTGCTGGCCTTTCGCCTTCCCAGGGATCTCACTTTCCTGAAATCCATGAGAACTATTTCCTTGATTTTTTAAATTACTTCTGTACTTCTAAATACATTGCTCAGTTTGCCTGCTTTAAAATTTCATATAAATGAAACCATAATGTGGGTGTTATTCTGTGACTGGCGTTTTTTGCTCAGTGCTGTACTTAACACATTTATTCATTGATGCTTTTCGTGATTCATCAATTTGCACTCTTGCTCAGCATTTCAATGTGCAAAGCAAAAAATATTACCAAATTTTAACATTAATGAACATGCATTTGCATTGTTCTTGTCATTGTGAAAAAGCCTACTTTAAACCATTCAGACAAAAAAAAAATTAGAGATGGACCAAAGGCTTGAAGGTAAAAATGTAATTCCTCTAGAAAAAGATGGAATATGATGACTTTGTAAACTAGAAACAGAAAAAAAATATTTACTAAACCGGATATAAAACCCTGTTAAAATTAAAATTACCCATAAGAATGGGTATTAAAATTACCCATAAGAATGGGTATTAAAATTAAATTACCCATAAGAATGAGAACCGATTATTAAAATATCTAAGAAAAATCAATAAATCACAGTATATTCATATTGACGTCAAGGTGCCTTTTAAGTGTTCACAAAACTCCCCCTTTTGGCCAAGAGGAAATAACAAAGACAAGACTGGCCCTCTTTCCTGATTAAAGACCATTAGTACTGGGAAAATAGTCTCTGTCTTGACCCAGGTGAAGGCAGGTAGGAAGATAACAGAGAGACAGGTAGATAGGAGTATGGAGAGATACACTGACCCAACAAGGCTGAGCTTTATTCTTAAAAGCTAAGTTTTAAGAATGCTCTTAACTTTTCACCATTAATGCCATTGGCTACAGCATTTATAGGAAATCCTGTTTTCTCTACTCACACGCTTCTGCCACCAGAGCCCCTGAGGACCTTCAACTGTTGCTACGTTATTTCTTGGAACGGACAAGGGTGTGTCACCCAAGCTATTAACTTCTTTTCACGTTCTCTCATTCTTGCCGCCTTCGATATTTTCTGTCCTTCAGCCGCACAAAGTCAGTGTCCGCCGCTGCCCGCAGTGACTGATGTGTCAGGGTCAGAATCTGCAGCGAAGGTTGGTTTCCCAGTGCCCCTGAGGAAATGGACGCCTCCGGGAGAAACCGGGCAGGACCGGATTCCTTGAGTTTCTCTTTTCGAACGCCTTATACATTTCCAAATAGAAATGGGAAGAATTTGTCTCTTTCACGGTGTCTTGGCTGTTAAACTCTAGGCATTATTCAAATTTGTCTTCAAAATCACTAATTCCTCTATCTGGTCGGCTCTGTTTAGTCAGGATCTAATTTGTAGTGAATTAAAACTTTTTAATATAAGTATACTGAGATTTTCACAGCTTTCCAAGCTTGCTATTTACTTTAAAACCACACATTTTCACAAGAATTTGTGAAGTAAGACTTTTCTTTATTTTCGCTCAACTCTAAGACCCCTCCTATATGCCACCTTCTCTATGCACCTTCTCTAGACTCATGCTATATTGAGATTGTTGTTTATTTGTTGAAAAAACAGTATTTAAGACAAATAAAGGAACAACAACAACAACAAATATAACATATTGTAATAACGCATGATCTGTGTGTAAGCCTGCCTGGAAGATCCAAGCATTAAACAGTAGTAAGAAAATTCTTTTTTTTTTTTTTCCTGCAAAAAGCTTTATTGTTTCATTTGGCCCAATGCACGGGAGAGGGCTCCAGGGTGCTTTAAAGAATGACTAGTAGTTTCCGGGAGAGGCTCAGGCAAAAGCCAGACCCCAGGCGGGTGCAGAGGGGCCCCTCCCAGGCCTCAGGGCTCCACGGGCTCCTGCTTGTGCTGCCCGGGAGCCTTTCGGAGAGACACTGGCCCAGCCTGGGGGCCGAAGCCTGCGGAGCTGAGGCAGGTGTGGCCCCTCTGCCCCATGAGTTTCACCTCCTCGCCCCGGAAGTGGTTCTGCCGGAAGTCATGGAGCCCATGAGGGTCTGTGCGGGGAGAACCAGGGCCTGCAGCTCCGAAGGGGCTGGGTCAGGGTGCTCTGCAAGGCCAGGCGCTTCCATGGCGTCCTGAGTGTCAGCCCCTCACCCCGGGCTCCTGTCCTGGGAGGAGGCGGCCACGCGCTGGGTTTGCATCTTTAAGATGCTCCATGCCCTCGCCTCGTGCTTCTTCTCCCCCAACTCGGGAAAAAGACTCCCCCCGCCCCGGCCAGGGCCACAGGTCGCGGTGGGAACAGAAGCCCAGAGAGGGGGGTGTGGAGCCGCAGAGGCGGGCCAGGCAGTTGAGGGGCCTCCACCTCGGTGGGGTGGTTCTGACCCATGTGGGAGCTCATGGCTGTTCAGCAGTAGGAGTTAAGATGGGACACAATGGTGTGCTGGCTGGTCCGGGAGGTGGTTCTGAAGGGGGAGACGCTGGAGGGGTCGGAGGCTGGAAGAAGGGGCGTCCCTGGGTCTGTTCCGCCCAAACACTGTTGAAGCAGTAGACAGAGCAGGACCGCCGAGTGCACTGCCCTAATAAGGAAATTCTTTATGGCCTCTGGCTAGCATGGAAACCCAAGATGTGCCTAATTGTAACTTGAAAGGATGCATGAAGATGTGACAGCTCTTTCCAAGTTAAGTTATAGATTGAGTGCATTTCTAATTAAAAGCCTAATGAGATACTTTATATAACCTGACAAAAAGATCCTAATGGTCATTAATAAAATAAAGGCATAACTCTTTAATATATTCTGAAATAAAAAGAATAGAAATGAAGGAGTAAAGTTCTCACCAAATATTAGAACCTAGCATATATCAGGGATAATTAGACTTGCATAGAAGGAATATAAGACTCAGAGAAAGAATATTAAGATAATGTAAACTATAAACCAAGAATGATACATTTAAAAAATATTGAATGAATCTTCAACAGAGAAAACACTTCAAAAAATATACAGTAATTTTTCTTGAAATAATTGGATAGAAATACAATACAGAAATACCAAGCAATACAAAATGTAAAAGATATACATTCATCTCCTCTTTCAGAAAATACAGAGTTTGATTTGGTTTATTTATTTACAAGGACTTGCTATGGATG
This sequence comes from Eptesicus fuscus, assembly GCF_027574615.1. Classification (NCBI taxonomy): domain Eukaryota; kingdom Metazoa; phylum Chordata; class Mammalia; order Chiroptera; family Vespertilionidae; genus Eptesicus; species Eptesicus fuscus. The sequence continues at coordinate 2,197,571 of NC_072486.1, read as the reverse complement.
TGGTTCTTGTAAAACATTCAGCCTGGGAACAGTGATCAGGACCGAGATTATCTATCTATCTATCTATCTATCTATCTATCATCTACTTATATTGTATAACTACCTTATCTATTGATATCTATCTATCATCCTATATAATAAAAGGGAGCAGACGCTCAACGCAGGAGTGGTGGTCAGTGCGCTTCTACAGGGGGAGTGCCGCTCAGCCAGAATCCAGGGTCATGGCTGGCTAGCTCAGCAGCAGTGATGGGAGTGGGCCTAAGCCAGTAGGCGGACATTCCCCAAGGGCTCCAGGACTGCGAGAGGGTGCAGGCTGGGCTGAGGGACCCCCCCCCCCCAGGTGCATGAATTTCGTGCACTGGGCCTCTAGTCTATTTATATTATCTATCTACTGTATCTATTGATATCTATTTATATTGCTATCTATCATCTATCTGCCTACCTATACATCTATCATCTATCATTTTCTTCCTATTTTGAGTAGGTAAATTACCTGTTCTGTGCAATCTCAGGCTGTTACTTTCTAAAGGTATGCATCCCTGTGTTATTCATCTGTCAGGTGCAATCTAGCCCATCGTTCTAGGTTGAATCTCCCATGCCATGCAGGGTCCCAACAGAGCTGACCCCCAGCCAGCACACATCGAAATTGCCTTACCGACCGGTTCCAATTCCTTTTGGTTCTGGCTAATCAGCATCTGCACCACACAAGCCGCTACCCCTGGTGAATTGCTCTGCTGGGTGTAGTCCTGTCTCCTAAAAACAGCCGTCCACGGCTGCTTATTTGGAGCGGTGAAGCCATCTGCATCTGTTGCCCTATTGCTTTCATTCATCTCATCGTTTCTACAGAATTTATGGAACGTTTTCATTAATAGTTTTTGCTATTTCCTTTGTCTCTATATTTCAGGGTTTAAGCCAGATTTATGTTTGATTTCTTTAGAGGTCCCACAATTTTCTCCCCAGAGAGCTACAGCCTCTGGATCGCACTTTAGAAAATATTTCTGTTACATAGTCATGCAGTGTGCATATGTGATTCTGATGGATTCTTCCCAGAGACAATCTTTAAAAGGCAATATATCTAAAGCATCTTGGGATAGAGGAAACAGAAATGCGCAAGCCAGAGAAATGGCCGGAGAAAGATGTGCCCTCTGAGTTCAGAGAGCCTGGCTGTGGGGTTTCCCTGACAACCGCGTCGGAATTCCATCAAGGGACCGGTACCAAGGGCCTGGCGAAGGGGTGCCTCATTGTAGTCTGAAGATGTGGTTCTTTAAGAGAGAGGGACTTTACATTTGCAGTAGGTATTTGTCACTTTATATCCGTGAAACCTGGAAAATGCCTGCTTTTGCCATGTGCCCCTTCCTTTGGTTTGAGCTATTTATACTGTGGTTGTAAGAGCTCTGGGTGCATGAAGAGATTTAAACCTTTATCTGTGAGTTGCCAATAACGTTCTCATTTCTGCACTTACCATTGGAATCCGTGTCTATTTTTGTAAACTGTACCTAGCTAAGGTACCAACCATCCTTTTCTTAATTAGGGTTTAAAATCTTATTCACATAAAATTTGGAAAGGTAAATATTTTATGAGTTTTAATACATTGATGACAATTTATGGAATGTTATGTGAATAATAATTTCCCTTTAAATTTAAACAAAAATTATGTCTATCTACTGGCAAGAAGAATTTGAGACTCATTCTGATTTATAATATTATAAAATAGTAACAATAAAAATGATAATTATAGTAATCATAGCTACCATTTATTTATAATGGAGTAGATATTAGGTTAGGAGCCTTATGTAATGTATACCTTAACTAAAGCAATAATAAGATATATATTATTGCCAACATTACACAGTTACAGGAATTTGAGGCCCAGAAAGATTAAAATGTTTACTAAATTAATGGCAAATGTAGGATTAAAAAAAATAATACACTACCTGACTCCTGAACCTATTCCTTAAACTCCTATGTCATATGACATAAATCTTAGTTACATTTATAATATACTTGTGTTCATTGTCAGTATCTAAGGGGACTTCTGTATTTCAACTTCTTTCAAATTAATTTGGTGCTTTTTATTTAAGTGTTAAAAAGTTTCCATGAAACACTGATCCCGACTCCATCCTTAGCAGGCACGAAGTGTGTGCCACATGTTAGTCATTTTAGCAAATATTTACAGAAGGCCAGGCTCTGGATTTACAATGAAAGGAGAAAAATAAATTTAACCAACGGTTTAAGGGATAAAAAAGAAGTGCCAGCCTGGCTCGCAGGCCACCTTTGCCATTTGCACTTGACGCCAACCAATGGCTGAGGTCAGGACAGACAGACGGCACGGCGAGCTCCGGAGGATTCCTCTGACCTGGACCCACCCAGGTCTACACAGCCGTGGTCACTACAGCCTGGGACACCCCGCTTTGGGCTCTTGTCTACACCCCGAAGCCTGAATGTCCGCCCCGGCTGGCTGGGCCGTGGGACCAGTTCTGGCTGAAACACGGTGAACACCGGCAAAACGGGTTTTTGCCAAACTCGAGGTGTCATAGCGGTGTGAGGCCTGAATGCTCACTCCTGGGGCAGAGCCTCCGGCGGGTGGGCAGGTGGAGGGGGGCCATGACCTCCCTGTGAGGCTCACCTGCTGGGAGGGGGGCTGTTACTCTGTGCACCTGCGCCCTGCCCATCCCCCCGAGAACACCGCCCCCTTCTCCCACTCTCAGACCCTGTGCTTACGGTCGGGCTCGTCCTCAAACTCCATTCCTTCTCATTTTGCTGTGCCCCTGGCCTCCCAGGGTGCGGGCTCCATGAGGACATGGCTCACGGCAGACATGCGTCCCCAGCACATGTATGACGTGACGCTGAGCACCGTGTGACTGTAGAATGTGCATTTGCGGTGAAGGACAGAGCGTACAATAGAGCGTGCACATTTCTCCACTGCGTGAAAGCACACGTCAGCGATGCAATAAGGCCACGGACGTTCTTTGCAGGACCTCTGCTTTGATATAAAATATGTAACTAACACATGCCTTTGATCCCCAGACTCTCAGAGTGAGGCACCTGGCAGGCTCGGGCGTGCTGGGCCTGCGAGAGGCGGGGGCGATCCCGTGGGGGGACGGGGTGGACTCCAGCACCCCAGCCTCCAGCGGTACTTTCCACTGTCTCCCCACATCCTCGTCATCCCTCCCTCCACCCAGAACAAGCACCGGCTCCCCAACTGAGTGTGAAGGCCTCCTTCCGACTTGTATGCATGCATATAAGCATAACCAATGGACGCAAAACACTGGGGGGTGAGGGCATGTATGGGAGTGGGGGGGGCAATGGTAAGATATGTAACATATAATACCTTAATAAAGAAATGGAGGGGGGAAATGAAGGGTCTCCTTCCCACAGAGGCGTCCCCCCTATCAGGGAGGCGGCACCCAGCTCCTGCTGGCAGAGGCTAACCCCCTAAAGTTCCCGGGGAGCAGGGGCACACGCCTCCCAGCAGGGGGGCAGCCTGGGCTAAGGACGCTGATTGGAAAGCTGTGCTGGGGAGACACAGTCCTGTTATCTCTGCACTAACGTCTGTCCTCACGTTACTGTCTGGGCCAAAGCACGGTCCCCTGCCAGTACCTGGGCCTGCGCATGAGCTTGTGGAGGGAGGAAGAGCAGGACTGACCACCTGACGGTGCCTGCGCCGGACTCCAAGGTCCTGCCGCCTGGTTGTCAGTCTCCTTTCGGGGAGCGAGGCCTCTGTGGGTGCGCATCGCATCGGGGCCTGAGAGAGAAGAGGGAGGACCACAGCTGGGGAGCAGGCTCACGGGGGAAGCAGGGGCCCAGCATCGCGCCATTGACGATGAGCCCTTTTCCTTGCAGAGCAGAGTGAGCTGTTTAGAAAGGGTTAGCATTTAGGACCCAGTTTAGAAAGGGTTAACACTTCTTTTAAAGTGTTTAAAGTTGTTTTAATGCCTGTAGCTCCCTGTGTCTTGTGTGACTCTTTTTATGTAACATATATTTTTATTGATGTCAGAGAGGAAGGGAGAAGGAGAGAGAGATAGAAACATCCATGAGGAGAGAGAATCATGGATCGGCTGCTTCCTGCACGCCCCCCTCTGGAGATCGAGCCCACAACCCGGGCCTGTGCCCTGACAAGAATCCAACCACGACCTCCTGGTTCATAGGTCGATGCTCAACCGCTGACCCACACCAGCCAGGCACCAACACAGGATCTGTAACGTGTATTCTGCATCCTCCCTGCCCTCACATTCCCAAACTTCGTCAGATCATGTGGTTAATCAAGTACCAGAGCGGGGACCTCGCCTGGCTCGCTGCGAGCAGGGCTGGCCCCTCCGCCCTGGGCTCCGTTGCCTCCTGTGGGTCCACGGGCCGGGCCGAGGCCTCAGCGGTGCCATGCTCAGGCTAATGCGTAACGAAGTGAGGGCTTGCACAGCTCGCCAAGGACAGCACTCGCAAACGGAGCTCAGGGAGCCGCAACAGCTCGGCGCAGTCATTCATTCACTTATTTTTTACAACAAGTTTTATTTCAATGCATTTTCTAAACAGCAGTAGTGAGAACATCGGTTAAAACGCCAGACTTGGTATACGCTAACATGTGGAGCCTTTTAGTGCTCAGCATATGCTTTCAAATAAGTTGCCTGTTGCTTAATATCCAGGAAAACACCACGTTTTACTGTTGAAATAAAGTTCTAACATATTTTTGGAGGAGGCATTTGGATTTGCAATCTCATCCCTTAAGAAAAACATTTATCCCAAAATGTAAAATTTAATAGAACAAAACAAAAGGTATACACAGGGAGCTGTTCAGAATCCTGAGACTTTAATTAGTATTGGGCTATAATGGGTAAGCTATGTCTTAAAACTAAAACAAATCTAACTTTCCGTCCTTGCTGGGAAGGTGTCCTATGCTGTCCTTTTCCTAAAATAAACGGGTTTTTATTTTTTAGATTGCAGAGAGAAAGTAAGGCTTAGTTTCTTTACTTCGATGTGTTTCTTTTCTTGGGGAGAATTTATGGTGCTTGAAAGAATCAATATCCCTTGCAACAAAAATCCTATATTTATCCGGAGAACAGGAACAGAAAGAAACAACACACACGGCCTGTCAGGAAGTGTCACTGTGAGGCGCACCCGGGCGTGCCAGTGGGACCGCGGCAGGGCTGGCCTCGGACAAAACTGTGAGGCCGCCAGGACCCGAGCTCGGTGCCCTGAGCTGCCGGGAAGGCTGGCTTCGCTCGCTGCTGGCCCAGGGCGGCTCCTCAGAGCAGCATTGGAACCCAGGCACCTGTAGTCCGTGCTCCGCACTGCGGGCCCACCTCCGACCCGTGTGACCGCACTGTGCCGCACCTCCGGCCCGTGTGACCGCACTGTGCCGCACCTCCGGCCCGTGTGACCGCACTGCGGGCCCACCTCCGGCCCGTGTGACCGCACTGCGGGCCCACCTCCGGCCCGTGTGACAGCACTGCTGGCCCACCTCCGGCCCGTGTGACAGCACTGCGGGCCCACCTCCGGCCCGTGTGACCGCACTGCGGGCCCACCTCCGGCCCGTGTGACCGCACTGCGGGCCCACCTCCGGCCCGTGTGACCGCACTGCGGGCCCACCTCCGGCCCGTGTGACCGCACTGCGGGCCCACCTCCGGCCCGTGTGACAGCACTGCGGGCCCACCTCCGGCCCGTGTGACCGCACTGTGCCGCACCTCCGGCCCGTGTGACCGCACTGCGGGCCCACCTCCGGCCCGTGTGACAGCACTGCGGGCCCACCTCCGGCCCCTGTGACCGCACTGTGCCGCACCTCCGGCCCGTGTGACCGCACTGTGCCGCACCTCCGGCCCAGCGCCTACCGACCGACGACCACGCATCGTTGGAGTCATGTCTTTGTAGAAAATTCCCAAGTCTCTGTAGAACCCTGAGAAGTAATTGTCACTTGGTGATTTTCAGGAAGTTTTTTTAAAAAGCAAAAATGCTCAAAAGAATCGTCATAAATGGAATCAGACCCCTCTGATAGGGGTAGGGTGGGTGAACCCCGCAACGCCTCTTTGCGGGGAGGCCACACTCCTCTCCCCTTTGACCGGAGACCATGTCTGCATCCAGCGACACATTCCTGGAGGTTCCCCGGGCTTCCTCTTATCCTGGGGACTTGGTAGGTGTGCAGACAGACTCAGTCTCTGTTCCCCATCAGCGCTCAAGGAATTTGGGGAAACTAAATGATATGAGAGTTAAACTAGTTTCTTCACTGTAGACATTGATAGACAATTCAAGAGTCATGCTCTCTGCAAAGAAAACTTATTAGGAGACAGTTAGCAAAAGTTCGTTTACAAAGATATTCACTCTGCTTGAGGGTGTGCGAGTGTGGATGCTATCCGTTACCATCTCTCAGACATAATTCCCTGTGGACTGCGGTCTAGGCAGGTGAAGAGAGACTCGTAAGAATGATTTCCGTCCTCACCTTCGCTTTTTGTTATCTGTGCTGTCCTGTGTTTGCTAACATCCTGATGATGAAAGTGTCAGAAAACGCGTGACTGTCAGCAGTGTCCCTGCCCGCAGGAGCTCAGGAGGTCCTTGACCCCAGCAATGGCTTTCCCATGAGGACTGGGTGCGACTCAGCAGCCAGAACACCGGAGGCCGACCAGAGGGTCACCCCGGAGCCCTGAGAACGGACATCCCCGCGCTGGAGGGCATTCCTGCCTCGGACACTCCTCAGCTGCCTGTCTTGCTGGCGGAGTCTCTGCTGACCGTGGAGTAAGGTTGTCGTGGGGCTGGGTTCCAGGGTGGGAGCGGGAGAATGAGGTGATGTGCATCCAGATTGGCGCCCATGAATGTTCCCTCTTTGGGGCTGGGCTTGGAACAGCAATGTTGACACCCTGTTTGCTGATCCGGGAGGAATGGACGGAAGGCCCAGCACCCAGGGCACCGGGCTGGCCTCTGTCCTCAGGGCAACACTGTGGACCCCAGGGAGGTCATGATTAGAAACCCTAGCATCGCCCTGTCAAGAGCAGCAAAGATTGACTTTCAGGAATTGCAAGCCAGAGACGTTGGTTGGGCCTCTGGGACAACTGCCGTTTCTCGAGGGGCCATGGGCACCCCCAGGGTGACTGCCCCGTTCCTCGTGCCTCCGCCTGTGCTGCGCCGCTCTTCTGTGAACGGAGGACACGGTTCCCGATCTGTTGCTGCAGAGACCGTATGCGGGGATGGGCTGCCAGGCTAATGAACTTCTTGAAATCCTAGACAGGAGGACCGTTTTGAACTTTGAATAAATCAATTAAGTTTGACTTTGTTATGTTTGGTGGCAGGCAGGAAAAACCTTCAGACGCGGTAATCAGAAATAGCATCTACTTAACATTTAAATATGTCCTGGGTTTGATTGGAGACAATTGGATGCCCTCTGGAAAGCAGCCGCAGTATTTATAGACCCTGTGGTGTTCAAAGCCCCGTCCAGACAAAGAACATCACAGATATAAAGCGAGGAAGCTGGCGCCTCTCCTTTAAGATAAAGGAAATTACAAATATGATACCACACGCTCGGCACGTAGGCATGCACAAGCCGCCCATCGAGGTAGAAAGTGCAGAAATTTGCCTCTTTTTGTCAACAGTAGCAAAATACTTTATTAATTAAAGAAAATTAGATGGAATTGCAGAACTTAAACTTCCTGAAGAGCATGCACACATTTTATTTCATGACAACTATCTTCCAGGCCCTTCCGAGGGAACACAGCGAACATTAATGATGTATTATCCCTGTTCACAAGACGTTCCTAGTCAGTGAAGGGAATAATGACTTATGCAACCAATTACGGTTCAGGAGGACCTCCATGGCGCATGCCTTGTTGGGAAAAAGACAACAGCTCCACCACAGGCTGCCGGGCAGCCCCTCTGACCTGTTCTTTTATCAGCACTACAGGGACAGTTTACCTATTTTAGGGGGTGATAACATTCAAGTTAGAAAACCATGTCTGTGTTGTGCATGTGTGTGCGTGTGTGTGTATACATACACTGTATCACATATGTGTGATGTTGGACATACAGCCTCCAGAACAATGAGAAGCACATTTCTGTGAAGCTGCCAGGATATGTTGCTCGGTTGGGGCAGTGAGAGCCGACAAGCACAGCCTCCCCGGCTAGCCCCCTCGGCAAGGGGGGCCGTCCGCTCATGAAAAGAGCTGCAGAGTCACGTTGCAAAGCAACCTGGGAGCACGTGACCATTTCTGCAAACAATAGACCAAGACACTGGCTTTGCGTGGTTGTGTAAGTGGCGGACATTAAGCTTCAATTGCCAGGGCATCCGTTTCAGAGGCAGGACTTGTGAAAAAGAAACCCTGTTTGGTCAGAGTTCCCCGATGGGGGTTGCTGAGGTGCATCCTGCTCTCATAATAAGACCCACAGTGGCCGGGCCAGCCACAGCATTGGGGACCGCCAGGGGGATGGCCGTGGGCACTGGCCATGAGGAGGACGGATCTGAGTGCCAGGCTTTCCTAGCCCATCACATCACTGCTGATGGGCTGAGATCCCCACGAAATAAGCTCCATCCCCACCCCCACCCCCAGACCCCACCGCAGTCTCCATTCCCCTTGATTCAAATGGCCAAAGGCATGATCATTGTTTTCTAGGTCCTGCAGACCCTTTGTAGTGTGCGGCCCCTTCCCCAACTCTCTCTGACCGTGTGTGTGTGTGTGTGTGTGTGTGTGTGTGTGTGTGTGTGTACGAGCACACACTTCCCTGTGCTCTGTGTTCCAGGTTCACTGTCTTCCCCTGTGAGCACACAGCAGGCCTGCTCTTTCCTGGGGGCGTTTGCATTAGCTCTTCTCTCCGCCTGCAGCTCCTGCAGCTCTGCTCTGACGGCTTCCTGGTTTGTACTCTCCCTGCTTCTGTCTGTATTCAGATACCACCTCTGACTGACCCTTCACTGCTACATGGTGACCGCTCATGACACCCCTCCCATAGGCGCCCCCCTTCCCTGGTTTAGTTTCCTTCATGAGCATGCCCACCACTGCGAAGCCACATATTTTATCTTTACGTGATTGCCGCTTTAAATGTAACCTTCCTGAAAGCACATCCTCTGTCTGCGGTATTTAATGCCCAGTCCCCTGGAATGGCCGGGATGAAATAGATGATAATAACTCTAAAGACGCCTATTTAATAGAGCCGCCTCTAGCCAGCTTTCGTGTCAAATATCTTCCCAGATGGCGAGATCTGGAAAAGCATCCGGGTTCGTTTCCGTTAGATTTTTGAGAATTTTTAGCTAAGCGCTTAGTTTTTAGGCCAACTAACTGGAGCTCTCTACAAATGAGCAAGGCCGTCCGGGTTGGAAGCGCCACACAGCACACGTACGTACAGAGAGAGCAAACAGAAACCCCCCGTCTGTGTTTTACATCTTTAACCGTGAGATGGGTGGGGTGATAAGTTAAAGTTATCTACTCCAATGGTATGGCTTTTTCTTACTAATATTTATGGAGGAGACAATTAAGATTTATATGTGTCCTTGTCAAGGGGTGTTGGAGCCAAAGCAGTAGTTCCTACTTAAAAACAAAACAAAACACCTCATTTCTTGTGTTTTTCTTCATTCTTAGGAAATGGGGATGGTGATGCCAAGTGGACTTTGAACTTCTTTTAGAGCTGCATTCCTGGTTCCACCAAGACCTGTAAGATAAGACAGTTGCTCTCAAGTCCCAAAAGAAATGGGTATAACTTAAGCAACTTCATAGGTTGACCTACATGTCCAACTACATCTCCTCTGATTGGCGTTTTGTCCGTCTGGGTACCTGGTCTCATTTTAGCTTTGGGGAGAAGGCCTTGAAAATTCTTCTAAGGCTCCGTATCTCCACCTTCTGACTTTACCAAATTTCTGATCCAAAATGTTATTAGGTCTTTTCAAATATCTTGCCAGGTTTCAGCCCTGAGAAACACACATGTTTCTGGCAGTATAAAACAAGTGCATGGGCTCAAGAGGGTTATCAGCTTCAAGAATCAGTCCCTCTTGTCAACAAAACAAAGAACTGACCGTGTGTCCCAGGTAGGCAGAAAGCCACACCGCGCCCTGAGGTGGCTACCCCTGGGAGAGGCAGGATCAATGACCGATTGGTCTGGATTTGGGAAGTCTTCGGTGGTGGCTCAGAGTTCTGCCTTTATTCATGGAAATAAGTGAGAGTAGCTGTGTAGCTCTCCTTATGTTTTACTCCAAAGGGGCTTCCGTGACTATGGGAAGAGGTTCTGTCTTTTCTTCATTATGAAAAAGGTGGGGCAGCCAGATAGGGGGGGGGGGCGGCAAAGGAGGTGCCAGGTATACAGGGGGGGAGGGGTCAAGAGAAGACTCCAGTACACAGGGGCATGGCGCCAGGGTCCTTGGAGAAGCGGGTATTTGGCACTTCCTCCTCTGCTGTGGACGGTCAGATTCAGCATGAACCTGGTCTCTTATGGACAGGAAATGGATGCCAGGAGCACCTGGGCCGACACTTTTCCTTTTTGATACCCAGGAGGAGAGGAAGGTTGACTCCCTGTCACTCTGACCTTTTTTAGAAGCTTCTAGCAAACCTCCCCTCACTTCTAAATGAATAGAATTGGCTCAACTTCTGAGCTAATAATATAATTAGTAGGAATCTCCTTGACTCAACTGAGGTCACACCTAGATAAGATGATTGAGGCATAAATTAAAGATCAAACTTTGCTCATCTTAGCAAAGAAAAGGAGAAAATGCGGTGATCAGTGGACGAGCAGCCGACATGACCCATTGGGGGTGTTTTTCCTGTTGCCTGAATCCTGGCACCAGCTGTTCTTTCTCTGAGGTGTGATCCACCCTTACCTGGAGATTTCCCAAAAGCACAACCTATACAAGTTATAGCACCGAGAGGACCTCTAAGGAATGTGTTACATGAGTTTGCATGAAGCAAAATTCAAACACAGATAAAATTATGTACTAGATAGTAACTTCCTGAAATTTTCTTGAAAATTGCCTGACAATGGGAGTTTCTCATCTGTTAAGATCTTTAATGGAACCGCAGTCTTTGATACATTGATATCCCTCACTTTTACTCTCAAATATGAACCAGAAATGCCAACTAACTCATCTCCATTTTGTTCTTCTCTGTCTTTTCAGAACATGCACTGTAGCCACATAGGTGTGAGGTGTGTGGTTAGATATGTACCCATGAAGACATACGCTGGTAGCCCCCTAAGGGGCTTCACCGAGGTAACTAATATTCAGCGCTGCTGTGTTTTGGTTTTTGTTTGTTTGTTTGTTTTTACTGGTAACACAGAAGTTATATGTCTAAGGAAAGTAACAGGAAAGAAGCATATGAATGTCTTACCAGTGGTTAGCTTTGGGTGGTGGAATTAATAGTCAAATGTATTTCTTTGAGTGTTTCTGTACATAGTAGGTGTGAAATTCTATTGACAACTTGGACGTAAAAACACCTGATTTTATTTTTCTAATATTAAACTTAATTCATATTTTAAATTCCCATTTCTCCAGAATGGTTGGAAACCTATTCTTAGGGAAAGACCAGAAATGCTTCAACCTCTCATTACAGATTTTTGTCTAAATTACAGAATATTGTGAATGATGGCCCAAACTCTTTCTCAAACATATAGGTCAACACAAGCATCAGACAATGCTTGGTAACATGCCCTGTCTGATCTTTGGCTCTTCCCTCTGGTCTACCTGACTCTCTGAGACACAGTTGTCCTTGCCTGCCTCTATGCTGGCCTGAAGTGTCATGAGGATTTTATCCAGAGACATGTGTGAGGTCTCTGCGTGGACTCACTGTGAGCAGGGCAGTGTCCCCTGGGAATAAGTTCCCCTTCCCGCGGTGACATCCATCAGATGCTTTCCATTGGCTTGGCTATCTTTTCTCTCCCTCTTCTTGGCCTGAAGTTTTCATCGCTTCACTTATTTCTCCCTTAGCGATGCGAGCATATTATCAAAGACACAACCTGTGCCTCTTAGTCCACAAGAACAAAGGCAATCCACAGGCTGGGACATAGAAGCTGGGGAGGGATCTGAAGATGACAACGTGCATCCTACCTGAAACAAGGGAGGGAGGGAGAGCTGGCCCCCATGGAACAAGAACCTAGCCAGAGAAATGGTGGTATTTGCAAGCATTTTGGTACCTAGCTGCATGTGAAGGGGGACGCTAAAGGTAAGACTGAATAAACACCTGTGGACATCCATGGGCACGTCAGCTTTCCTTCGGAGCCAAGCTTGTGAGGTCCTGGGACAGAGGAAATCCATGTTTTGCAAATGTTTGTTTAAAGAAAAGGGTCTGCAAGTAGTCTGCTTTTCCTGTCTGCGTGCATTTGGCCATCCCTCCCGGCCAACTATTTCTCCTTGTTTTCCTAGTTATCTGGAGTACATGATTCTTTGCTTTTATCTCCTTGTATTCTCTTCAAGTCAATACGGCAAGTATCCCCTCACAATGCAACTCTAACTTCATTTAGTCTGCCCCTGAAATCCAGGATGTGTTACCACCCAGATTAATGGTCCTTAAGCAGTTAAACAGTCTTTAATGTCACTGACAGTTCCCTGGACCCTAGGGAAGTGTTCCATTAAACAGATGATTAAACTTAAATGTTGCTACCCTTATTTCAATGCCTTCTACACAAACCAGACTTCTGTTAAAATGCCTATCGGCTCAAGGTAAATTGATTTAATGATGTCAAGAAGATTAGCTACAGTGGAAAAGAGAGAGACATGGTCACCGAGAAGGGGTTAGAAAAGAGGCATGAAGAAGAGGAAGCACCTCAGCTGCAGGCGAAGGCGGGCCACAGGTGAAGGTGAAGGACCTGCCTGTGATCTCCTGCAGCAAAGGCTTGGAGGGGGGAGAATTCAGAAAATCGCAGGGACCTGCTCTCCATTAGCTCCAGGGGAATTGTTAGGAAAGACGGATTTGGTGGAGAACACCAACCCTGATACCTTCCCCACGCCACACGGGCAGCAGCCGTGCCCTGGCAGAGGAGCACTGCCATGCCCCTTCCATGTAACCTACTGTCAGGACAGTGGACGCTTCTGTACAGACACTACCGTATTTTCCGGCGTATAAGATGACTGGGCGTATAGAAGATTTTCCTGGGTTCAAAAGTCGTCTTATACGCCGGAAAATACGGTAATTGCTCTTGGAGACACAGTTAGTTGACCATAGTGGCTAAGAGCCAGGTTCTGGAATCCGACCCCTGCATTCTTATTCCAGTTCCACCTCTTGCTAGCCTGGTTATCTTAGATCAGTTACCTCCGCCCGTGTGTTTCACTGTCCACGTCTGTGGAAGAGGTAATGATAGTGTCTGCTTCCTAAGATGGCCGCCATGATGCGCGAAGCTGTTAGAAGCACAGCTACTTAAAACAGTGTCTGGCTAATACGCGTTCCTCTGATGCTGCTGATATTTCACCTCCCCAGCAGATTTCAGTGACCCTTGGAACAGAGTCTATTATTCACCCGACACCCCAGAAGCTAGGTACAGAATGCGTGTTCAGCACCTGCCCTCTCCTCTCATTTATAATGTGGTGGTGAAAGGCAGAGCAAATTCTTCATCGGGGAGAACTTGGCACCTGTGCATGTGCTCTGATCTCCTTAGGGATCCAAATAAAAAATAATAATAATAATTAAGACCCAGGAGGAAAGAAGGACCTAGGAAAGGAAATGGAGACGAGAGGCTCTCACACCTCGATGAGAAGAGGCACTCCACTTTTATTTGGCTCCTGCTGAACTACTTCACCTTAAGAAGATACTGAAGAAGCTAAATTTAAGTACAAGTTAAATCAGAGACTGGAGAGCCAGCTACTGAAGTGTTTTCATACCACTTGACTTCCCTACAGATATGGAGAAATTTTACGGCCACAGACAGTCCAACTTGGATTCAATGCTGCACTCTAACTTGAGGCGAGTAAAGGTGAGAAAATTATTTCCCCAGTTGAGGGGTTGATGGGGATTCAAATGCAGGGTCAGTATTACTGACTTTTGTTTTCTTCGGATGAAACCACCAAACCGTGTGGCGGTGCCTCAGGGAAAGCTTTGATGTGAGAGGGTAAGAGAAAATGCTATCTGTGGGTACTGTGAGGTTAAGACATATTTATGTTCTGTAAGTGGAATGGGCAAAGGCTCTCATATGGTCTGTAAATCAAAATGAGCAAAGCAGGCTGCAGGGACCAGCCAGGACTCCATGCTCGTGTGTGTGTGTGTGTGTGTGTGTGTGTGTGTGTGTGTGTGTGTGTGTGTGTGTAGCTGAAGGTTAGTGGGCTTGAGCTGGCTGGGAATTCGATGCTAGGAGTGAGAGAGGGAGCAGGCAGGCAGGGGTCCCGGGGTATCACATGTGAACCTCTGCACACTGGGCCTCAGCTCACCTTCGTAACTCTTCCCAGTGAGACTCCAACATCAATATCTCCAGCGGGACACCAAGAATCCTAAAAATGAACAGGCTGGCTGAAGGGGTGCACAGCTGGAGAAGCTTTTGAATTTTAATGCTGGGCTTCTTCCCGACCCAGTTTCAGGTAACTGCTGAGGAAGGAAGCTCCTTAGCAAAGGAACAACTGGTGTTTATTCAGTCCCCAAAAATCGTCAGAAAGTCTCCATTCTCCAAATCCCCGTTGGATCTCTTTAGGGTGACTTTTCCCTTCAGGGTGATAAACTCTGGCATGTGAGGGGCATAGACACTGCCTTGGGGCATCTCTCTGTCATCGAAAGTCCCTCTTAAATGGGTCTCAACTGCGGCAGTGCCTTGTAATGACAGTAAGATGACAACACACCCCACATTTCTCCCTGTCCCATCTAGGGAACTTCTCCCAGACATTTTCTGATGAGCCCACAGTGTTTTCTGAGATTACACTGTCATATTCCCTGCACTGTCACATGCTGGGTGAGAAGAGCCAGCGGGCTCCCACACTAAATATATTCTTTTAGGAATCAAGGACACTTGACAAGTGGGTGAAGATGGAAGCCCTGTCTACATCGTGGGAGAGAGTATTTAGTGCACGCAGACCACTGGCCCTTGAATTAAGGGAGCGAAAGGTGAGCACTGCCATCTACTCTTTGCCAACACCACCAGGGCTGGCATGCTGAATGCAGTAGATCTGACAGAAACGAGAGCAAGAGAATGAATGAACCCACGCTACGTCATGAATGATGCAAAGCCTTTCCTGCGGGAGGAACTCGTGGCCAAGCAATGGAGATCGTCGTTGCTAACCACCTGATTTGTGACTCGGTTTCCCCAGATAAAGGAGAGGCTGTGAGCCAGGCTGCAGTAGATCATTTCCATGCATAACGGAAGCGCTCAGCCCTCCTGCATCCCCCCAGCATCCTCGACATTGACTTCATTCTTCACCATTGCTGTTTGATGCATGGAGTCCTGGCACGTCCCCGAGACATCCTCTCTTCCAGATTTGCCTCATGAATGAAATGTGCAACTTCGGTTTGAGTTGATTACATGCAGTTATTTTAGCAACATGCGATGGTTCCATGGAGTGGATTTATGGGATGTGTCCTGGGAATCCACCCTCGGTCATTCAACATAGGTCCTGGCGGGAGGCTGTTGGTCAACCACCACTGCCAGGTGCTGGCCAAGGTAAGGCTTGCAATGCAGCCACTCGTTTTATGATGTGGTTAATGCAGTGGTATCTTTTTTTAAAATATATTTTGTGATTGAGGTATTTTTCCCAATATTGCTAATATTCTGACTTGCCTTGCTTATCTTTGAACACCTGTGTTCTAGGAAATAGCACCTTCCACAGAAATAGACAACCCTCTTGGGTCACAGCTCCAGACCTTGAAGTCCTGACAGAATGAGCCAGGTGTCAATGGTGATCCCACAGAATCTTCTTCTCAAGGATCTCATGCACTTTTAAAGGGTTCCTCCTGCTCTTTTATAAAAATCATTTATAACGCAGAGATTTAAAATGATTCCTGTGGCATTGACCATAAGATAAAGTATCAATGACAAGAACATCAAGCAAGGGACATCAGGTACCCAGGGTACTACACCTGGAGATAAAGTGGGGATCTGCCTCATACATTCTCTCCAGTGAACCCCTAAGCACCAGGAGTAATGAGCCTTGCCTTTCTCCTCGTTCCACGAGAGGAGAGCCATGCCCAATAGGTTGACCAGAAGACTAAGAAACCCATCTTTTTAGTGTCTTTGCATTTCACTTCCATTCTCTTCTCAATTGTCTTCATTTATCAAGAAAGCCTTCATTTCTATCTTTTCTTAAAATCGAGTGGGTGCGCACAATGCATTAATCACAATTTTTCCCCCGTTGGAACTTTAGAGATGCTTTTTGAAGGAGTTTGTTTGTTATTTTCAACAACAGATTGATTAATCAATTTTCCTCTCTCAGTATTCTGTGATTTATGATTTGTTTGTGTAATGCATTTTGAATTCTAGTTCTCATCAGCTAAATTATATTTTTGGATCCTAACAAAGCATTAAATTACATATTAAGGATAAAACCTCTCTCCTCGTTCATCATATCGTGACACACGCTTACCTTCACTTGGTTCTAGAAAAAAAAAAAAGGTGGGGAGTGAGAACAAAATGGAAAGAGCCAATTCATTCACCTCCCTCAGGATGCCTCTCATTCAGGGTATACTGTATTCTAGGTATTTTACAAGTGCATATCAGGCTCCGTGTGCAACACCAAGGAGAGAGCCTTGTAATCAAAAGAAGAGTAGCTCAGATACTGTGTCTTGTCCCCACCAAGGTCTTGCACCAATCTCTCTGAGAACGATGCCATGTTTTCTTGGCTCTGCTTTCTTTCACGGATATCAAGGGGGCAAAAATAATAGGGGTATTCTCCTGAACATCCTCAATATTCAGGGATTTCCTCTGAGGCAGGGTCTGAGCATCATTAAGGATAAGTCAAGCCCATGCCCTGTAGGTTGGGTCATGCCCTGTTTCTGACCTCTCTCCCTTGGAGGCCTTGCCAAGATCCCCTCCCTGAGTCGCTGACCACTTCACGTCATTACCGTCTGAACCTTGAAGTCCTAATCCCATAAAATCACCTTACTCCAGAAACATTAGTAGGCTTTATGTGTTCCCAATGAAAGAGGCATACGATGGACAGCCATCTCTGCAAAAAATTTCCGGCCCAGGAAGAATCATTTTCCTGCTCGGTCAGTTTGCAATGAGTTCAGTGTGTTACTTCACTCTTCTTGCTTCCCTGGGATGTCTGTCAATATTTTCCTTCTGAAAAATGGGATGTGAAGATCATAAATGAAGCAAGATTATTTCAATATATTTTTGATTTAATGTAGACACAGCACTAACATAGGCCCAGCTCTGTCTCAAACTCACACCTCATCAGAGTGTTATTGCTGTAGTTTCCATGTAAAATACAGGTCATATTTCTTGTATAGTTTGTCTATAAAAGAACAGTGTGGAATGTACTTAATTCAATGTAGGAATCTCAGTCAATGATGTAATGTCTAAATATAATTTATTTCTCTCCTTGTTGAAACATTTGATGCAGTGTTGTAAGTTGAGGGATTGCTGAGTCATGAAAAGAGCACAGCTTTAGAATTAGAAAGCGATGAGCATTGACCAATATTCAAGGGAAGCTGTCACTATACTGCAAATTTCAAGGTAGCATCTGTAAAATGGGTATAATGCTAACACATTCCATTCTGAAATAAATACATACAAATTATGTATTTCTTAGTATAACAGAATGACCAATATCTCCTTATTGCCATTGTCATTTGTAAGACTCTGTCTTCTTGCCCAAGTTGTGAAAAAAGTCTGGGGAAGATGCAGTGCCATGTCTGCTCACCAGCAGTCACCTGTTGAGTGGGGCCACGGAACCACCTTCCCAGGCCCTTGGCTGCACAGGCATCACTGCAGGACTGGAGGCCCCACGGGCTCCAACTCCCTCTATGCTCAAAGGATTTTATGCAAAATGAAAAATGTCAGCACTTTGCTAAGTTGTTACAGTCCTAAATATTACATTTATATGTAAGTATAGGTATACACATTACCTGATATGCACACTATGCTGAGACCATCTATCTAGGTATACTTAGTTCAGTTTTGTCATTTGATAACAAATTTAATTGCACGCCTTTTCCTTTTAGTTTAATATACAAATATATGTCATAAAAAAATTGCACCAATTTTTCAAATTCCTACATATCCTAATATCTTCTTTTCCTAATTTTGTCCATCATGAAAGCAAGGACTTCTTTGCAAAATGTGCTTAATCTCCTCATTTCTTTAGGTCAGTTTGCACTTGGCATCTTTACTAATGTTGTCACCATCCCTCATTGCTTATCAACAGAGAATTTCATTTATTTGAGGCCTATTCCTTTCATCATATAATTAATTAAGAAGTTAATGGCTATCAGGTATTCTGTTGGCCTCTGTGACACTTCATTGAATACTTCCTCCCTGAAGACACTGTCATTTATTATAGTTGTTATTAATGGTCTTTGAACTGCAGTTCTTTTTAATGTCAAAACTCATATTTAACCCACATTAAATTAACTTTTCAGGTGGAACTCCATCCAAAGGCTATTGCATTAATTATTGGTTAAAGTCTTATTGTCTTCTAACTTCTGGCTTGAGTTTGTTTTTTACTGTCCTCAAACTCCACACACAGGAATTCAAAAATTCACCACTTACTTTCTTATTTATTATTATAATTTTTAAAAAATGTATGTTTGTCATAATGAGCATTTACTATAACTCTCCATCAGTTATGACACGTTGATGGAAATTCCCACCTCCTCAACTTTACAGAAACTTGAGTATACCTAAAGCATGACACTTCTTCAGTATATTTCCCTTTATATTTATTTTGTTTTATTTTATACTTGAGGCTCGGTGCATGGATTCGTGCACCGGTGGGGTCCCTTGGCCTGGTCTGTGGGGATCAGGCTGAAACCAGCTCTCCAACATCCCCCAAGGGGTTCTGGATTGCGAGAGGGTGGTTCTCGGGTGATGCACTCTGGAATTGGGCTCCCTCCTCCCTGGTTCCAGGTGTGTCACCTGAGAACTGAAGCTGCCGAGTCACTGCAGCTCAGCAGCTCCTGCATTGAGCATCTGCCCCCTGGTGGTCATTGCACGTCATAGCTACCAGTCAGACAGTCAAACAGTCGGATGGCCGCTTAGGCTTTTATATATATAGATTTCCCCCCTTTCACAGTCCTAGTATCTCTGGGAAGTTGGGGTAGTGTTCTTGTTTTCCATGGCTTCTTGTAGATAATATGTTTCCTCGTATGGCCAAGAATCACACCTCTGTGTGGCACCTCGTTTCTCCTGCAGGAGGTCGTTAAGGTGACGGTTCCCAGTGAACCACCCCTAGTGTCCTTGCTTTTGTGGATTCTCTCCCACACTGACTTCAGGCTTGCTGGAGAGATTGGCAAAAAATAAAATAAAATAAAATAAAATAATAAAATAAAATAAAATAAAATAATAAAATAAAATAACCTAGTAAACACGCCTTGGCATCGTCCCTTCAGTCCTGAGCCCCCTAAGCAGCCCCCTCTCTTCCCACCTTTAGAGGCTGTCTGTGTCCGTTTGTTGTGTTATGTTCAGGGATGTTTAGTTTTGAGAAGAGGATCAAGGAGAAATAGGGCCTCTTCCTATGGACTGGAAACAGAACTTGTCTCTTCTTAAAAATAATCATAATGCGCCTCTTCTATAGCTACAGTCATGATCACATCAACCTGGGACCATGAAGAAATCACAGGTGTTTGATACCCCACACATTCATTTTTGCATTTTCCATATGGCTTCCCACATTGTGAGAATTTAGTAATAATCATCGAATATATTTATGGTAAGTCCTTCTGGCGGTATCTGGATTTTAGAGAATTTACACAGCTTGTTTCCAAACGCACTTTTAATGCGTTATTAGAAATACATTTGGGCAACAGTTGTGAACTAGATTTTTATTGATAACTGAATTCCCATGAAGAATCACAAGAGGGATGCACTTGGATTCTGAAGACTTTATCATCAGCAACATTAGTAACTGGGTGAAAACCTTCCATTTTTTGGAAGGACGAAGGTGGGAAGCAGGAGGGTGGGGACGCTCGCAGGGACTCAAAGGAAGGAGGTGTTTTGGGAACAATGCCAAAGTCAGGAGCATCAGAATCAGATAAATCCAAATTTGAATTCATCATCACTGACTATGCAAGCACTTTATCAGACCCTTCGGTCCAATTTCTCCACTTATACAATCAGAATAATAATTTGAGACACTTTGCATATAGCAATGTTTTTGCTTTTGTTTCCTCCCAAGCCCCCTGCTCACCAGGAACGTCCTGAGGCATTATGGGGAGAATGGTTTTACCTGTGACTTGCTCTTGCTCCATGGACCCCCTCCACCTCCTCGCAACACTGGGCAGCAACTCTGTGTGGACACAACCCTATAGGAGGGAAAACATGCAAATGTAAAGCATCTCCCTAAAATATGCAAATCGCACCGAACACCAATCCCTTTCCAACTCTCTCTCCCGATCCATTTTGAGGATGAAAAACAGGTTGTGTTTTACAACTACATTTGTTACTACAAAAATACGTAATTCTGTTTGGAAAACAAAACCCTGTCCCAGTTCTCTCCTGCTGCCCGGAGGCTTGGCCACAGGATGGATGGGAACGGCAGAGGGAGGCTCATTTCCAGGACCTGGATGAGTCTTCCCAGCTGCTGTGAGGAGCAGTGTGTCCTTAAATAGGGAGCTAGCGCAGAGCCAAGGCTGTGCCTCAAAACTAATCACTTCAGGCTCAAACTGACATCTGGGTAAAAATTTCCATTCCACTCACTCATGTCACAGGAGCAGCCAGGGGAACGTCAGGAGCGGAGCAGCTCACACACCTGCCAAGCGGGGCTGGAGGGTCTGGGAGGAGCACCCGTTCCTCATAAGTGAGACGAGAATCTATTAATAAAACTTAGATGAGGGGAAGAGAAAAATACTCGGAATGCTTCTATTTCACTGGGGAAAAACCCACCTGATAATTAAAATCAGGGGGGGGGGAAATAAAGCTGTTAAAAAGATTTTGAAAAAAATACATATAACAACCAGTATGTTAAAAAAAAAAAAGTCTTCAAAACAAAGAAAATAATCAACAATGACTAAAAAAGTGGGAAATAAAAAATCCTGATTCTTGAATTTTCTGTCACAAAGACACATTTTAATGAAAAAAATTCTAAAAAAAAAAAAAAGGAAGAGAAAATCTTTGGGTTTTCATTTTTAAAAGTAACAGAATTCAAATGCATGATATTTGTAAGATTCACACCTAAAGGAAAGTTATATAAAATTATTTCTCAAACATACAATTATCAAAATTATATTTTAGAATAAGAAAAATAAGGTATATAATTATAATAATACTCCAAATCAATTAAAATTCAAAAAACAGATAGACCAAGGAGAGCTGTTTTAAGTTGTTGGGGAAGTCATGAGATACGACTTATGGCCAAACATCTACTCCCAGGGCCTTTGACGGCCTCCTCTCTCTCCTCCAGGACACCTTCTGGTTGGAAGTTCTTCTTGTTTCAATAAAGTCCTTCCTTCATGAGTACGTGGAGCTGTGGGCTCTGTGGCTGCCTTCTCCTGGCAGGAATATCTCAGCACCAACCCGGCTCTGGAGCTGGGAGCGGGGCAGTGGCTGCTCCCCTCTGAGTGACACCTGGCTCTAGAGCTTGATAACCTGCTGGAGGAGTTTCAAGCAGCCTGAAGCCCCCTTGGCGTGTCCTTTCTGGCATAAGAATCACTGTCTTCGGAGCCAGGGGAACGCGATGGGTATGTTCAACCTTCTGCACCCAAGGTCGTGCCATCAGCGGTGATGGGCAGAAGGGACTCCCATCTCTCAGCCGCACTGCCGGGGACTCAGCCTCACTACAGGGGGAGGCAGGATGAGAAACATGGAAGGTCTTTTCTTCTTGGGAAGAGAGCCCAGTGGCTGGGAGGTGGCAGTCTGGAGTGAGATCGCACTTCCTGCGTTTGGAGGGATGAGGGAGGGAGCAATCTTGGCTCAAATGCCATAAACGTTTATCTTTCTTGGCAAATGTTTAGAATTCTTAATAGATGGTTCTTTATTCGCCAGTTGCTTCTAGGACCATTTCCAGATGTTTTAAATGATTCAGGGTTGTTGTCTGGCTGCTGTTGTTTGCATACACGTGTGTAAAATCCACTATTTCACGGGGGAGCGAACCCACAGGGCTCCTCCCGCTGGCTTGCAGGTGTCCGTGTCACGGCACTGGGGATTAGTGGTGGTGGGCTTCTGAAGACGAGTCCTGACGTCATGGAGATGCTGAGGAGTGTGAAGTCCAGGCGTTCCCACCTGTGAGTGGCGTGGATGCCGTGGGGGAGTCTCGGTCCTGCCTGCAGCCCCTGAACTATCCGGCAGCAGGGCCCACTCCTGCTCCTGGTCGGATCAGCTCTGGTGTTGCTTTTCTCCCAGCAACATGATTAAGTTGTTAGATTTTGCACCGAAATCGCTAATCAAATTGATGAACGGCACATTACATGGGGAAGCATGTTCATCTACAGAGAAGGGGTGTAAATTAACGACATGCCAGACCCAAGAGCTACAGTTTCCAAATCTAAGTTTTATGGAGCTAGTTTGGAGCAGTTAATGATTGTTAGGACACAATGCATTTCCATCTATTATACGTCATTTTATCTTTGCATTTATTCATTTTTATTTGCTAAATAATCTCAGTTCTCCCACTTTATAAATGTCTCGTGACACCCAATTGCATATGTGAGGAAGAGAAAGAAAAGTCCTCCATGCATCCTCAGTGGGTTTCTACTATAAACTGTGGTTTCTTAACACATTCTTTCCATATTCTTTTCTGCTGAAGAACTTGTCAAGCAAAAAGTCCCTGAGCCTCACATTAGCTTCTTAGATGCTAATATAAACTCAGTGACTAAGTTCTATCACAATATGGTCCAAATGAAGGAACAGCGAGTCTGGCATTAAGTATATGCTGAGAGTATGGAGCTTCTAAGTGACACTATTTGTGTTCCAAAATGTATCCAAAGATTTGAAATCTAATACTGGGAAATATTGAGAAAAACCTTCGGGAAATGAGCAAAGAAGTGTCGAAGCTACATACAAATACTGGAGGTAAATATTTAATCATTTAAAATACAATTACAAAACACTATTTGATATATAAAATCTGACAACATAAATCATTAAACTTTTAGCTCTGAAACAAAAAAGATAACACTTCAACTTGGTATCATATCCTATATAATAAGTAGGTAATATGCAAATTAACCCTCACAACTTCACAAGATGGCTGCCTATGACCAGGCCGGCAGGGGGGTTAGTGAGGGATGACCAAACACCTGAACAAGCAGGCTGCGTGGGGTGACCAGGCTGGCAGGGGGGTTAGTGAGGGATGAGCAAATGACTGAACAGCAGGCTGCATGGGGCAACCAGGCTGGCGGGGGGGGGGGCAGTTGGGGGCGACCAGGCTGGCAGGGGGGTGGGGGGGCAGTAAGGGGTGACCAGGCCGGCCAGGAGGGGGCAGTGAAGGGCAACCAGGCCAGCGGCGGGCAGTTGGGGGCAACCAGGCCAGCGGGGGCTCAGTTAGGGGCAATCAGGCAGGCAGGTAGCTGAGCGATTAGGAGTCAGTGGTCCAGGATTGTGATAGGTATGTCTGACTGCCAGTTTAGGCCCGATCCCAGGGATCAGGCCTAAACTGGCAGTCAGACATCCCCTGAGGGATCCTGGATTGGAGGGGGTGCAGGCTGGGCTAAGGGGACCCCCCCTCCCATGCACGAATTTCATGCACCTGGCCTCTAGTAATAATTATATTCATTTATATGAAGGCTTACGTGAAGCAACATAACCACAAAGACATAACAATTCAAACTATGCATCAACCAGTAAAACAGATTAAAAATATCCAAACCAGCCCACAAAATGGGAAGATAAATTTATCAAAATGCCAGAGAGAATACTCAAAAAATTCTGAAAACAAAAAGAAATGATTAGAGAATAACTCCAGCAAATATATACATAGCAATTAAAACACAATGCTTAGCATGGTATTACTATAGTATTAGATAGAAATATTAACCAAAAAAATGAATACTTTATTCAGTAAAAGCTATGGGAACAATTGTTTGCTGATATTTTTAAAAACAAGTTGGACTCATATGACATTTGTCACAGCAGGCTGAATTCCAGGAAGTCCAGGCTCCAATCCCTATGGCATATAATTAACTTTATAAAAAAAAAAAAAACAATAAATAGCCTGATAGAAAACATAAGCAAAGAGTAAGAACACAATTCACAGAACAGGAACTATAAATGACTGTTAAACATTACTCGGCTTTGCTAATCTTAATTGTGAGGCACGTTAAATGTAGTTAACATGCCTTTTCACCTAAAATATTGGCAAGTGTCACGACGTTTAAGGACACTCTTGCTTACCAGATAAACAGTCCACTTTACATCTTTCTCTTGGGAGTACAATTTGGAACAAAACCTACAAATGGTAATTTGGTTTTAAAAAGTAAATAATTCAATTACTAAAGCTAAGAACAAATTTGCAAATTATTTATGAAAAAAACACTTAAAGATACCAACTGGCATATAGAGTTCAGGAAAGAAAATTACAGTGTGCTTCTGGGACCAGAATTCCACAGGTTATACCTTTGGCCAGCGGGAATTTTACCTTCAAGTATTTATCCTATAAATAAAAGGATGGTATGTACAAAAATTAGTTTTAGTCATTGTTTACAATTGAAAACATTGGCAATGCCATACCACCCATCATATAGCTGGGTCAAATATATCAAAATGCAATAACATGCAGCATTGAAGAGAACAACAAAAAATAGCTTTAAGTACTCTTGTAAAACGATTTCAAAGATACTTGTGCAAATGCGTAAGCAAGATATAGACATGTATTGGGGTGTCATGCTTTTTCCGGTCCTCTAATGCACTCACTGGTAGGGTTTCAGTAATGACTGCTAATGCAGGTCCGATAGAAGTGTTTTAAGATCTGCTTTCCCAGCCGCTGTAAATGTGTTTATCATATTTCTCTACCGGCTTTTCTTTAAGGCAGTTAAGATATTTTAAATCATTTTTAAAGTGGATACTTAGTATACCTTTTACAATTTTAAATGTTGTCTCATTAAGCGATTTTTATTGACAAAAGAAGATGTGTTTTGTGCTTGAAAGGGTGCTCATCACACTTTGGATGTGGGTAGTCATTCAGTATCTTTGTCTAGAGCGTATGTTATTTTTTATCTACATGCCACTTGGGAAGAAGGGGGCATAGGTGGTTCGGTTTTGTACTGTTTGGGGTTGTTTTTGTGTGTTTTTCTCAGCCTGACTCAGTACTTCTTTTATCTCCAGGCTGGCCCTCTCCTGTAAGGCGCACGCCATGCACACCGAACACAGTGTCATTTCGAATATGACATCTATAGCACTAAACTCGTGGCATCTCTCCCTGTCACCGAATCTGGCATTATCCCAGGGTTCCCTGTCTCAGTTTATGGCTCTCTATCCACCTGAAACAAGTGGGGAATCTGGGAATTCACACAGACACCACACCCTAATTCTCTGCATTGTCTTTATAGTCTTCTTGATTTTATCTGGAAAATTCTCTCTAATTTTCCCACAGACCCTCACCTTCTCCTCAACCATTCATGAATAATCATGAATTATAAATACCTTGAATTATCCTCTAAATCTCTGCTTCTTTGCTATTCAGAATCCTATTTCCTCCGCAATATAGTTAGTTGATGTTTTTTGGTAAGGAAATGCCTTTCCACGTCTCATAGGATAAAGACCAATATCATTACCCCTAGACCAGTGGTCGGCCAACTCATTGGTCAACAGAGCAGCAAACCATGGCTCGCGAGCCACATGTGGCTCACGAGCCGCGGTTTGCCGACCACTGCCCTAGACCACGCAGCACTGCATGCTCTGGTTGGCCACCCACCATGCTTTGCCTCACACTCTGAAGTCCAAGCAAGCGTACTGACCTCTTTACTCCTGGAAAATGTTATGCTTTGTTGACTTACAACTGCCTTGCAATTGTTCATTCCTCCTAGAAGGGCCTTTCCCTAAGGGCAGAAACATAACACAAATCAGAATCGAGCAAACACAGGTCAGCACATTTGAATGAGGGGACAGGAAAGTGGGGACCATCTGCCCGATAGAACCCAGGACAGTCCTGGGGTCCCCGTGGCACATACAGTACAGACTCATCCGAGCAGAAGACACGCTTGTCTATTTCCCAAAGTCGAATTTGCTGAACATTAGAGGACCTTAAGACCTATGTAATTCGAGGAAGAAATAAACTGGGGCTTTGATTTTGGCCTTTAGTTATACCAGAAGCAATATATGAGTAATGCACTTTTAAACCCTTCAAGAAAGTGCAAAAATAGGAAATGATAAACCAATCCCAATTAAGATTGCAATTAAAAATAAATTAAAATACAAGAAAATTAAATTCAATGGTATATTAAAAAATAATCTACCAAGACCAAGTAGGATTTAGGCCAGGAATGCAAGGCTAACATTATATTTGGGGATCTATTTCTATAACACATAAACCCAACAGGCAGATTTCATTATCTCAGAAGTTACTCAATGCAATTAAATACACTCCCTGGTTAAAAAGGAATAAGAAAAAAACTTTTCAAAGTTGGAACAAAAGGATAATTCCTATTTATAACTAGGGATATGTATCTTCAATTATTATTTTATTCTATAGCAAAATACTAGGGATACTACTTTTAAAATTTAGCATCACCAGTGATTTTCAACATCTTTATTATTTTAAGTGATTCAGAAATGTATAGCTGATGAATAACATATGAAATGAGCATAGGATGTATGATTATTACAAAAAAAAGAATGGGAAAATAGATTGAGAAATGCAATTGTCTGTCTGGAAAATCCAGGAAATGACTAAAAATTTAATAGAGTTTAAATGAAAATATATACACTAAACATAAAAATTATTCTAAATCAGAGCTAAGTGTCCAGAAGTGGTCATTTGTGAGACCTTAATTCCCCAATTTAGTACTTTATTATTACAGTTCTAATCATTTTTGTTTTCAAGCCGGCATCATAAAAATGCATGCAAATGCTCTAATCTAGGCAGGCTCTGATCTCAATGAGTCTACAAGGGTTACTTGTTAGTAGCATTGTTTAGCCTCAATAGCAGCTGCCTTTGGCTCCATTTCCTAAGCTGTTCTTTCTGGCAGTATAAGTAATGCCAATTCATTGAGGACCGTTAGCTCAGAATCTTTTATCATTTGTGAACAATTTGTGAATACATCTTAAATTGCACAACCACCATCCTGTTCCCTCACATTCCTTCCCTCCTCTATCTGGCACTTGCAGTGCTGGAATTTTCCATCTGCACAGTTAAATAGCAGTCTAACTGAACAGGCCCCGGAGTGCAGATCTTCTTCTCTGGTCGTCGGGCAGGAGCACTCGGCTCACCAACGCCATGGCCTGCCTTTGTAAATAAACATGCCAAAAACATGTTTACAAAACGATGAACTAAAACAACCATCTTCCTCTCCCATAACCCAACCCCGCCTTTAGAAAGTTCCAGTGCCGACGATATAGCCGGCTCTCTCAACTATTCCCTTTCGCGCGGAGCTGTAGGAGATATCTTTTTTTTTAAATATATTTTATTGATGTTTTTTACAGAGAGGAAGGGTGACGGATAGAGTTAGAAACATTGATGAGAGAGACACATCGATCAGCTGCCTCCTGCACACTTCCCACTGGGGATGTGCCTGCAACCAAGGTACATGCCCTTGGCCAGAATTGAACCTTGGACCCTTGAGTCCGAAGGCCGACACTCTATCCACTGAGCCAAACTGGTTAGGGCTGTAGGAGATATCTAAAGCCCCAACAGCAACCCCATGAAGAGCAACACTCTGGAAGCTGCAAGGGTGGTGAGGAAAAACATGTGTCAAGGTAAACTCCAAGAGCAGGGCCCCTGCTGCCCACGGCCCGTGGCCACCGCTGCAGGCCGCCGGGGTCAGCGCTGAGGCTACATCCTTGTTATAGTTAGAGCTCAACGTTTCGTGGGAGGAGGGACGAAAGCTGATGCCCCCAGTCTGTATGAGAAAGGGGGTGGGCCCCCGTGGGCGTCACTGATGTGACATTCCTAGCTTTGGATTTATGGCAGAGGGAGCAAGAGGGGTATGTGCAAACTAGCTTGACCCACACAGGATGTGAGCTATGGCGTTGTTTCAGACACGTGGCTCACAATATGCAATTGGTGCTGCGTGGAGCCCCTACCAGCACCTCCTGACCAAGCACCGCCAGAAGACACTCTCAGAGAAACACACCAAACGAAAGCAGACTGCACAGCGGAGGGGCCCCTGCATGCACCAGGTACCTGGGCGTTCTCCCTGCCCAGGACGAGGCTGGGACGGAGTGGGTGCCAAGGGGCATGAGCCGCTCAGCATGGGACAGCTCAGGGGGGAGCCATGCAAAAGGAAAGAACAATTGCAATGGGTCGGGGCCCATTCAGGGGAGGCCCTTGTCTGTGCAGAAAGTTGGGGCAAAGTTCCCACCCCTTGTCACCCTCAGCCTGCACCACCTGAGGCCTCATAAAAATAAGTTTCTGCGAGTTTCTTCTGGAGGTGCTTGGTCAGGAGGTGCCGGGAGGGGCTCCACGCAGCACCACCTGCATATTGTGGGCCACATGTCTGAACCCGTGTCACAACTCACATCCTGTCTGGGTCCAGCTAGTTTGTGCATAAACCTCTCGATCCTTCCACCATAATCCAAAGCTAGGAATTTCCTATCAGTGGCGTCCATGGGGCCCACCTCCTTTTTCATACAAAATGGGGGCAGCAGCTTTCGTCCCTCCTCCTAGGAAACATTGAGTTCTAAATATAACCAAACGTAGCCAAAAGGCGGTGGGCCTCTGTATGCAAGCCTTCTGACTGTAACGGTGTTCCCCACATCCTCTGAGTTATTTAAATATGATCTATGGTCTACGTTTCCCAGAAATCTTGGGTTTATTATAGAAGCCAAGTTTTGACTAACTATACAGTATGTGTTAAGAGGAGCAATGGCTGCCATGTTGGGCTCTCTCCGATTACATCACTTTCTTTTGGTTATCCTTGAAAGTTTATTTTCACTTAAAGTACAACGATTTGATAAATCTTGCTATTATAGTGAAATATGTGTGCAGGTGTACCACTGGTAGCATTGAACTACCCATGAGGCCTGACGGGATACGTGCTATAAAATTTGTACACTTCAGAATACAGCCAGACTATTTCCAGCACTTCAAAACATCAAAGCTTCCAGACATCAGTAAAAGGGCTTAGTTTATCATGACAAATAGGTATGTCACATCATGTCATAAACTTAAAGAGTTGATGGCTACAAAGAAATCTATCATTTGTATTCTGGTTCTATTAGACTTGGCATTTGGGAAGTGGCAAATATATCTTTCACGTGAAAACTATGATGGCAAAGATTTTCCATCATAAAACAAGGGGGAAGCTGACATTGTTATTTCTTTTGAGGGGCCTGAAGCCATCGATTCAGCTGGGCTCCAGCAAACGTGTGGATACAAACATGAAGTCACGGAGCCGCCCGCACGCGTCTGGGCTGGGAGGCACCCTCGGTCAGACAGAGCGAGGTGGCGATGGGTATCGTTGTAGCTTAGAAGGAGCGCTAATGAATGCAGAGATGAAGCAATCACTTCGCACAGAGAAGATCTGGGGGGAAACCAAACGCATTTGGAACAGGTCCCCCCGGGCCTCCTGGGCCCTGGCCCCCGGCATTTGGAACAGGTCCCCCTTTTGCCACAGGCCCTGGCTCTCTTCCCTACCCATGATGCTGCTCTCCCCTCTTTCTATGTATTTGGTGGTTTTCCCTGGCGTCTACCACCCACGGCCTCCGTGTTCCTGAGACTTTGAATCAGACCGTTCCCAAAGGACTCTCCATCGACCAGGCCACCACCCGAAAGATGAGCGGGAGAGAAGAAGCCAGAGGACAAGAGGGCCAGTGACGGAGAGTCAGCAGAGATGGCTCGAACGACCACTTGGCGATTCTGACACAGAAACTCTCTCAGGTCCCAGTAAAACCAACCAGGTGTGCCACTTCCAAGGGGCTGCATACACCCACTGGGCCACGGTTTTTGTTCAATTTTCTTTTTAGCAGTAGCATTTCCTTTTCTGATAGCTCCGAATGTGTGCATGCCCATTATAGATGCATTGTGTAGAGTAAATACAGCACACAAAATAGAATTTACCTGCAGTCCCGCCGTCATTAAATTTCTTAATAATTCCAGTATACTTATTTACATAAACAGAGAGTGGAATTTGCATTCACTTTCAGAAGCTCGATGTGCAGAAATATGAAATGCAATTTTATAACTAAGTTCAATTTTCTCATGAGCTCAAATAACTTCCCGATAGTGAACATTACTATTTTTTTTTTCAAGATCATTTAGTCATTTGCTAATTAAATCTTACTCTCTTCCAGGTTAACTTGGCCTCTTGAATAAACAGTTTGTTGGGATTTCTCATCATTCTCTCTTCTTTTTCTTGCCCTGGGTCCTGGTGCCCATAAGGGAGTTGCACATATGATCTTGTTATAGGTGAAGCAACAGGGAGAAAGCTCACACCCTGAACACGGAGCACACGTGGCCCCTGCGTGTCACTCTCCAGGCTGTCCCTGCCCCAGTTGCAGCTCAAGCATCAGAATTCAGGCTGATGGGAGGAGAGGGACAGGGAGGATGCGGAAGGCTGGCCACCTGGGGCTTTCTGCCGAATGTGATGAGAAGGTGTGGATGTTGTCTGGGTTCCTTGGACAGGAAGCACTTGGGTCTAGAGAGGCGTCACTAATGAGTGTATCACATAAGACCTCGTGGACCCCGAGGGCCTCAGCCACATTCAGT
Source organism: Eptesicus fuscus (assembly GCF_027574615.1). Lineage (NCBI taxonomy): Eukaryota > Metazoa > Chordata > Mammalia > Chiroptera > Vespertilionidae > Eptesicus > Eptesicus fuscus. The sequence goes on along the minus strand of NC_072486.1, from coordinate 2,166,757 downwards.
GTCCCAGGAATGTGGCTCCTCTTGGCTCTCCTTTGCCTTCCTTTGCACACCTGTGTTGCACATAATTTATCTAAACACGTCAACGTGACCCCTGATTGCTTCCTAATTCACTTCCCATACCCATTCACTACCTACTATCTACATGTGGCATTTAAAATTTCCACCCACACCATCTGTTTTGGTTTGTCTTTGATGGCAAAGCTGCATTTTCACAAGTAGTGTAGCCAGTGTAGGCAGCACCAGAGTTGAATGTTTAGGATGGGTTCAGCAAGCCCACGTGATGTCCAGGGGCTTAGCCAAATCTGTGTCTCCTCCTAGCTCGTGGGTATTTCTCTGAAGATTGTCAGGTGTAAAAGATGCTCTCTACGTTTTAATCCGTTTGTAGGAAATCACCTATAATCCTCTCCACCATCACAATTTATGGTAAATAAATTTGAAGATGTTGACAGCTTCATCGACTCTCTTCTGAAGACCACGGGGAAAAAATGTCCTCCTTACAGATGTGAGACAACTGGTGAGCTCAGGGGGGAAATTGTGCCAAGTGGAGACATCAACAATTCAAATATTTTCATATGGAAATGTGTCAATATTTCAGCCCAAATGCTTTCAGGGATGTTTTCAATCTGTCCCCTTACAGCGAACCTTTCTTCACAAGCACTATTACAGAGCAAAATTCATCAAATAGATGATCAATTTGTTCTTTTTTGAATGTTTCCCCAAATTTAGATTCTACAAAATTATAGACCCTCTCAACTTCATTCTAATTGGCTACAGAATACAAATTATTGAATCAAACGCCGGCGTCTCCTCAGGAGATCCTCCCTGCTGCTTGAAGCATCCTGCAGGAACTCTTGGGTACCACCTGAGCTGCCATTATTTACCGCGTTCCGCTCTGCCTTTGCTTCTGTTGAGGTAAACCGCTGTGTCTTCTTCTTTGCAGGCTTTGTTTTCAATATGAACACTTTCCTAAAGCTGAAAATGTATGGGGCTTCAGTCATCACACCGTTTTATTATAGTTTCCCCCCAAAATGTATGCAGCATGCAACCAAATTTTAAAGAGCTCTTCCATTAAGTATAACTCAATGCAACTGAAGACCCGTGGGTACACTTTATAATGGGTTCTTCTAAAGCTGCCGACCTTTCTCCTTGATGTGTTGACAGGCAGCAGAGAGAGAGAGTTAGCTTCCTAAGCTACAGCGATAGCCATCGCCACCTCGCTCTGTCTGACCGAGGGTGCCTCCCAGCCCAGACACGTGCGGGCGGCTCTGTGACTTCATGTTTGTATCCGCACACTTGCTGGAGCCCAGCTGAATCGATGGCTTCAGGCCCCTCAAAAGAAATAGCAGTGTCAGCTTCCCCCTTGTTTTATGATGGAAAATCTTTGCCATCATAGTTTTCACATGGAAGATATATGTGCCGCTTCCCAAACGCCAAGGCTAATGGAACCAGAATACAAATGATAGATTTCTTTGCCCCGCAATTCCACTGCTGGGTATTTAGCTCAAGAAATTGAAAACACTAATTTGAGAAAATATCCACACCTCTATGTTCATTGCAGCATTATTTACAACAGCCAACACGTGGAAACAACCTAAGTGCTCACTGATAGGTGTACAGATAAAAAATACGTCCTCCACATACACAATGGAATATTACTCGGCCATAAAAATGGATGGAATATTGCCATTTGCAACAACATGGATGGACCTAGAAGGTATTATGCAGGATAACAAAGAAAGACAAACACCATATGATTAACTTATATTTGAAATCTAAAAAAAAAACACACACAAAAAAAAAGGATAATAGACTCACAGAGAGAGAGAACAAACTGATGGTTGCCAGAGGGTGGGGCATGGGGAGATGGGCAAGAAAGAGGGAGGGGTTTAAGATGTGCAGATTTATAGTTATTGAACAAGTGACAAGGATGTAACATATGATATGGGGAATGTGGTCAGTAATATCATGCTAGCTTTTTATGGTGACAGGAGATTACTAGACTTGTGGTGATCACTTTGTAAGGTATACAGGTGTCTAATCACTAAGTTGTACACCTGAAACTAATATAATGCTTTGTGGCAGTTCTACTTTAACTTAAATATACATATGTATAGTCGATATGTGCCATGTATTCAGAGTGAAGATTTTAAAAGTCTTAGAAAAAATATATACTCTTTGGCGAGCATATTTTCTTTGCCTTAATTTACCTGGCCATGCAGCTTAGAAATGGGGTGTCCCTACTATCTTAGGGTCCAGAGTCTCAGTAGCATCCACCATTGGACATCTGTGGCTGCATCAAAATCAAAGTGAGTGCTGGATGTCTGTATTTTCCAGAGCTTTGGGGTTGCTTGGATTATAACACATTACCTACAGGATAAAAACTGGCCCGCCTGCCCCGGAAACAATGATCCCTTCTTGCTTGGCATAACTTTTTAATCGCTTTCTGTTTTTAAGATCTGGGTGGGTGTCGGCAAAGTTTTATTTGGTTTCTGTCCCCAAAAAACAAACTTTCCATGTGGAAGGACCCCTTGTCTGAGAGTACCTTTACTTTCTAACTTTTCCATGAAAATATGGAGATTTTTCCAAATTGTCAAGATCATCCGTTGGGTGACTATATTGCTTCATATGATTTTACATGACGTGCTATTCATTTATCAGTCTGACTACTTGAAACTGTGAATGAATTCTTTTCTTGTACAAAAATGGAGATGACATACTAAAGCCATACTTAATGAGTGTCATGGGTTTTAAAAGAGGATTATACCGATAATGAGTTAAAACTGCTTGTTTGTGAAGACAGCGTTCACGAATCCTGCATAGTTGAATCCTAAAAGTGTTTAGAACAAGGGTTCCATATGTGAAGAAGTCAGCCTTAAGACTACAACATGTTCCCTGGCTGGCATCCCACAGTGGTTAAGTGTGGACCTATGACCAGGAGGTCATGATTCGATTCTAGGTCAGGGCACAGGCCTGAGTTGTGGGTTTGATCCCCAGTGTGGGGCATGCAGGAGGCAGCTGATCTATGATTTTCTCTCACATTGATGTTTCTATCTCTCTCCCTCTCTCTCTCCCTTCCTCTCTAAAATAATAAAAAATATATTAATTAAAAAAACTACACCAGTGTCCCATCCATCCATTCATCCATCCATCCATCCATCCATCCACCCATCCATCCATCCACCCATTCATCCATCCATCCACCCATCCATCCATCCATCCATTCATCCATCCATCCATCCATCCATCCATCCATCCATCCATTCATCCACCCATCCATCCATCCATCCATCCATCCATCCATCCATCCATTCATCCATCCAACCACCCATTCATTCTGCGCTCACTGAACACCTGTCACAAGCAGGCACTCTGCTCTGTGGAAGCAGCAGAGGACACAGTGTGAAAATCCCTCCCTCCCAGGGACTTGACAGTCACATTGGAAACGGGTCAACAGTACTTATCGGTGACTGTGTGCATACCTTGTGCCAAGCACAGTTTTCAATATTTAACAAGTCACTAACTTGTTTAATTCTCACAGCCTAATAGGAGACGGGGACCATTTTATCACCAGTTTTCAGTCAAGGAAGCAAATACACAGAACAGTTACGTAACCTGCCCCACTAGTGTGTGCGGGAGCGTGGCTCGGCCTCTGGGCAGCCTGGTTTCCAAGCCTGATTGCGGCCAGAGGCTCCACGGTGCCCGTTCCTCGGGACAGCATTGCTTATGGGTGTCCGACCTGCTCACCTGCTGAAGACCTTCCCTTGGATTTGTCATGGGGGCTCTACCCACTGAAGTGTCTCAGGTGGGAGAATGGGCAGTGTTGCATTCTGCCTGTTGCAGGCTTGAATGACACATAAGGGATGACAGGTCTGAGCAGAGCCAAGTACTGAAAATTAAAGTACATTTGCTGTAAAACTGAGTATTTGGTGGATGTGTGGATGGCAATGCCGGGCAAAATGTCATGGCAGGAAGTTAGCAAGATCTATGCTGCTAATATGGATACATCACCCTGAGTCCCCGTCACGCCTGATGCCCAGAATGGCTCCACAGCATTGCCTAGAGGAAAAGAGGGCCCTGAGTTATATGATCTTGACATCTACTCTCAGAGCAGCTAATCTAGAAGGAAACAGAATAGAAAGATATTCTTTTGCGTAAAGCATCACCGATCAGACCCGGCGAAGGTCTCCAAGCAGGGCTATTGGACTGGTTTTCTCTTTTCCTAACTACCCTTTGATGGGTTGCCACTGAATTATAACATTTTCTTTTTCAAAACCTTGCTTTTAACTCGATTTCCTTTTACGCAGTACAGTGCATTTTCATAATTCAAGGAGGCATCTGAGCTTTGAAGAAACAGACACTCGTCTTCCCCCTCTTCCTGTGTGGGAACCATATATATGCCTTCGTACTCCATGGTAAGTATCAGGCATCCAGACCTTTTAGGGGCCCCCAAGCTACCATTGCCCCAATCTAGTCTCTTCTGAGTTTTTGGGGCAAGACTGCGTCCAGGGGAATAAACCCCAGCAGGGATTACCTGCTGTGCAGGGCAGGCGCACCTTGTAAAGCAGGGTCTCTCACAGGGAGGCTGCGGCCCAGGTGGGTGACCGAAAGTCCCAGGGGGCTGGTGGGCCAGCTGGCTCAGCACTCAGAGCCTCAGCTTGGCACTGAATTCCCCATTCCCCCCGCACCCCGGACCCTGGCGAATGCAGCTCCTCCCCTATCATAAAACACTCGCATCCTTACCGACTTCCGTCTGCCTTGCTGACCTACGGCTTGTCCATGACGCCCGCTCAGCTGAGTGAGGGTGCGAATGTGTTCCAAATGCACTGAACAACAGAGAGATTTCCTTCTTTCTCTGTTCTCCTTGGTGCCCGGGCTGCTTTGCACAGGAAATCCCAGAGGCTTCCCACTGGCCGTGGGCGTCTCGGTTGGATGTCTGTCCCGTGGGGGCCGCGGCCGTAGTCCAGAGGGAGGCAGTTAGCTAGCTCACCGCGATGACCTACAGCTGCCGGGGGCCAGGCAGTGAAAGCATCTGCTCACCTGTTTCACCCCGTGCACACCTCGGCCTCTGAATAAATGATGGTGGTCTGCACCTTCTGATTCTGTCACGGAATTGATTACCTCTCACTGGGGTGCACGGAATTCTAACCCAGGCAGTACGCTTCCCTCTGCAGCTGACTTGCTACGAGCCCCATTGTCATGGAGCACCAAGGCCGGAGACTAATTGCATGGGGACATTTAATATGTGAATTACCTTGATTTAAATTACCTGAAAGTATCGCATTTTTTAAAGTGTAATTGAACCGACACCTATTTTCAGACTTTGAAAATGTGATGCTCCTCAAATGTTTGTAAATGAGAAAATAGTCCACTTTATATTCAAGAAGGAAAGTCCTCATTTAAATGGCATCTGTGAACCTCTGCTGATAAAATAACTATGAAAACAGAAAAGGGGGGGTTGAATTAAAAATATGGGTAAAGGTTTGAATGGAAAATATCATGGAAAAGTAACTGTTGAGTGGGGGATACAAGGATTTTTTGTGGCTTCTGTGTTTTCAGTATTGGCACTCACCCAAAAGAAATAGACCCCCTCCTTCCATTGGACAAAGCTTGATGCTTGGCATCCCCCTTCCCCCCAATTTAGGGGGGCACTAGTGCATTATCGCAATGGAATCTGAGCAGCACAAAGCTCCTATAGCAGGCTTCAGAACCTCATCCTGAGAAAGTCCTACTTGCAGGTAGGCCCCTTGGCCCACCCAGGGGAACTCGTGTTATGTGCATTTTCTACACTTACTTGAAACATTCCCTAAAGGCCAAGAGTAGCTCATTGTGCCTAAATCGTTGGTGCACAAATATGGTTTATGCTGAACACCTGCCTTTCTGCTGGAAGCTGGGAACTGGGGACATGTTGGCCAGAGGGAGACGAGCAGCCCCAGTAAAAACCTCAGTCCCTGAGTCTCTAAGGAGCGTCCCAGGTAGAGGATGGATCACACATATTGTCTGCTGCTGGGGGGCTTCGTGCATCGTCTTTGGCCCTGGGCAGGGGGAGGGGGCTCTTGGAAAGGGCACCTGGCTTCCTCCGGAAACCATGCCCCTTATCCCTTGGCGCATGTTCCCTTTGGCTGTAATTATTCTTAGCCGTGACTACAACTAAAAAAGAGCTATGACCCTGTGCAGACATCTTTCACAGCTCCTTTGATGGCTCTGCCTTTCATGGCACTGGATATGCTTTACATGAAGAGTCCAGATGGAAGCTCTCAACGTAGATCCAGCCTCTTCAGTAACAGCCAGCACTGCTCTGGTCCTGGCACTGACCAACACATACCCACCATTTACTAGTACACGGTGGGACATAGACCAGAAGGATCAGTAAACACAGGGACTCTTCGCGAAAGTGAACTCCACAAAGCAACATAACCACCATGTTTGTTTGTGTTTACCCAGAAGCTCAAGTTGTGTTTTTTTGTTTGTTTGTTTTGTTTGTTTTGTTTTACATTTCCAAAACCCTTGAATAATGGGTTAATGATTTTTTTAAAAATCAGAAAGCATTATAAGCCATCTTATAATAAGCATGATTATACATCATTAAACTCCTTTCCAGAGAATATTCCTGGGTGAAGTACACTTTATAAGTTGGAGTAAACTCTATGACTGGACTAACAAAAGATATCTTAAGAGAAAATAAATGTTAGAAAATATAACCAAGTACATAGAACACAATATATATCTTTGTCAAGAAAAGTAGACATTTTATATTTTTCCCATGATTTGAGACAAGTTCTAGAATACATTATTCCCTACTTTTGTTGCTAAATTCTCTCCAGTTCTCTATCTTGCCAACAGATGGTTCTAATTTCCATGTTATGATTTACCATCTTTAGCCCAAGGCGAAGCAGGAAAATAGGAAGGAAGAAAATTATTTTTGTACAGAACCCTGAGTTCCACCCCTTCTCTTCCTTTAGGGGTAAAGCTGGGTGCACAGACATCAGCTGGTCTACAGCCAATCAGATGAGATCAAAGGATGCATGACAATTCATCTCCTCAAGAGGCAAGGACTCCGTCCCCTCTGACAGAGAGATTCCCACTTAAAACAACTTGAAATGTTTCAGATTAAGATTGTTGTTTTCCCGTGGAATTCCAGTCACTGAGTCAGGACAAGGTCTCTTCAAGAGAGTTGTGGGAATACCCTCTAATGTGCCCCCATTACCCCACACTGTAACGGCTGCGCTTTGCTTCCTTTTACGGGTAAGCATCCTAGTCCCTCAAAGACGTTTGCCTATGGAATTATGACATTACTACTCATTCCTTCCAACCTCTAAAATCCACCTACACACGTCAACGTCTACTTCACTTCACAGAACTGAGATGGTTCATTGTAGAGCGTAGAAGCTGAGTGCTATGCCAAGTCTTTCTGGAATTGTGAACTTCGGCCACTCACGAACAGCAATTTAAAAGTCAATAAGGGTTTAAGAATGTTAACCAAATTAGCATTGCACTCCTCTTCACCCCTGCCTTCGATGGGAATTTTCTATTTTCTACAAGACTGATCATTATAATTATTTATGCCTCAATTAGTCAGATAACGCCAATGGCTTTTGTTCTAGTAGGCTATGTGCCTGATTCACCTTGCATCTCTAATGCATCCTGCCCCTGGTGCTGAGTCACAAGATGAAAGGTAGCCACATTGTGTATTCCACGGTTTCCTGGAACCCTCTTTACTTTTAAAGTTTCCCGTTTATTATTTTTCTCAAGATTTTCTCTTAGTATCCTAGCAGACCTTGTAAAAAGTCCACTATCTTGAAAGCCACTAATTTAGCTTTCTTTTGGGGTCTTTTACTAACTCCCTGACATAATCTTGATAAATTATAAGATGTCAGAAATGTCTGATATGTAATCAGTGTCAAGCACACACCTGATACATACCCACCGCAGTGGGGCACAGAGGGCTTAGGGAGATCCTGTCCCTGACTTTCAAATGTTTATAAGATATTAAGGACCCTTATTTTTTAAACATGAGATTAAACATTTTAACTAATAAATTTTATCCCAATTATATGATGCGCCATGGCTTTAATTAATCTAGATTGACTTGATTTCTAACACAATTCAGTAATAACTACTACAAAATTTTTAATTAAAAATGAGAAACCATTATTATTATTCTTTACTGCTCAATTCTTTTTTAGACAGCTGATCCTTACTTTTATTTTTCAAGACATTTTCTTGATATTGACCTCATTCCAAATACTGGCAAAAATACAAGAAAGGTAACATTGGTGGAAATGGGCCCTGTGCCATTTAAGCTATAGTCTTAGTAATTGAGTCAAGGGTGTAATATTTAAGGCTCTATTCTATAGTTAGCATTTCCTCTTTGCTCAATTATTGATCAGAAATAAATTTCCCTTTTCTGATTTTTTACCTAAACCTCTAAAAGCAGAAGTTGTTTGAAGAAGTGATGGTGGAGCTAGGGTTCAAGGACAATCTGCTGAGGAATCCCCTATTGCTCAAGTGGTCTGACCATTGTCTTCTGTTCATTTTCTTTTAAAAAAAATATATTTTTATTGATTTCAAAGAGGAAGGGAGATGGAGAGAGAGATAGAAACATCAATGATGAGAGAGAGTCATTGATTGGCTGCCTCCTGCACACCCCCCACTGGGGATCAAGCCCGAAACCCAGGCATGTGCACTTGACTGGGAATTGAACCCGGGACCTTTCAGTCCACAGGCCCATGCTCTATCCACTGAGCCAAACCAGCTAGGGCCAGACTTTCAATTGATTGGACAAGGCCCGCCCACCAATTTAAGTGTTAATCTCATGCAATTTGACAAATAAAATTAACCATCACACGTCCACCCCTCATCAACTTGGCACTCGTACATATATCCTGAAACCATCCCGAGTCACCAAATAAAAGCAACGAACAAAGTCCCGCTTCTGCCTCATATGACACAACTACCAGCATACAACCACAGCACAGTTCCCTCTCCCCAGGATGGGATGCAGACTCTGAGTCTGATGTTCAGTCTTCTTGATATTCGTAACTTAAATACTCGTATGTCAAGTTAATGCTACTTTATATGATGTTATATATAAAGTCAATGCATCTTATCCTATATAATAAAGATGCAATATGCAAATGGTCGTTACGCCGTGAAGCATAACGACTAACCACATAACGACCAGATCATGGATCAGCAGGAGGGTGGGGCAGTGAGCTACAAGTGGGCGGCAGAGAGCTACAGGAGGGACCAGGGCAGCAAGCTATGGGGGAGGAGGGCAGGGGGACAGAGGGAGCCACAGGAGGGCAGCAGTGAGCTACTGCTACAAGCAGGTGGCAGAGAGCTACAGTAGGGGGTAGGGCAGCAAGCTATTTGGGGGGGGGCAAGGGGTGGGGAGAGTTACAGGAGGGCAGGGCAGCGGGCGGAGAGCTACTAGAGGACTGCAGTGAGCTACTGGAGAGCTACTGGTGCACGGATTCATGTGCAGGGCTACTAGTATTACATAAGAGAGGAGAGAAAACCAAGGTATTTTATGGATCTATATGTGTATACACACAAGTATATATACATAAAAATTAAAGAGGAGCTACTCATGACATTACAGTCCTCAATTTTGCAACTGGTCATGTGGCTGTGGCTGGTATTGATAAGGAAGAACTTCCCCTACCCATTCTGGATGCCCTTTGCCTTCAGCAAGCACCTCAGCTGGCCATGGTCTTACGCCGGTTGGGTGACTAACTTCATTCCCAAAGGGTCTGGCCCATCAGTAGAATTGCTTGAATTGGTTCCTTGTGCTTTTTCATTGACTGTGATCCCAGAGCGTGATAACACTGAGAGCCTCCCTGGGCGACCTCCTGTATCCCAGCCATACTTTTCCTTGTCTCACTGGAGTGTCAGAACCAGTTACCCAGCCAGCACAGCACTTCCCCTGCTGTCTGTCCACTCAGAGGCTTGTGCAGCTCAGGGTGGCCGGGGCAGCCCTCGCACCCAGCTCAGTGGGATCACTGCGTGTCTCCTGCTGGTAACCTCCATCCCTTGGGAACTAAGACCCCCCAGGCCAGCGGTGCCTAAGAGCACAGGAATAAGAAGCAAAAGGGTCAACATTGCCATTTCCGGTCACCAGGCAGCGTAGTAAAATGGTGCATTATCAGAGTGTATAGACGCAGACCATGTGGATATGGGGGTACTTTACTCTGACAGCAGGGCCAGAGACCAGTGACTGAGAGGACCTGGGTGTTCCCCAGGGGCATTCAGTGAAAAGGAGCCGCGCCAGCCGGGCAGCCCCTGCCCAGCCCCAGCCGCAGCCTGAAGTCCACCTGCGGGCGCTGGGCCTGCGGGATCCAGCTCAGGTGAGAGGGATGGATGCTTGGCCCGCCCCCGATCTCACGGTGGTGCCGTGCTTTTTCTAACCCCAAATATCATAAACTTTATACCAGCGGTAGATACAATATTTTGCAATGTGGTGATTGACGAGATTCCTCGCTTCATTTCACTGGGCTGCTGGGCAGAACCGGTGAAGAAATCTGAGGCTTCCAAGAGACAGGACCCTGGCCTGGACCTGGAAGGTGATGAGCGAGAAGGTCTGGGAGAAATGCCGTGACGGCGTGGCTGCGGCATCTTAAGCCACGTGTTCACATCCCCACACACCGCCATCCACACCCCGTTTCTCCAAAGGGAAAATCTGGTTTTTTAAAGAAAAACGCTTCGAAAGCAGCCTCCGGGGTTTATGTTGCCTAGCAGCGGTGTCGCTGACATCAGGTTCACATGGGTTTTGAGATCCTGACTTCGCAGACCTTCGTTCTCACAGTTCTAGGGCCCCAAGGTCGGAAGTGCACAGGTGCCCACCCGGTCTGAAGGCTCCCCTGGCGCGTGGCACCATCGCTGCCCGGCCAACAAAGCGCCTCGGGAGCTGCCAGCACCCCGCAAAGGAGCTGTGATTTCTCGGGAGCGTCCCCCTGCGCTCCTGTGCTCCTCAAAGCATGTGGGCCGCACAGTCAGCACACAGAGCCCCGTCTCTACCCAACCCGCGGACTCCCAGGGCCATAGAAAGGACATGTCTTATTGGCTGGACATGCGCAAGCCTCTTCTCATTCTTCTGTACAAGTCGCCACATCAATATTTTCAATATTTGATTCTGTCCTTGTACCAGATGGTCATCTGCGGCACTTTGTTGATGAGTTTGGGGCTTTCAATTACACTGTTGACACGTATGGAATATGCGTGTTCCACAGAAGAAATTCCACAAGAGAAAGTCTCTCTTTCCTTTTTGTCTGGATCATTTTCGTATAGCGGGTTTTTTAGACCCAAATTTAATATTCTCTGGTATCTAGGTTTATTTGCACTGACAGCTTTTCATAGCCTGGCTGAGTCAACGTCTCGGGTCCAGCTAGGTCTCTCGGAGCTCAATTTACCAAAAACCACAGAAGTACAAAAAGCCACCTGCAATAGTGCCGGTCATGACTCCGTATGGGACTGAAGAGAATTGCAGGAAACCGGGTGTTACATGTTTTCAGTTGCAGAACATGCATGTAATCACTCAATCCAAAGGTGCGCAAAATGCATAGCAACTCATGATCAATCTAGGATTTTATTAACAATTGAGTCTCTTTTGATATTGTAACCAAAGCATAATAAGCAATGGTTCAAGAAAACGTATTTAACACTCACACACACACACACACACACACACACACGCACTTATATCACACACACACACACACACACACACACACATGCACACATTTATATCACACAAAATAATGTAAAGAGTAAAACTGATTGATCCGTGGTTTTCATCATTGAATTGGGGGGGTACAATGAAAGGTTTTCCCCCCAACATTTTTTTTTTGTGCACCGTCATCACCATCTCCAGCAGCCAAAACTAATACACACACATCTTCTTTAATTGACAGATTAATCCCAGGTTCCATTTACGTTAAAACAATGTGTTTCCTTCCAAAATTATTCGTCAGATTTGCCAATCCTAGATAAAAGCTGCTCGAATGACTTTTCAGAGGTCCTCTGGGGAAGATGTTCTGCGGGGGTGGGGGAAGCTGTCTCGTCATCGGGTTAGAAATTGCTGAGGCTGAAAGAAAGCCATCGTTGATAACTCTGATCACATCATTTATGCTTAACATTTAGTAGTTGCTATGGAGACCTCAGAACGGGCTTCATATGTTAAATATAGTGTTCTTTTACTTGGGTCTAATTTGCATTTTTAAGACCTCCTGTCCATCACTTCTCCACGAGGACCTTCAGTGATGGGCGCTCCGAGGGGCTTGATCTGACGTCTCTGTGAAGCAGCCCACAGCCTGGCTCCCACAAAAGCGAGTGTACGTCACATCCATCTTCTACATCACCATTGGAAGGGATCATAGTTCCATTTAATTTTTTAATAGTTTGTTATTTACAGCATTGACAAAAGTGAAGCATTGTTATTCACCAGATGTCCAATAACGTACTGTTCCTTCCAAGCCCGTTATCATGAATACTCGAACCAGGCAGACAGATTGATAAAGGAGAGAGAGCACCATGCTTGGAGAAAGATAACAGTTTCTGTCTTCTTCCCACTGATTGCAAGTAGATGTGCTTTGTCCCCTCTCTGAGCATCCGTTCAGTCAATGATCTTTTTCAAGGGGATGATGCTCATTGTCTCTAGCCCACCAGCACGTGGAGCGTTGCCAACCGAGTGCGTGAAAGCACTCATCTTGCAGAAAAGCAACGCAGAAACGGCACCTGTAATGTGCTTCCCGAAGGTTCGGGCAGGAAGAAGATTGTGTGAATATGTATTTAATAAGGAAAACAAGGAAGCCAGCATGAGCCCCGGGGAACCCACGCTGCACGCTCCCCTGGACCTGGTGACAGTAATGTGTGCTGCCCCAGTCACGCCCTCCGCTTCTGCTTCTACATACAATGGCTCCATTCCATCCTCTGCTTGTGGCTTTAAACGCCACAGTAATGGGATGTCTTGCTGAGTTTTAAAATACTTCATACGTATGCCATACAGAAAAGGGCAAGAAGGGGTTTTTTAAGCAGAGCATATACCCTCTAAATTAAAAAATAGTACAAAAATGGCACAGGCGTCTGAGAGTCTCAGAGATGTGATGTGGATCCTTGAGGAAGTTGCAGCAGGCTTGGAGAGCTCTTTCTCATGACGATTTTACTCCTGTCTTAGAGTAGAATGGTTGTCATATTTGGGACTTCAAAGAAGTAAGATATGTCTGTGTTGGGTCAGATTTTTCTGAAGAAATGATTGTTTTCCTAATGATTTCTCTGCTCTTCAGGTTCCTGGAGGCCATCTCTGGCCGAGAAATCTCTGCTTTTCCTGAGCCACCGTGTTGCCAGCCCCCACCTGCTGACTGTGTCCCTGTGCCGTCACCGCACCTGCCAGGTCATCAGCCATCATTGCTTCTGCATTTAGGGATGTGGGGGTGGGGTAGAGAAGAACACTGGTTGTGTCCATGAACTTGAAGACTTGAAGTTTGCACACACTGATCTGTAGGCTTTCAAGTACCTCGTAAATATTTGTGACAGGTTTTCTATGGGTGCTATTGGTTTTCAGTTTATTGCTGTCATCAGTTTCATCCCTCTTCCATAATGAAAATTCTCTTCTGAGTACACCCACATATATCCAAGTTCATCAGCCTCAACTTCTCCAGCACATTTTAATAAGATAATATTAAATATTAATATTTAATGATACTGTTTTAATATTGTCTTGTAATCAGTAACAAAATCTGTATGGAAGAAGACAACAGTGCAAATCCCATTGAGATTAGGAAGCAAATATACATGAAGAAAAAAAATCTATGTAGAAATGCAATATAATAACAATTTACATACAAATTTAAATATATAAATTATGTGGGTACCTACATAAAAATTAAAACAATATTATGTAAGATGTAGTATATGAAAAATTTAAATACACAGCATGGGAAACACTTTTGAGGCTTGGCAAATATTACATTTTAGGGATATTTAGGAATTTTTCCTGAAGGTGTAGAGGAATGCTAACATTTGTTGGGTTCTTTACACCGGCATGATCTCATATCATTGCCTTATAGCACATTTTAATTTAACATTTATATCCTAATTATCAGAAACTAAGTTTTAGGGAGATTGGGAGATTTCACCATAAGTTGAAGGCCAGGATTCCAAATTAAAAGAAACATTAATGGGAGTTATCCAGATGGAACAAAATTATTGGGAAAGTGAGCCTTAAGGCAGGAAAGAGTGAAGACGAACAGAAAGACTGTGTAAAACTGAAAAGCTTCTGTAAAGCAAAGGAAACCATCAGCAAAATGAAAAGGCAACGTATTAAATGGGGGAAATATTTGCAAACCATATATCTAAGAAGGGGTTAATGTCCAAATATATATAAGTAATTCATTCAACTAAAAAAAATCTAATTTAAAAATGGACAGCAGATCTGATGGACTTCTTTCCCAAAGAAGACACACAAATGACCAACAGACTCATGAAAAGATCCTCAGCATCATGAGTCATCAGGGTGCTGCATCGAAACCACAGTGAGCTCTCACCTCCCCCTGTTAGAATGGCTACCACCAAGAAGACAAGAGATCCATGTTGGGAAAGGCGTGGATAAAAGGGAATCTTTATGCACTGTTGGTGGGAATGTAAATTGTTTTAGCCGCTAGGGAGAACAGTATGGATGTTCCTCAAAAAGAAAAAGGAAAAATAGAACTACCATATGATCCAGAAAGACCACTTCTAGAAATCTACATAAAAGAATTAAAAACAGAATATTGAAAAGATATCTGCAAACCCCATGTTCATTGTAGCATCATTCGCAGTAGCTAAGATATAAAAACAGCCTACGTGTCTGACAATAGATGAATGGATAAAGTAAATGTGTATGTGTGTGTGTGTATATATATAGGGGGAGAGAGAGAGAGAGAGAGAGAGAGAGAGAGAGAGAGAGAGAGAGAGGAGAGAGAGAACGGCATATTATCCAACCACCAAGGGAGGAAAGCCCACCTTTTGTGACAACATGGATGGACTGACTGTGAGGGCATTATGCTGACTGTGACCAATCAGACCGAGAAGGCACATACTGTATGATATTACTTATATGTGGAATCTAAAAAGGCAAACTTGTAGAAACGGAGAGGATATTGGGTGCCAGGTCTGGGAAAAGGGTGGGAGAATCGGGGGGATGTTGGTCAAAAGGTCCAAGCTTCCAGTTGTAAGATAAATTAAGTTGAGGAGACCCAATGCCCAGAATTGTGATGACAGCTAACAACATTGCATTATGTACATAAAAGTTGCTAGGAGAGTGGATCTTAAATGTTTCCCTCTAAAAAAGAAATTACAGTTATGTAGTATGATGGAGTGTTAACTAACGGTAGCAATCATGTTGCTATATCTAAGTGCATCAGATGTTGTACACCTTCAACTTACACAATGTCCATTGTATCTCATAAATATAGGCATTAAAAACCACAAAAAAATATAGGCATCAAGGTATAATTTTAACACATCCTTAAAGGCTGTACATCAACCAGTGTGACTGTTCAAACTCTGGATGCCTTAAGTATAAGGGAGTCTGCATACATCAACTCTTTTTACCTGCCTCCCGATTGTATGTGAGAAAGACAGGGTGCAGAGCGGACCTGAATGAAAACCCCTCATAGTGTAGGCACGCTGAACCTGAGGGCGGGTCAGGAAAACCCAAGACAAATGTTCCAGTCCTTGTCCCCTGCACTGAGTATTCAAGGAGGCAATTTCCTCTCTCATAGTTCATTATTTTGGTGCTACTGGAAATAATGTAGTTCCAGTTGTCATTGCTGATATATAGAAATATGACTGCTTTTGTATATCCGTCTTCTCACTGGTGACCTTACTAAACTCGTATTAATTCTTAGAGATATTTCTGTAGATGCTTTGGGGTTTATACCGTAGAGAGTCCTATCCTCTGTGAATTGAGGTGGCTGTATGTTTTTTCCCATTTGGCTGTTCTTGTTCTGTGATGAGACCATCAGAATAGTTTCTCACGTCTGTCGCCAGCACACCCGCTTCATTATTTCTTGGGGTTTCCATTTTCCTGCAGGAACGAGCTGTTCAATCTTGCATGTTGTCAACGTTTGGCACAAGGGCCTTTATCTGACAGTTTCAACATTTCCCCTCTCGGCCGGCTTCTGACGGTGGTTTGCTCCTCTGGCTGCGCTATTTCTAGCCTATTTGTTTGCTTTAAGTTTTTTGTTGAAAGACACCTCCTGCAGGACCCAGGTAAACCAGCGCTGTACTTCAAGGTGAGCACGCATTTCCTTTTCTTGGGGCTCGGCTTCCTGGATTTGTGTCAGTGTCTTAGGAGTTGGCCTGGGTTTGAAGTCTGTTGTTGCTATGGTTACCTTCAGGCACCACAGCCTTTCAATCCTTGTAAAGACAGTGCCTGTGGCTTGAGCAAACTTGCGAGAGGGGTTCCCACAGTGTTTACTCTGGGCTCGGGTTTGGGCCGCCCCAGAGGAACCGCTCTCTCTCGCGGCTCTCCCAACACGCACGCTTCTCAATACCAGTACTTGTCAGCGTGGCTGTGGGAGCAGGAAAGGGAACCTTCTCCAATGTTCTGATGAAGCCTCGGTGGTAGGCGGGTGGGCACTTCAGCCTGGTCTCCAGGTCTGGACTTCACGAGGGTCTCGGCTCTCTTCTGGATGTAACGTTGCCTCCAAGAGAGTTCAGACCCCGCCGTGTCTGAGACCAACAGGCGCTGGCCCACACGGCACGTGCGGCAGTTGGTTGAGGATGCGCAGCTAAATCTTCCATCCCCTTATGTGGTATTTGGTGACGTGTGTCCAGCTAAGCAAATGCCCTTGTCCTGTTTTGCGCTGCAGAACTCGATCTCACTAGATTTCAGGCTAGTCGTCTGCTCCGAGGCATCCGTTTCCTGATAAACTCTGTGATTTTCAGTTCTTCAGCATTTTCCTTGTTGTAAGGAGGAAAGGGATAATGTTTTTGCTCCTGACCAAACTCAAGCCAGGCTCCTCTGTTCTCTCCTCAACTAGGTCCGCCTCGGCCTGTCCAGACTTGAACAAACACTCACAAAGCTTCTAGCAGCTCAAGGCTGCATCTCTAGGATGACCTAGGCCAGTGGTCAGCAAACTGCGGCTCACGAGCCCCATGCGGCTCTTTGGCCCCTTGAGTGTGGCTCTTTCAAAAAATACCACGGCCTGGGTGAGACTATTTTGAAGAAGTGTCATTAGAAGAAGTTTAAGTTTAAAAAATTTGGCTCTCAAAAGAAATTTCAATCGTACTATTGATATTTGGCTCTGGTGACTAATGAGTTTGCCGACCACTGACCTAGGCCTTCCCTAAAGCGCGGAGAAAACGCAAGGCTGCCCGAAGAATCCGCTGTTTGTTCCAGCCAAGACCTACAGGCAGCGCCCTGTCCCCCAGCCTCTGTGGGAGGGTAGATGCCCAATTCAATGAGGTGGGTGTCACATGGACCAACCCTCCTTCCCTCCTGTGTAACTGTTCACCTTCCTGATTCTACTGAGCCCCCGCTCGCCTCACTCCCCGTTCTCTCGTTCTCCCTTCTAAAAGCCCAGTCACCGCCGTACACATCAAAGTTGAGTTCATGCTGGACTCTCTTCTGTATCATGACAGTTCCTACTGATTAAAACCCGCCTTGCCCCTTTCATCGGTGCCTGGCTTTACCGTTGACAGGAACAACACTCCTGCCAGCTTTCTCCAGCTCCCAGCTCAAACCGCAAGTGCATTTTATAACATGGACTTCTGCGCGCTTCACCCGATGCTTTCCTGGTTTGTGAGCTTCTCCTCCATTTCAGTGCAGATATCCTTTATTATCCATCCACTCAATCACCTGAGCAGAGGACGTTCAATAAACTGACTGTGTCAGCAGCTCAGCCGAGGCCTCCGAGGTCTGTTCTCCAAGTGTCTAACTGACCCCCACATAATAAACACGTGTCCACGAGATGGAAGTTGGAATCACAGTCTGCTGTCCGTCTCTCGGGTAATTTCCCCGAGCGGAAGCTGGAAGTCATCTTTATACTTACGTAATGTCTTCCCATTTTCTAACTAATGCAATGGCGAAGCTTTCTACTTCTTGAACAGAGAAGGAAAATGACTTTTATTTTATTGCCACGCTCTGTCGAGTTCAGTTTTCCGAGCCAGTGCGGAAGAGCTCCGTGTCTCGCATCTTTACCGAGAGCCCGAGTCTTCGGCTTGTGTTTCTGGCATCTGAGCGGCTCTCCGAAGTGCAGCGCTTGACGAGGTAAAAACACTGCAGCCAGTGACTTGCAAATACACTGAGTGGCCAGATTATCATGATCTCTGAACACATAATAATCTGGCCACTCAGTGTATATCCTATATAATAAAAGGCTAATATGCAAATTGTCCCCTCGACCAGGAGTTCGACCAGCAGGCAGGCTGGCCAACTACCCATGTCCCCTCCCCCTGGCCAGGCTGGCCGGACCCCACCCATGCACGAATTCATACTGAGTGGCCAGATTATTATGAGTTCAGAGATCATCATAATCTGGCCACTCAGTGTGTAGAAAGCAAAGTGCTCCCTGGGACGTCAATGGAAAGGCTCCCACTCCTGACACGATCGCTCTCACGTTGGAAATAGAAAGTTAATAACAGCAGCGTCAGCCCAGGAGCGAGGTTTAAAATGGCTTCCTGCTGCTACGGAATTCAGAGGAGGAAAGAGGTAAAGAAGTTTTCTTGCCTGCATGCCTATTTTCCTGTTAAAAACATACACCTATGGCCAAAAAGGTGCACTGGCATATTAAATACAGAATCACAAGTCACGTCTGTGCATTGTGTGCTGCAGAGTTCTTGGATATGATCTACACTAATAAAAGAGTAAGATACAAATTGACTGTACCTTCACGACGCCCACTAGCCAATCAGGAGTGAGTATGCAAATTAACCCAATAAAGATGGCAGGTTAATTTGCATACGCAGGCACCAAGGGGCAGGGTGGGACACTTGAATCGTCACCATGGTGATGACACAGGCATTCCACACTGCCCCAGCCACTCAGGGCCTCTGGGCAGTGTGGGAAGGTGGGAAGGTGCCTCCAGGCCAGAGCGAAAAGGAGGCTCCAGCCAGAGCAAAGGCAGTGCTGACAGCCAGGGTAAGGAAGGCCCATTCTTGCACGAATCTTCATGCATCAGGCCTCTAGTGTTAGAATAATCACTTGTATAATAATAAAACTTAGACTCACCTAAAAACTGTCAATGCCCAACATCTTACTTTCCTCTAAATTCAATAACGTGAAAAATTAGGATAAGGATAAAGAAGATGAGTATGATGATAAATGGGGCAAATTAGGATAAGGAGACATAATTATAAAGAGTGTAGGATAACTTCTTAAAATCAATGTATAACTATTAAAGACAAGTAATAGAAACACATTCTTAGAGTAAAATACTGAGCTTGAATAAAGACTGTTTAATTCCAAGAGCAAAACTGTTCTGACTTGAACTAAAGCAACCTATCTAAATGCAGGCCCCCTTTCCACAAGTGAAATTAAAGTGGGTCGGAGGCCCAGGTCACCAGACTCAGATCATTTTGATAATTAGTCAATGAAATGATGAAATTTGCAAAAACAACAAAAATAAATGAAGTCAACCAAATCTCTTGCAAATCCTCATGCAAAATTCAAATTATTTTCAAGGTAAAAATAAAAGTACCAATGTGAGTTAATACATGCTCTTTTAGAGAGGGATTCATTACTTAAAATATCATCAATTTTTCTACTATGTGTTAATCCCATTCACGAGAGACCAACACTTCCAGGTCTGTTTTCCAGCCCCAAGTCTGCCTTGCACAAATGCACATTGAATGGATGGCCAGTCAAGCCAACATCCGTCACAGCTTTGGATTGCTGGCATTACAAGGAATGCTCTTCCGGTGGCTACACACTAATGTTTCGGGGGTGTATCCTCCCTTCCTTTTCATCCTCTCTTACTTACCTGCTCAGACACCCAGAGAACGTTTTAGGAGAATCATGATGATCATTCTGAGCCTTGATTAAAACACGTTAAATTTGACCCCAGCAAGCATTAGTTCTTAATTTGGAAATCCAGAAGCACTTGCTGTCCATGAATTAACTGTATGTAGTGCTTGGGGAAAAAAATGGAATTTAGAAAAATAGAACTCTGGATCATGGTGGTATGTTCCTAGAAAAAATACACATATATATCATTCAGTTATTAGGAAGTTTTAAAAAATTAAAAATGTGAGCTTATCTGCAAGGCCATGGTGAACAATGTTAGAGGTCATACATGCATGCAGAGGCTGGTCTTGCACATGCAAATACAGTAATAAACCACCGCCTATCTGTGCATTCAAGCACCTGGTCATCATGGCTAATATGGCCAAAAAAAATAATTTTGAATCATATCTGTTAACATAACTGCCGATTCTCTCTCTCTCAAATTTGGGATAAGAGCACTTTACCCCCTTGGAATTGTTTTCTGTTTCTAACATGTACCGTGTTTTTAGAGCACCGGGTAACAATATTCCTCGCCGGTATTTTTAAACGTTCTGTAAGATGGAAGCGAGAACACTGCTTCTCCCCTACAGCAAGCCTTTGGAAGGAGCAGAATCCTAGCGGGTGTCGGTAAAGCGCTTTGGTCGCCGAATATGTGTAACAAATTGTGCTTCAGGGCCACAGTGGATGAGAAGCCAGGGCGCGTGAGCCGCAGCGGGACAGCCGGGCACCCCAGGGGCTATTTCACGCTCCAACACACGCCACTTCTAACCGTTTCCAGCAGAGTGGGCTTCCATGCGCGGGAGGAGCCTCGCTCCCCAGGGAACCGCCCGCCCCCCCAACTGCCTGGAGGATGAGGCGAGTGAAAGGGCTTTTCCATCTGCCTCAGCGCCCTCTCCTGGTCCTACCTGAGCTGGGGAGGCAGATCGGAGGGTCCTGGAGACTCATCTTCCCCGGTCCTGGTGGGTTAGCAGAGAGCTGGCCCAGCAGGCCCCAGGGGCCTCACAAGACAAGTAGGTCCCAGCCACTGGGTGTGAGAGGCTCCTTCCCAGCAAGGTCCCTTCCTGGCCAGGGGCTTTCCTGTCACATAGTCACCTAGACATCCCCGACCTTTCACCCTACCATCCTAAAGAGCAGACATGGACAGTGGGGAGTCTTCTCAGGGGAATGGGGGCCAACGTGCATGGCCACCATCTGCCTGACCTAAGACGCAGGGTGCTGAGGGCCAGAGGATTGCAGGCACTCCATTACTCCTGTTAGCTCCCCTTATCTCACCCGCACCACTGGCGTGTGCCCCTGTCCCACTAACACAACCGTGAAACGCTGAGCCCAATCAATAAGCCTCCCTTCCCGTGTGTGCGTGGAATGTGCATCTATGTGTTGAGTACTAATTTTATGTGTAATTAAGAAGTTATCATTGGTCAGTTGATATCATGTTCCAAAAGCACAAAACCTGCGTAAGCAAATCTGTGAGCCATTCTGCTCAGATACTCCTGATCCAGGCATTCGGGCAGGCGATGACCGAAGAAAGACCTCAGATCACAGCAACCCTCACACCCCGGACACAGACGCTCGCTTCAGAGCTCGCTGCGTACTCAGGGAGTGTGACGTCACCCTTTGAATCTTAGTTTCTTTATTGAAAACCAGTTCACGCTTCTCACCTCGTGTTTTGCTTCCTTTCCAGAACAGTGAACACATTCATCATGTTTTAAATAAACTACACTAGAAACTGGCTGGCACCGGTCTGGCGTAGGGCATGCCTTAGCGATGGCATCTCCAGCTCCTTTCTTTGTGCTTACTCCCCGGTGTCCAATGTTTGTTCCCAAGGGTGGAGGCTTTCTGGGGACTTGAGCTTAGAGGGGTTTTAAAGGACTCCCGCCCCGATAGAAGGAGTCGCTTTGTAGACTCTTACCCGCTATGGCCGTCCCCTCCCAGTGCACCGCACGCCCACAGCAGGTCCAGGAGCCGCTGGAGTTGCCCGTTTAAGTCCTTACATACTGCTAAAGGTAATGCGAGTCTCTGGTTGGGATTGAGTCTCATTTTTCTCTGGTGCCCAAACATATGCCGTGGGAGCGCAGCGGTAATTCACTCCCATCAATCTTGGCCGGTTTGGAAGCGCCGGCTCTCGCCACGGCTTATGTTTCCATTTAGCTGGGGCCGCACCACGGCGCTGGTTAAAGGCCTCATTTTTAATCAGCTCTGTCAGCTACTCAAGTGCTCTTCAGACTCTATTTTCTCAAAGTCAAAATGCCCGCAGTCCTCAGAGGGCAGGAAAGCCGCCCACCCCCCAGCTCTCAGAGTGCCGTGCCTCTGTGCCCAACAGCGCACCTGGCACCTCCCTTCACACAGACAGAGGAAGCAGCCAACGGGAAGTTAGCGACAATGTGCGTGGGGTGGGACGTGATCGGCCTCTTTCTCCAGCAGCTCCGCTTGACTATGGATGCGGTTTTCCGGGACAGGGCCCATGGGGGCGCACTGCCTGACCAGCTGTTAGCGCCTTCACTGCAGGAAGCACGCCTGTTTGGAGATATACTAGTATATATACCAGTATATATATATATATATATATATATATATATATATATATATATATATATATATACTAGGTGTACCGGTTAATAATGAGGATTTGTAATCAAAGAAAACACGATAATTTCAAGAGAAACATCAAAAGTGCTTTATTCAAAGTGATGTCCATCGCTAGCTACACATTTCCCCATCTTTCCAGTAACTTGTGGATACCGTCCCAATAGAACTTTTCTTGTTTTGAGGCAGACCATTCAGAGACCCAATTTTCCACTTCTTTGTACGTTTTGAAGTGCTGCTCAGAAAGTGCGTGTGCCATCGATCGGAACAAGTGGTAATCTGAAGCAGCAAGGTCTGGTGAATACGGCGGGTGGGTGAATACTTCCCAGGCAAGATCTTTTAACGTGTCTTTAACTGGTTTTGAAGTGTGTGATGGTGTGTCATCATGAAGCAAAATTACTTTGCTGTGTCTTCTGGAACATTCTGGTCATTTCTCGATCAAAGCGTGGTTCAAATTGATTATTTGTTGTCGGTAGCGATCAGTATTAATGGTTTCACCTGGTTTTAGAAGCTCATAATACACCACACCTTCCGGATCCCACCAAACACAGAGCACTGTCTTCTTTCTGAAGCGATTTGGCCTTGCAGTCGATGTTGATGGTTGACCTGGATCAACCCATGATTTTGTGCATTTGGAATTCTCAAAATAAATCCACTTTCATCACCAGTCACAATTCAATGCAAAAATGACTTTCTTTCATGCTGTTGAAGCAACATTTTACTGATGACTTTTCGGTTTTCCATTTGTCTTTCGTTCAGTTGATGTGGCACCCATTTTCCTTCCTTTAAAATCTTTCCCATTACTTGTAAACGATTGGAAATTGTTTGCTGAGCAACGTTTAATCTTTCTGCAAGTTGTATTTGAGTTTGACACGCATCTTCATCCAATAATGCTTGTAATTGTTGGTCTTCCAACTTTTTCGGTTGACCTGGACATTCTTTGTCTTTCACGTCGAAATCATCACTTTTAAAGCGTTTGAACCAGCATACACAAGTATCTTGAGATGGAGCATGTTCACCAGAAGCTTCCCGAAGTATATGATAATTTTTTCCCAAAATATAAAGTAATGAATTAAAACTTCCCGCAAATGCTCTTTTTTTGGCATGAAATTTGACATTTTAAAGCATAAAAATATCTATGA
This sequence comes from Eptesicus fuscus, assembly GCF_027574615.1. Lineage (NCBI taxonomy): Eukaryota > Metazoa > Chordata > Mammalia > Chiroptera > Vespertilionidae > Eptesicus > Eptesicus fuscus. Next base: position 2,143,048 of record NC_072486.1, on the reverse strand, counting down.
TGTTAACATTTTCAGCAAATTTGACATAAGAAGTTTTGAAGCTTGCTGTCAATACAACAAAATAGCATACATATCAAATCGCATACATATCAACATGTGCATAACTCCATCTATTGAAAAAAATCCGCATTATTAACCGGTACACCTAGTATATATATATATGTATATATATATATACACACACACACACACACACACACACTGAGTGGCCAGATTATGATGATCTCTGAATGATAATAATCTGGCCACTCAGTGTATATCCTATATAATAAAAGGCTAATATGCAAATTGTCCCCTCGACCAGGAGTTCAACCAGCAGGCAGGCTGGCCAACTGCCCATGTCCCCGCCCCCTGGCCAGGCTGGCTGGACCCCACCCATGCACGAATTCATGCACCAGGCCTCTATTATTATATATACACACACACACGCACACGCACACTGAGTGGCCAGATTATTATGCATTCAGAGATCATCATAATCTGGCCTCAGTGTATATATATATGTTACTAAAGACACTCTTATAGATATATGCAAAGTCTGTCCTGCAACCTTGTGAATACAGACTCAGCGATGCCCAGGCGAGAGATGCTTCCCAATGGAAATGCGGTCGGTTTCGGTGCAATGGGCCCTGGGCCTGTGCCTGGTCATCAGGCTCCTCGCACCCGTAACGCCACCACCAGGGAAGGAGTCACTGGGCCGCGGAGGGACTGACCTGGGCGCGGAGTGGAGATTGGGCGGCTGTCAGGCAGTTCAGGGAAGAATGATGGCTGACGTCTGAGCTGTCCGCAGAGGTGCCTCCAGGCCCGGACCGAGGGAAATTGTGTCATCTAAGTGTCAAGAAGCATCCAGGGAGAAAGCCAGATAGAGAACCTGTCCAGCCAGGGGCTGCAGAGGTGGCAGGATGCGAAATGTGTAATTTAAAAAGAGGTTTTCAGCAAATAAGTTTTATAAAACCTAACTGCCTTTCCACTTTATCCCCTGATACAAAATGCTCAGGAAGCGGCGAAGGACCGAGATTTCCAGAGGGGTGTGATGGACGGACATGACCCAGGACCCTCAGCTGATGCAAATACTGGCCCGGGGGCTGGACACAGAACAGTCGGGCCTCCCTGGACGTCCTCCACGCTCCACACAAATTCCACGCCATCCTCTTCACCTGCCCTTGGCTCCAGAGAGCTCCCCTGTGTCCCACGTCACAGCCTCCTCTGTTGCTCTGGGCTCTCGTTAGGGTTAGCCAGGAGGAAGTCCAGCAGGAGACGGGGAGGGGGAGGCTGAGCTGTGACTCCCTAGGCTTCTCCCCGAATGTCACTCATCTCAGTCAAGGGCCACAGTTGCTCTCAGACAGCCTTGCACACCCAGCTGTCATCACAGCCCGGCATAGCCTTCCCTTGGCCCCTTCCTGCCGGATTGGGGCCCCCGCTGTTTCTTTAGGGTTCTCTCTATTCCGCAAACCTCTACAGCCCCTTCATTAAACTCATCCAGCTCCCCGCTCCCGTGTGCCTGGCTTACCGCATTCTGTTCCTCAGCTCTCTGACTGCTGGCTGACCTAGGCCACTGCTTCCCCCTTTCTGGTGGGGGGATCTGGAAACACTGATTCCCCAGGGGGGGCGGCTGGTGGGATGGTACAGATGGGGTGGGGAGGTGGACGTACTGTGGAGTGGGTGAAAGTGGCTTGAAAATATTGCACGTGTGTGCCACGCCAGCACGGCCAAGAATGAACCTAAGGTGCGGGGGGCGGGGGGGGGGGGGGCGTGGTGAAGGATTTAGAAAAGACAGACAAGAGAATAAAGCTGGGTCTCGGTGGGACACTGCTTCTCTGATGGAGTGACAGAGACCCTGCCTGCAAGCCGAGTCTTTATTTTATAGCCAGATTCCACGAGTCAAAGTAAGGGCGTGGTGACAACATTCTCGAGGGTTTCGAATCTACTCAATTCCATACACCTGAACTCTACCAAGCCCATGTCACTCAGCCACGTGTGACCACAGGTTCAGACCACAAGGTCAAGCTTACAGCCATAGCCTTTGGCTGTAATTGTGCTGGGAGGGCTTTGCCCTCCAAGCTGGGACCTGCACGTGGCTTTGCCACAAGAGGACTTAGTTCAAACCCCATTAGTCCGAGGCTTGAACCTGTCCAAACACTGTGGCCGCCCTCCACACACATGCCCATACCCTCCTCCAAGCCCTTGTGGCTACGTAACAAATGATGCTGGCTAACTCCGATGCATTTTATTCCTCGGAGAATAAAATGCATCTCTGGGCTGGAGAAGAGCTGACTCAGCGGAGAGTGTCGGTACCTTGACAAAAATAGAGGGCTCACGGGAACTTTGCTGGCATGAACCCTGAATGCAGAGACCCCTAGCCCTCCTCCTCCACTCGGCCAGGCAGGCTGGCCGTCAGTCCTCCATGCAAGTCAGAATGTTGTATTTTCTTCTCTCTGTTTCCAATAAGCCAAAGGGCAACAACGAACCCTAAAAATGAGAGGCCCCCTGCACACAGCCCATCCTTATCAGCTCACAGGGGAGCTTGGATACAAGAAGCCCAACACACGTGACCTGACTTGACGATGATTCTTCATTCTCCAAGTTACACAGGAATGCCCAGCCAGAGCTTTCCGGACAGCAGGGGAACGGGTGATGTGCAAGAAAGAGACAAAGAAATATGAAATCGGAGCATTCGTGGCAGAGAAAAACACTGCAGCTCCATCATTAACATCTTCATAAACACAAGTGATACTGCCTCCGCAGGACAGAAAGGAGAACGGAAAAGAGCCCTTGGTAGTTAAAAACAAGAGAGCAGAAATAAGGAGCTCAGTAAAGGAGCTCCTCTCTGACTCCCGGGATGGAGAGTGGGGGAAAGAAAAGATAGAAAGTAAGTGCCAGGAGGCTCACTCTCGGAATCGTAAGAATTCACAACCACAGCAGAAGTGAATGAAATAGGACATCATTAATGAAATAAGTCACGGGAGTTTCTATTAATTAAACAGGCCCTACATACTTGTAAATTGAAATGGATCCATTGAAAAGTGTATCATTAGGAAATTCCAAAGCAATCATAACTAAGAGAAGATTGTACAGGCTTCCAGACACACACCCAGTGAGAGAGAGAGAGAGAGAGAGAGAGAGAGAGAGAGAGAGAGGTGCTATCACCTCTCACAGGGCAAATTTAAATGCAGCAGTGGAAACAAGAAGACAATAAAATCCCTCATTAAAAATTCTGAAGGACCCTAATATTCAACCTAGAATTATATCTCTAGTCAAGTTATTAAAGAGTATTATGTTTAAAGTCACAAAATGCTGATTTCCCTTGCACCCTTTCTAAAGACGGTAGGGAAGTACATGCTGACGAAATGAGAGAGAAAGTCAAGGGCGAGACCACAGGAGACCCAGGAGCAGTTAACCGGTTCAGGACAGAGTGCAAGGCGCCCCTTGAGCACGTGCCCCTGCAGTACAGGTCAACACCTGGGCCCCCAGAGGTGGGACTCGAGACAGGAGGTCGAGGAATGGCATCCAGGTGACATTGTACCATTGTTTAACATTCATACTCAAGTGGAGCGTCACAGGTGGCTACCACACCAAGACACGACTGTCTCCAGAAGCCATCTCATGTCCCTTTATAATCACGCCTCTTCTTTCTCCTCTGAAAGTAGCCCACATCCTACCATTACACCACAAGCTAGTTTTGTTTCTAACTGATAATGACCGAAATAGAATCATAACCTTTATATTGTCTGTCTGTCTTCTCTTGCTCATCATTGTGTTTCATGTAGCTGCTGGGCATTCAATGCCAGTGTTTTTTGGTTTTGGTATGTGTTTCTTTCACTATTTCTGCCCATGTTCTTCTTTTAAATTTTTAAATTGAATCTATTGGGTTGACATAGGTTAACAAAATGATACAGATTTCAGATGTACAATTCTATAACACATCATCTGTATATTGTATTGTGTGTTCACCACCCCAAGTCAAGTCTCCTTCCATCACCATCGGTGCCCCCCCTTAATCCTCTTCTACCTCCCCACCCCGCTTCCCTCTGGTAACCACCATACCATTGTCTGTGTCTGAGTTTGTTTGTGTGGGGGTTTTTGGTGTTTGTTTGTTTGTTTGTTTGTTTTTGCTTAATCCTGTCACCCAAGACTTGGAAGCAGCCCAAGTGCCCATCAGCAGATGAGTGGATAAAAACACTGTGGTACATTTCCACAATGGAATACTACTCGGCAATAAAAAAGAAGGAAATCTTACCTTTTGCGACAGCATGGAGGGTAGTATAGTAAGTGAAATAAGCCAGTCAGAGAAAGACAAGTACCGTATGATCTCACTTACATGTGGAATCTAATGAGCAAAGTGCCATTGCTTTTAAAGCACTCAATTGCATGCGTCTGTACTGATGTGTTTTGCCAGTCTTCTGTTTATAAATACCTGGGCTGTTCCTTGCTGTGTGCTACTACAAATAATGCGTCTACACAAGACTGTACACGTCTTGGTGAATATGCACAGAATAGAATGGTGGTTGCCAGGGACTGGGAGGAGGGAAATAGGAAATGTAGGTCAAAGGGTAAAAACTGTCATCAGAATAGCTTTAGGATCTATTCACAGTGTGGTGAATATAGTTACAGCAGAGTATTATATACTTGAAAGCTGTAGTTCTCACACATTCTCGCTACTCACTCGGAAAGGAGTTACCTATGTGGTGTGAAGAATGTTTTCATTTTCTCGATCTTGATGATCATTCTATAATGTATATGTGTATCAAGCCATCACATTATACACTTTATATATATATACAGTTAGATTTGTCACTTATTCCTCAGCAAAGTTGGAAAAGGAAGAATCTGAACAATGACCCAGATTAAAAATATGGAACTACAAACAAGTAACTGCTATTACAAACACTGGATGGAAGGAAATGTGGAGGCTGTAGGGTGAAGGAACAAAATGTATGTACTTAGAGACCCAAAAGGCGAGAGGTGTGAGATGACTGAGAACTTCCGGAGTCTGTTGGGAGATACTGAGTCACAGCCTCCAGAAGGCCAGCATCGGAACCTTAAGTCAGAGAAATACAAGTAAATCCACACCAAGGACCTACGGAAAGTGCAGATGAGAAAGGAGAGAGAGAGAGAGAGAGAGTCAAAACCAACTACCTCTAAGAGAGGATAGAAAGAAGACTGATGTCCCAATTTTCAAACAAACAAGGCCAGAAGATAATGGTGGGTAGAAAAAAAATAACTGCCATTCTAGAATTCAAGCTAGAAGAGGGAATTTCCGCACGAACAAAATGTGAGACCATTTCCAGATCTGGCCTAAAGGAAACACTAGAGGGAGTTTTTCTTTCCGAAGAAAAGTGATCTTAGATGGAATTTTCAAGTGAAAAGGAACAAAAAGCAATGAAACACATAATTATACGTGGTCCTATTTTCCTCAACTGTGGGTCCCGTGCCTCCTGTTCCAATAGTCATACCAGCATTCTTGGCGGCCTCTCCCAGAAACTCAAAAGCGAAAACCAGACCTTCACAATCCCTCCACCTGAGAAAACCCTCATTTGATTTTTGCTCTGAGTCCTGAGAACTGTCACAACCCGTACTTCTATGAGATGCGGCGATATTCTATTAGTATCATCCGCGCAGTCAATAACAGTGATTTCTTCCGCTCTTGAGCCATCCGTCTCCGCTGCTGCGCCTGTGCGGTCGGGTCTGATTGATTTTCCTATATTACAAGGGATTGCAATAGGGTGCCACATGGGGGGAGGACTTTCCAGGCCTCTGGGTGGTGTGTGATGCGCAGTGAGGCTTGGAAAATTCCGGAGCTGGATTTCTAAACGGCTGTCAGCTGGAAACCTGTTGTCAGAGTGTTGCTAATAGAAATGTGTATCCCCAGCGCCTACCAGTCAACCCAGTTCCATCTCGGATATTGACTTGTAGTCATTGGACACTCGCGTTTTCCGAAATTATATGGGAGCTGTCATTTCAAATGCATAGGCAATATCAGAAGTATGTGATTTCTTCCAGAGCGGATTTTTCATCAAAGACAGACTGAACTGTGTTGCAGACCAGTTTCCCTCGAAGTAAAAGTGGAATAGATTGCAATATTTAAAGTGAACTTTGCAGCTTTAAAGAATAATGCTTCTGTTAATGGGTTTATGCCAAGGTGCTTAATTATCTTACAGTTCACCTCAAGGGCAGAGGAGGAATAATAATAAAAAGGAAATGTTACTTGTGGAACATGATTCTAATTTCATTGCTTTTTGGTGCTTTTTCCTCTTCCAAGAGAAACTCATGAGAGCCACTGAGGTGGGCACCGTCTCTTCCGTAAGCATAAAGGCACCATCTTACCAACCGTCACTCAAGTTGACCTCCAGGGTTGTTCTAGTTTCTCTTCAAAGAATGACAGCTTCCCGAAGTAAAAATTATCCACTAATCTGAATTGATAATATTATCCTCCTAACTCTGCTAATAATAACTTCGTCATCAGTAAATGTAATGGGTGTCAAAAATCCAGGTCATGCCTGGCCAGTGTGGCTCAGTGGTTGTGTCATCCCAGGAGCCAGGAGATCCCTGGTTCAATTCATGGTCAGGGTGCATGCCCTGTTGTGGACTCAAATCCAGTAGGGGGCGTGCAGGAGACAGCAGATAGATGATTCTTTCTAATCAATGTTTCTATCTCTCTCTCCCTCTCCCTTCCTCTCTCTGAAATATATATATTTTTTAATCCAGGTCATCATATCTCCACCAAAGGGCTCATGTAGTCAGTGTACAGTGGGTGAAGCTCTGTTTTCCCACCTCAGGCAAGTAGCTCCTGCCGGGCATGTGATCAGAAACTTTAAAAATAACATACTTGGTTCCAGCATACTAGTAGAAGCTTCCAGTTCCTTTAGAGTGACCGCAAGACATAGACAGGAAGTTAAGAGTTAGATTATTGAACTTACAAAGGAGAATCTAATACATAGTGTCATATTCGAAGGCCAATATGAAGACCAATTAGAATATATGAATTTGCAGACTTAATGAAAATTTTTATGCATCTATTTATTTTACATTCATTATTTTTACATTGAATTTATTGGGGTGACATTGGTTAATAGAATTATATTGGTTTCAGGTGTACAATTCTATAATACATCATCTGTATATTGCTCTGTGTGTTTACCAACCCAAGTCAAGTCTCCTTCCATCATCGTTTAGCCCCCCTTTCACTTCTTCTACCTCCCCCAACACCTCCTTCCTTATGCCCATCACCATACTGCTATCTGTGTCCCTGAATCTTTCTTTTTTACTTTGCTTAACCCCTTCATCCGTCTCACCCACCTCCCAACCTCGTCCTCTCTGACAGTTGTCAATCTGTTCTCTGTATCCATGAGTCTGTTTCCATTCAAGACCATTTAGAATACATAAATCTGTAGACTTAATGAAAACTTCAAAGACCTGATGGCCTGTGGCTTTCACAACACCCGTGTGAGGTTTATATCACTTTCCCTGAGGGCCTCCAATACTCAGCTTCCTCGGGAGCAGGGAAATCTTGACTCCTCACTTAGATGTGACCAGCGTTCCCTAATGATACAAAATTGAGATGAGCATATATTGAGGTTCCAGAACCCTTTGGGGTGCTTTATTTCGCATACATCTATACAACCGTGTGTTTTTTCCAGTTTTCATGTTCCAGGACTCTGCATTCTGGCCCTGGCTCCTGATATCATATGGCTTCCATGTGCATGGAACACAGACTCCTCCTCAGGTTAACTAACAGGTTTGAAACAAATTTCCTTACCAAGTCGCTTGAATGACATGCAGTCCTTGACCCTCCATTCCTGCCTATATTCTACATATTATTCAAAAATCAAGAAAGAGAATGACGTATATGGAATTTGATTTTGAGGGGCTTGTTTGAGGGAGAGTTTTGTTTCCTTCATGTGCTACTGAGTTTGGGTTCGTGTCCTCATCTTTCATAGAGGAACGCATACAGTTCCTGTATCCACATAGAGCATGTATTTATTTGGGGGATGCTGTTTCGGGGTATCTAGTATATCACAGTTTGCCTCTTTCAGGAGGACTCGGGGGACTAACTTCCCTTCGAACCTCTGTGTTCTTTTCCTGAGAAAATGTTTTGTTCTTCTCTCGGGGATATATTTTATTTGCTCTCCCGTCCATAACAATTATTTAAGACCTTATGATGGTTTTCACCTTATTATCCTTTACCATAGATTCTTTTCTATTTTTCAGCCTCATAGCATGCTTGAGACATTTCTATAAATTACACCATACCTTTTCATTCAAAGTTTCGACATGCAGATGAATGACTAGAATGCATTATCACCCTCATTATACTGTGGGAATAAATAAGTAACAGAGAGATGACAGGACGCATTCTGCAATCGTGGTGGAGCTACCATGATTTGGAACTTTGATTCCAAAAAAATAGCCTCTGATTATACTTCTGCCTAGGACGCTGAAAAAAGTGTAACGGCAACACTAGTGATGATAAAGCTGGATAACCTACAAAATCATAACATTCCAACGCTGTCAGACAGGAGGGTTTCACACATTTACATTGCCAAGTATTTTCCACAGGCAATTGGTATTCTGGCCTTTTTTTCCCAATTATATTTCTCTTTGTGCCTCTTTTTCTCTGTAGCTTCTTTTGGTTGGTCTGTAATTTTCTGAGTGTCTCTCCTTCAATCTTTAATAGGTTGCTGTCAATCTTATACTGTTTACATTTTATTTTAGACAAAGGCCCGGTGCATGAAAATTTATGCACTGGATGGGGGTGTCCCTCAGCCCGGCTTGCCCCCTCTCACAGTCCGGGAGCCATCAGGGGCAGGAGGTGACCGGGTGATCAGGGGAAGGTGATGCCATCAACCTCTGCTGCTGCCACTGCCAGCAGCACAAGCCTCGACCGGCCTTGGTTACCTGAGCCTCGGGCGGCCCTGGGCGGCTGGGCAGCCGCCATCCAAAGCTTGCCTGTGCCTCTGGCTGGCCCTGGGAGGCTGGGGGACTGAGGGGACTGGGGGACTCTGGAGGCAGGCACATGGAGTTGCCAGGCCCACCTGGGTGTGGGCCTGGCCTTGCCGCACACCTGCGGCCCCGTTGGGGCTGAGGGGACTGGGCACTGTCATCTTGTGGCTGTGGGTGCTGCCATCTTTGAGGGCATGGCAGTCAATTAGTATACTCCCTCCTTATTGGCTGTGGGCGCCACCATCTTTGAGGGCAGGGCAGTTAATTAGCATATTCCCTGCTTATTGGCTTTGGACACTGCCATCTTTGAGGGTGGGATGATCAATTAGCATAGTCCCTCCTTATTGGCTGTGGTGGCACCATCTTTGAGGGTGGGCCAGTAATTAGCATATTCCCTCCTTATTGGCTGTGGGCACCACCATATTTGAGGGCAGGGCAGTTAATTAGCATATTCCCTCTTTATTAGATAGGATTATTTTTTATCTCTAAAAGTTATTTTGTGTTTTTAATGTCTTCCATTGCTCAACTCATTACAAGGTATACACCCCCCCTCCCAAATTGTCAGCTATGATTCAATCAATAAAAAGGAGATTTTGAAATGACAGAGATAATGACACCAGCAAACAAGGACATTAAGTCACATTATAGATATATTCTATACGTTACAGAAGATAAAGAAAAGCATGGTTATTAATTTGTCTTTAGACAGTTTATGGGCCGTCTTATATTTCTTTTTCCTGGTTATATACATATTGCCTCACATTGGCCTCATTGGTAAAAGGTTTTAAAGAACCTAGATTGTGGTTGTATGGGTTCCAAAGCTGGTGACATCCTTCCTCAGAAGGCAGCTAGTTCCGCCCAAGTCTCTGAGCCTTGTTTTAGGCTTTGGCAGGGAAGGTCTGATTGGGCTTGACTTGGAATTACTCCATTTAACACCCGTTTCCTCGGTGTCCAATCTTCACCTTGGTTTCTCTGAGGTTTCCCACTCTCAGCATTTGTGTGTGTCTTACAGGTCCCCAGTGGCTGGTCTCTCCCAGCTCCCAAAACATCCCTCTCCTGTGCCTCTAAGTATAAAGCCAAGACTTTAGGGTAACTCTATGCGACTCTGTACAAGCCTCCCCATTTTGCCTGCTGCAAAAGGTCAGCTACCTCCACTCCCAGAATGCTCTTCTCTACCTCCTTGCTTTGGCAGGGTTGTTTTACTCTGTGCAGGCAATTCCTTCCTGTGCTTCTATCTGGAAATGACCTCCAGACAGAAAGCCACCTCAGGATCTTGCTGGTTCCCCGTGTCTTGGGGATCCCATTATTTAATATCTGTAAGGAGTTGTTGCATATCATTTTTGCAGGTGCATGACTTTTGAAGGCAGAATGGCTGGCCTGGTAACAGATACTTCATTAAGGTCAGAATCAGACCCAGTGCCTGTCACTTTTTCATGTCAATGTTATTTATGATGGGCCCTAAAAGCAAAGAGTGAAGGGATGATCTCTTAGCTCATATGCTCTGGAAGACCTCATGCAACATTGTGATTATTTCTATCTAAAGATTCAATAGAATTCACTGTGGAAGTCAGAGATACGTTTAAAATTTCTTAGGTACTTTTTTATTACAAATTCAATTTCTTTAATAGAGGTGGAACTACCATGCAATTAATTTAAAAGATTATGAGTCCTAAAACAAATTAAATTTCTACAAAAGAAAAAATGTTTGGCTTTAGACTTCCACAAATCCTGTATCTACTGCTTCAAAGAATTTTGTATTGCAAGGCAAATATTTTATCCTCAGACAAGCCATCATTTATGTGTGGGAACAAAGGAACTTAGACAAGCAAGGGCTAAGGAAGTATAACACCCACATATCCTTTCTGAACAATTACTTGAAATATCTCGGCAGCTTGAGAGATGACTGAATCTTTCAAATCAGTGTTTTTATAAAAAGCAGATAAAGTGTGAATTTAAGATAAACTTCAACAAATTTGGAGACAGTAGAGCAAACTACTTATAAGTTTAAATAAAGAAATATAAAATGACATAAGAGCAAATTTGGACACAACGGAGCAAAGTACTAATAAGTTTGAAGAAAAATATAAAATGACATAATTTAGAGCATATTTATCCTCATTTATTATTAGCAGTTATTGCAGCCAGATCAATGCTTTAATCACAGATTGGACCTAAAGGCTAATGGGGCATACCTATTGCAGCATGCTATTGAAGAGGTGGACAAAGACTTGCAGGACCAAAGGCCACAAGTTCAACTCAGACCAACTGAAGTGAAAGCATACACATTTACTCACCTCCCCAGGATGGAGACTAGGACTGGCTTAGCCACAGCGAATGCAGTGGCCCAAAGCGATGCTGGGCACTGGCCTGTCCCTGTCTGATGACCACATTCGGTACACGGCTCGCTGCTCACGCAATAAAGAGGACTGCTGGACCCCAGACACACACCCAACCCACAGAAAGTGCCTCTTTGGGGGTCCAGCAAGCTTGAGTCGCATGCTGCCACCCAGGCAATCCAGGGAGCGAGGATTCTCCAGGCTTGATTCACCACCTGCCCTGGTGAGCGGAGGTGGTGCAGCCGGTTTAAGCCACAGAAAATGTGTGCCTGGCAAGAGAGAAGTGCATGCAAGAATGGAGAAATGGCTCTGAACCAAAATAATAACAAACGCAGCAAATAAATAAATAAATAATTAAGTAAATAAATAAATAAAACAAGAGAAATGGGCAAAACCCATTAAATTTACATTTAACCTATTTCTACATGTATATTTCATATTGTAAATACATATAAGAATGGCGGGTTTTAGTATTCACTATGAATTGCTGCTTGTATATCACCGTGTAGAGAGGAGATGAGGAAACTGAAGCCCTCCAAAAGGAAGTCTCTGGAAAACTGTACCCAGAGGTAAACACTGCCATGATTTGAGTGAGCTCATTCCATACAAGTATTTTCACAGGCTGCTGCACTATCCTCTTGCATGGCTGCCTAGTGTTTTATTTTATATATGAAATTTATAGAGCTAATCGCCTAATAATGAACCTTTAGATATTTCTGTTGAATATCTAACAAGTGTGTGTGTGTGTGTGTGTGTGTGTGTGTGTGTGTGTGTGTGTGTAGAGGTAGAGAGGTTCTATGTGTTTAAATTTTGGGCTAAAATGTCAAACAGCCTATCAAAGCACATCTAACAGCTTCTGACATGCATGGCATGGTTGGCTTTTGTTCAGTCTGAATAACTAATAACAACAAAAAGAAGATGGTGAAATCTGAAAGATGTTTTTCCTCATGTTGGATGTCATGGTTTTTAGGGACTTTATTCACCTGAGAAGAAACCAGCCGAGGAAGGACACGCAGGCTGCCCGGCCGTTCGGCTGGGTTACACTCAGCATGGTTGGGGGGAGATAACAGCGGGCAAATAGCGGAATGACGGGTGGAAAGCGTGTCAGGGCCCGTTCACGACCGACCTGAAGGGTTGGATTAAAGGCACTCTGGTCGCAGTCCTGAAGGAAAAGAAGAGGAGCCTCACATTCCCAAGCCTCTTCTTCAGGCCGTGAATTGATTAAAACGGTCGACTTGGGAGTATTTTCCGTAGACACAGAGGAGAAGGTTTCATTGTTGGGGTTCAGTGCACCTTGCACTCAGTGCTTTTTTTTTTTTTTTTTCAGGCAACTGCTTCAATGTCCTATTTCCTTCAGTCCTATAGAATTAATTCTGGAATGTGCAGCCAAATCTGAAAGGTAAAATGTCTGTCAGCATAGTCTGTGTTCTGAACCTCAACTCCAGGCAGCAAACAGCTCTTTTATAACTAACTCCCTGGCACTGCACCTCCTAATGCTCTCCATCCTCTTGATCTTGCAAATGCACCGGAGGCTTATGTTTCCTGCAGGTAAATTATAAGGAAATAGTATGGACTCATCCCGTACCTTGGAGCTGTAACTCTTTGCAAAATGACCCTGTATAACAACATTAACTTAAATGTCCTATAAATTTAGACCGTTTCCCTTTTGTTGGGTTTATAGCAAGATTACTGTAAACAATTTATACACGGACTTGGAGCGTTAGGCCTGATTTATAGTATCTGCTGTTTACACACTGTGCCTCCTCTATATGTTACATTTGCTCTCTTTTCTAGGTTTGGTTCACTATTCCAAGCCTATACAATATTGAAAGTTCTTTCAGACATTGGCCAATGAAATCATTTTTTATTTGCCTCATGAGACAATTCACTTCACAATTGAGTTAGTTTTAAAATATGCATGTGAGAATTGAAGAAAAAGCTACAGGTACTAAGCATGCCAAAAGCCATCATTCCTACTTCTTTTTTTTTTTTTTCCATGTATTTTTTTATTGATTTCAGAGAGGAAGGGAGAGGGAGAGGGAAAGATAGAAACATCAATGATGAAAGAGAATCATTGATCGGCTGCCTCCTGCACACCCCCTACTGGGAATCAAGCCCGCAACCCTGACATGTGCCCTTGGCTGGAATCAAACCCGGGATCCTTCAGTCCGCAGGCCGATGTTCTATCCACTGAGCCAAACTGGCTAGGGCTTCTTTTTGTTTTTAAAACTTATTACAAAAATTACTTTTTCCTCTTTCTGTGCTAAAATTATTTTCTAAATCGAATTGTAAAACTACTTTGAGTGTCTTATATCAAGTAAGAATATCATAAATATTAAACAAATTGAGCAAAATGAGCCACTGAGTAACAAACATGTTGAGATGCTTATGGCAATAAACCCTGAGCTTCCACTTTTATGGAGGAAGAGCCACAGGGCAGAACCATCTGTCCTTCCAAGCGCACAACCTGTGTCCAGAACCACAGGTCTGTGTGCGCCGCACAGAGGTGACGGGACCAGGTCATGAGTACGAGGATCTGCTTATTGGAAGAGGCTGATGGAAAAATAATCAAGAAATAATGATAAAGTCCAAGGGACCCGATCCAGAAACAACAGATAAAAATAGTAAATAACCCCAGCTGGTGTGGCTCAATGGTTGAGCGTTGACCTGTGAACCAGGAGGTTGAAGTTCGATTCCTGGTCAGGGCACATGCCCTGGTTTTGGGCTCAATCCCCAGTGGGGGCGGGAGGGTGGTGTGTGTGCAGGAGGCAGCCAATCAATGGTTCTCTCTCATCATTGATGTTTCTGGTTCTCTCTCCCTCTCCCTTCCTCTCTGAAATCAATAAAAATATTTTTAAAAAATAGCAAAATAAATCATTTGACTCTATACAGAATTTTTTAAAAAGTAGAACAGCTTAACCATAAAATCAATTTTATAAGAATGATTTTAATTTCCAGTCATTGATAAGTGTTCAAGAAAGTTGTCACATAAAGTAGAATGCATTTCTGATATGGAAGGAAACAGAAGTCAGTATTTTATATGATTAAACCAGGGCCAAAGAGTAAGAAACCAAGTCACCTTTAAAGATATGGTTTCTGTCACTATGTGTTCTTAATTGGATGTTAATTGGATGTTGACTGTGTTCTTAATGGAATATTCTGACCTTAATGTTATTCTGTAGTTCACTTGCCCACTCCCGATAAACTCATTTTGTCTTTTTACAGCCTTTTCAAACTACAGTGCATCCCCCGTACCTAACACTTGCCTTTATTCCTCAGCAGATGACCTTGTCTCCGAACTCATTAAGAACATTGAAAGTGATAAACGGGAATCACATAAATCCATCCCTCGTGCTATGTTGTGATGGCTCCATCTTGATCACCAGCATGATTTAATGTCAGTTTCACTTTCTGTTGCTGTTATTAAAGGTAGCATTTTGTCCTGATATTTCATATTTGTAGCAACCCATGAGTGAGGAACCCTGCTCCCAAAACACGGAACCCCTCTGCAGACTAACGTGTACCCCCAGAACTTGACTTGCTCATTCCCCCACTGGCATGATGTGACTATGAGGTGGAGCAGCCATAGCAACACACCAGACTTCTCCTTGGGGTTCAACAGCCTGTTTCGAAGACATGTGAGTCTTCTTCAAGAGATTGCCTGAAGCACATACTGTGGGGAGTCAAGGAAGAATGTGCCAGAGAGGCTCAGGATCCCATCCTATGACACCGCCTCAGTAGTTGGGTAGAAAGTTGACCAGAGAACTAAGCATGCCTCTGACCACTCTAACAATCCTTGCCCGAGGAAGCATGCGCCACCGCATTAGGAACATAACAGCAAGGTAGACTTGGTCACGGCTTCTCAGAGCCACATCAGAGTTGCCTCGTGCTGGATTTGTTGGAAACCATACAGTGAACAGTTCCACTATAAGAGCACCTGATCTTTTGCACATTACACTCTTCACAGCACCCAAGAAATTCAGAGTTAGAGAGAGACCTTAGAACAATCACCCTGTGGGAGGCAGCATCACAACCGATGTTCCTACTCCCTGGTATACATGCCATCTACACTGAGTGGCCAGATTATTATGACCACCTGACATTTGTAGGCAAATTAGCCGTACACTGCATCGTATGGGATATAGAAGCCGAAGGCCTGTTCGAACACCTTTGCTGCCTGCAGTTACCAAGATAAAACGTCTCCAATTCGCACAGGAACACAAGGATTGGATAGTCGAGCATTGGAAAAAAGTCATGTGATCCGATGAATCACGTTTCCAGTTGCATCATGCAGATAGCAGAGTGAGAATTTCACGGAAACAGCATGAAAGCATGCACCCCACATGCATGAGTACAACCCTTCAAGCTGGTGGGGGCAGTGTTATGGTTTGGGTCATGTTTTCCTGGCATGATTTGGGCCCTTTAATTCGTGTGGAACAACGAATAGCACAACATACCTAAGTATCATTGCTGATCAAGTTCATCCTATCATGTTGATGGCGTATCCCAATGGAGATGGCTTCTTCCAACAAGACAATGCGCCATGCCACGGTGCTCATATTGTGCAGGAGTGGTTTCCAGAACATGAGGGAGACTTTACCTTGCTTAGGTGGCCCCCACAATCACCAGATCTCAATCCAATTGAGCATTTGTGGGACGAAGTTAAAAGAGCCATCAGGCAGCTGGTTCCACAACCATCAAATCTCACAGAACTGGACAGTGCTATGCATGCAGCATGGTGTCAGATTCCTCGCATCACCTTTCAACATCTCGTGGAGTCAATGCCAAGAAGAATCGCCACAGTGTTGAAGGCAAAAGGTGGCCCCTGAAGTACTGATGGGTGGTCATAATAATCTGGCCACTCAGTGTCTATCCACCTCTTGTAGGCAGATCAAGCAGATATGATGGGATGTCACTCCTATTTGGGGGATGCTAATCAGTTGCCTTTGAGTGGCTCAAAAGGGAGATTAATTCTGGTTGGGCCAAACCTAAATGAGTGAGCCCTTCAAAATAATGTGACACGTCAGAGAGATGCTCTCCTACTGGCCTTGGACAAAAGCTAAGCTATTGCAAGAGAAGGAGTCATGTGGCAAGGACCTGTGGGTAGAGCAGAGCAGACCCTGGTTGACAGCCAGCAAGGAAACAGGGACCTCGGTCGTGTTGCTGTGAGGAGATGACTCTGCCAAGGACGACTGGGCGCTGAAGAGCCCACCTCTTGCCACTACACTCTGACATCTCGAAGATGGCCTCAGCTTGCTTTGCTGCTTAAAATCCAAATGTCAGGTTTGGCACTCAGAAGTCAGCTTAGTCACGAATAAGATGACTGGCCAGAGGGCCGGAGTGAATTCCAATGGGTCACCCCCAGGAGACTATCAAGTGGACAGAGGGTCATGCAACAGCCTAAAAAGTCATAACCGCTAAGCCTCATCTAAAGACGTCACATATGAAGAGAGTTAAAGTCACATGAAAAGCATGGTTTACGGATCAACAATGCCTGAGTGGTATTTTACTTTCTTTGTTCTCACTGTTATCTTCTGAGTAAATGGACATGCAGTTTGGTAAATGGGTTTAACCTTTCATGCTAAACAAACAGGAGGATTTTCATTCAGTCTCTCTTCCAGAAAGGTAATGTTAAAGTGAAAATACCCACGCCATTAGAATGTTATATACAATGCATTACATAACTTCATAATGCTTATAATTTTAATTCTGTATTTACAAAAGGGGTTACTATTATACCAAAGTTCCTAAACTGATAGAGGTCAAACTACTATTGTGTACACAGCAGTGACATATATTTCCCTGACAGATTCATGTTACTTAGCCTGTTAGTGTTGATATTGTCAAATATTTAATTTTCCACACTAAATTTAATTTCATCAAGGAAATAATTATTGCATATATTTAACCAGTATCTCAAATGGCATATTAAAAATCTAGTCTAGTTAAAATTTATGGCCAATTGAAATATCTAAAACTACCTGAGTCCTAAATTTAAAGAATAATAAAATAAAAGGAAGAAGCCCTAACTGGTTTGGCTCAGTGGATAGAGCGTCGGCCTTCAGACTGAAGGGTCCCAGGTTCAATTCCGGTCAAGGGCATGTACCTTGGTTGCGGGCACATCCTCAGTAGAGGGTGTGCAGGAGGCAGCTGATCGATGTTTCTCTTTCATTGATGTTTCTAACTCTTTATCCCTCTCACTTTCTCTCTGTAAAAAATCAATAAAATATATTTTAAAAATAAAATAGAAGGAAGAAGATTCAAACATAGTCAACCCCCCCTCACACAATCCCTGTGAAATCCCTTATTATTATTATTTTTATTATTATTATTATTTCCCTACAATTCCTTCTTTTTACCCTCATTTTCATTCTCTACCTCACTGAGAAATCTCAGTTTCCTTCCTTTTTTTTAACCTCACTTAGTCCTCGACTCTCCCATCATAAATCTACTTCTCCTCTCTTTGATTCTAATTCTTACCCTTTATTTAGGATAAAATAGAGCCAACCATAGCTTATTTGATGAACAAGTCTTTCTCCTTTAGTCTGTGTCCACCCCCACCCCCACCCCCCACTTAGGGGTTAACATTTTGAGTGTAGAAACCACGTTTCCATTATTGAAACATCTTCCCTTTGCTCTTTAGGTTCAATGGTTATGGTTTAAGTTTATTTTCAGAAGACATCTTGACTCTTTACTCCTCACATCTCTCTCTCTCTCTCTCTCTCTCTCTCTCTCTCTCTCTCTCTCTCTCTTCCCCTTTACCCCCTCCCTTCCACTCTCTCTAAAAACCAATGGAAAAAACATCCTCGGGTGAGATTAACAATAAAAAATAAAATAATGAGGAAGAAAGTGCCCAGCTTCCTAAAACAAAGCACCTGTCATAAGGTCTGTTAAGACGCTCCCAAATGCCATCAAATCGGAGCATTTCCATTGAGTGACATGACAAGGGACATAGTAGTGCTTATAGCATGGCTGCCAGAAACATAAGTAAATGCATTAATTAATATATTAAGAGTGAAATAAAAGAAGGAGGGAACCAGAAAGCGAATCAAAGGGAAGAATATAAACACTTGAGCTCAGCAGCTTCTCCTTCTACTCAGCTCTGGGTACCCACGGATTTCCCGATTCACAGACTCCCTAGCATTGACTCCTCGGCTTTCCTGAAGTTCGCTGCAGCTGCGGGAAAATGAGGTGCCTAGATGCTCACTTCATAACCATAGCACTTTACATTATGTGCCATCTTAAAGTTTACGTAGTACTTTAAAAACTGCATTATCTCATTTCAATCCATCTTCCGCGAATGACTCCCATATTCCCAAATGAGTGTCGACATGTCTTAGCAAAATTTTAGAATGAAAATGGTAATGCTGCATGATAAATACAACTGTGCTCACAACTCTTTCCTTTAATGGTTAGAAGAACACATTGCTCTTGTGTTTAAACTGATAAGCAGAGAGGTGACATGGAGAACATTCACTCACCAGGTAAATGAGATTCTGCTTTGCTTAGATCTATCATCCGCTCAAATATAGGCCAGATGTCTCCCCTGCTCAGGAAGCACCACTGCTGAGTGAGGCTGGGGCATCAGATGCTGATTTTAAGTGAGGGAGAATGTGCCATGTGATCTCCACCCTTGTCCCAAACCCTGGGGTCACGGTGGAGGTTGGGATTTGTGCACAGTGGCCGCATTCCCGGTGGGGCGGGTGTTGGTGGGAGCAGCCCCCCAATGCATGTCATGAGGGACGCATTGACGGTAGAGAACCCAGCAACAATAAGAAAACCAACCAAAATGAATCCGGTTCGCAGTCCCCATGCCCTTCATTCTAAACAGCGTCAGTAGTAAAATGCCCCTCCCTCCAGGGCAGACCACAGCCCCTTACGCCTTCCCCACCCTGCAGACCTGGCGCTGAGACAGGGAAGGTTCAAAGCGAGGAATCGAATGAACACACTAAACTGACCAAGTAGGACCAGAGGCATGGATACAGGGAACAGACTGACAGCTGTCAGAGGGGAGGGCTAGGAAAAAGAAGGTGAAGGGATTGGCCAAAGAACATAACTGAGTAAGCCATGGGCACAGACAGCAGTGTGCTGATGGCCAGAGGGAAGGGAGGCGGGGGCTGGGTGGAGATAGGTGAAGGGGAATAATGGGGACATCTGTAACAGAGTCAACAATGAGAACAAAGTTTAAAAAATTGCAGAGATAGTTTAGATTTCTTTTTAAGTTCTAAAAAAGAAGAGTGCTCCCCTGGCAAGTGGTTACACAATTCAGTCCACTCCCACCCAGGCGAGTCCCAGCCCTGGGAGCTGTACGCTCCCCGGATGTATCCATGCCGATTCCCAACACAGACCACAGCCATGTGCCAGGAGAAGGGATGCGGCCTTAAGCTCACCTAGTGTTTGACTTATTATCCTAATAATAAACATATCAACCTAGGACAGCTCATTTTCCCTGAAGAATAAAATGATGCGATTTCCACTGTCATGTTGGGGCCATTTGCATCCCGATCCCTTATGAATCCTCCGCAGTGAGCTGACTCATGGCAGGTGCGGCTCCGCTCCTGTCTTTTGCTGTCAGGTTCTTAATACGGTGTGTCATTATAGACGCTATTGTCAGGATACGATTTCTGCAAACATTATGGGGATTCGGTTTGGTAAGAGGACAATAAGCCAAGAGTGGTAGGCAATCATTACTTAAAGCGATTAAAATGAACAATTGTTCTTTCCTGCTGGAAATAAAGCCATGCCATCCATCCCGGCTCTCCCAGGAGAAGAGGGATTCACCGAAAGTGCTTCCTTGGCCAGGAAGCAGGTTTGGCTCCGGAAAAGGGCTGTGGGCACCTTCAGGTTGGCAGAGTCGGAGGCTGGGCCCTGCCTGCTCACCGCCAGCACCCCTCCCGCAGCGACTGTCATTCACGGGTGTAAAGGGAGCAACGCCCTCAGAGCCGTTTCCCGTGTCTTTGAAATCAAGGCTGATGCTCGCTGGTGTAGCTTTCCCTTTTCCTCTCACACGGCATTCACGTTCCGCAGGAATTGCGCAGCGCATGATCTTGCCGGGCGAATTTCAGAATATGTGGAATCAATCTTCTTACCAAGCATGGCTTCCGTGTGGGTAACTGTTTCATTTTGCCTTCAACTTTAAGTACCCAAAAATGAAAATGAATTACTGATGACAAAGCAATTATTCCAACTCCTGCAGCCCGCAGTTAAGCTGGAATAAAAGTCATTCCAATGCAATGAAATAAATAAAATCAGCTCATAACAGGCACAGAGAAGACCTGGGTAGAGACTTTTTGCATTTGTATTTGTACATTCATGAATCCAGCTTCCTTCTGATGGTTCAAAGGAGAGAAGAGCTAAGGGGCGGAGGGATGAGTGTTGACTGAGTCTGGTTATGTTTCATGCCTGTTTGTCAAGCGGGGTCCTCGAACAGATACAGGTGTTTGCAAGAAACACACAGTTTTCTCAGAGCGCTTCAGCCAGGGCCGCCATATGCCCCTTAACTGTGCATCTCAGTGCTGTATTCAAGCATCAGGAGGTAGGGATGCTCCACGTACGCAGAAAGGCCGCCTAAACATTTCTTTCATTAAGATGAGGATGGAGGTGTCTGGCCGTCTCGTGTCCCCTGAAGAAGGACTTACAAGCTGGGCCTCCCTTCCAGGGAAGACAGAGCTGCCCTGAAAACCCCCGCAGAGCTGCCCCCGAGGAAAGTCTACCGGCTTTCCACACAGGTGCTTTGTTCAGATGCTCATTGGTAAGCTTCCATTGAACCCTCTAGAAGAGAGGCTAGGGTGGCAGGGCTCATCTCTTTCTCTTTTTTATTTAAATTCTTTATTGTTTCAAGTATTACATGTCTCCTTTCTCCCCCATTGACCTCTCCCCAGCTGCTCCCACCTCCAGCACATGCCCTCACCCTCCTACTGTCCATGTCCATTGGTTATGCTCATATGCATGCATACAAGTCCTTTGGTTGATCTCTTACCCCCTCACCCCCCGCCTTCCCTCATAGGCTGGACAGTCTGTTCAATGCTTCAATGTCTCTGGTTCTATTTTTGTTCATCAGTTTATGTTGTTCATTAGAGTCCACAAATGAGTGAGATCATGTGGTATTTATCTTTCTCTGACTGGCTTATTTCGCTTAGCATAATGCTCTCCAGTTCCATCCATGCTGTTGCAAATGGTAAGAATTCCTTCTTTTTTATAGCAGCGTAGTATTCCATTGTGTAGACGTGCCACAGTTTTCTAATCCACTCATCTGCTGATGGGCATTTAGGCTGTTTCCAAATCTTTGCTATGGTGAATTGTGCTGCTATGAACATAGGGGTGCATGTATCCTTTCTGATTGGTGTTTCTAGTTTCTTGGGATATATTCCTAGAAGTGGGATCACTAGGTCAAATGGAAGTTCCATTTTTAATTTTTTGAGAAAACTCCATACTGTTCCCCACAGTGGCTGCACCAGTCTGCATTCCCACCAGCAGTTCATGAGGGTTCCTTTTTCTCCGCATCCTCGCCAGCACTTGTCGTTTGTTGATTTGTTGATGATAGCCATTCTGACAGGTGTGAGATGGCACCTCATTGTTGTTTTGATTTGCATCTCTCGGATGATTAGTGACTTTGAACATGTTTGCATATGTCTCTTGGCCTTCTGTATGTCCTTTTTCAAAAAGTGTCTATTTAGGTCCTTTGCCCATTTTTTGATTGGATTGTTTATCTTCCTTTTGTTAAGTTGTATGATTTCCCTATAAATTTTGGGGATTATCGGTGATAACATTGGCAAATATGTTCTCCCATGCAGTGGGCTTTCTTGTTGTTTTGTTGATGGTTTCTTTTGCTGTGCAGAAACTTTTTATTTTGATGTAGACAATGGAGTCAAGACAGTCTCTTCAATAAATGGTATTGAGAAAATTAGACAGAAACATGCAAAAAAATGAAACTAGACCACTAACTTACACCATACACCAAAATAAACTCAAAATGGATAAAGGACTTAAACGTAAGATGGGAAACCATAAAAATCTTAGAAGAAGCCATAGGCAGCAGAATAGCAGACATATGTCGTAGCAATATCTTTACCGATACAGCTCCTTGGGCAATGGAAAATAAGGAGAAAATAAACAAACAGGGTTCATTTTCTGAAATGCATTTATGACAACATTGGCTTGTGCAGGCCGGAAGGAGGGCAGAAAAACTCAGACCACAGGGTTAGAATGTGCCCACTCTAGCCATCGTGGGTTAGGGAAAACAATAGATTTGGGGTCTGTGCGTTAAACATATGAAGACCTAACCTAGTCACTTACTAGCCCTGGAGACCACCATTACGGACACTAGACCCATGGGGACTCGGAGCCCATAAGCTGGCGGTATTCATTCTGGGGCGTGACCTGAGAGAGAGCGAGATTTCTACAACCGTGGACCCGAGGAGGGCAGGGGGCGGAACCAGAGGACTCAGGTGTGGCACGCGGCAGGATGCAGTGTCCGGGAGACATAGACATGGTAAAGAGTCGCATTTCCTTCTCACCGCAGAGGGATCATTGGAGGATTTGAAGACAGGGGACGATTTGACTTGATTTTCCTTTTATACCCCATTCTGGGTTCTGTATGGAGAACAGACAGAAGGGAAAAGCAGGAAAATAGGTTTTGGTCAGGAAAATGGTGCCTCTGGGGCTGACAGTGACCTGGACCATGATCTTCCCAACATCTGTAGGGTTTGGAGTGAGACCAAGTGGAGGTATGAAACCCACACACAGAGCTCTCTTCCCCTGGGCTCTCTGCCGTTCCACACAGGGTGTGCATGCACATGTTTGGACACACTAGCGGCCATGGACAAGCTCCATCCCAGCCCACAGCTCCCAGGATAAAGGTGTCCACACCCACTCCAGTTTGCCCACTGCACAAGCTCTAGAAGAGACCCCAGGCCCCTTTGTGGGAAACTCCAGTATCTCGGGTTCCCAGAGCAGGATCTAGAAGGTGGTGGAGACCATGTCCCTCCCCTTGGCATCACAGACACTTGTCCCCTGGTGGAAAGGAAGAGCCTGGGAAGAGTCTTCTAGAGCTGGACCTGGGTCTTCTAGAGCTCAGGGTTCAGGGCAGGATCCTTGGTTGATCTGGGTCCAAACTCGAGCAGAAGGGCATGCTTCGTAGTCATCCCAGGATGCGTTTGGCTACAGACCACACACCTGGGCTGAAGGACCGCATACCCCTCAGGTCAACACAGCTCGGAGCATCAGTGGAAGAGAGGGCTCAGTGCTTCCCGAAGAGACCCTGCATTTTGTGAGAACGGAGGGATAAGCCCCTTATCTGTGGTAAGCACACTTGAATATTTTGTAACATTAAAAATCTTCTCGGAACATCCTCTCTGAGCTGAGAAACTTGCCTTTCCAGCACCCACAGACCTAACACAGTCTTTCATACATCGGCCAATTAGTGTATAAATATTTCCTACTGAATTTTCGTGGAAGAGTTTGACATAAGCAGTGCTGTCTTATAGACGATCTTAAAGATGAAGTGAGTGATAATAAGAAAGATTAAATCACAGGAGAATTTTTAAGACGCAAGTCTAGACCTTTGAGGCACACGGTACTTCCTGTAGAGCTGTCTGCGGCCTGAACAGAGCTTCCCATCTCCTCCTGTCGTTCCTCCCCAATCCTAAATTAGAGCCCCAGGGACTGGAGACGGAGGAATTGACGCCAAACCTGGGAGGCCAGAGGAGAGCCCTCACCCCGGGGCTTGTCAGGCAGCTGTGGAGCTCTTCCCTGCTTCCTGTCATTGCTCCGGAGGCTGGCCTCCCTGTCACTTACATTTTTCTGACGTGGGAATGGACTGCCCCTGGGTTTAGCACTCGGAAAGGCTGTGCAAAGACGCTCTGCATCGCACCGTGACCACATTTGCAGGCCAGGTTAGAACGCGAGGCCCCAGTGTGCGTGTTGCTGGGGGAGACGCGTATTTTTATGCCCCGTTTTCTACTTGGCAAGCAGATGGCGGAGCCTTCGCTGAGTGCCAGGGAAAAACAGCTGGCAAATCAAAATGTGCGGGAAGTGGTGAGAAGTGCTTAGGAGCATTTGGAAGAAACAACATTTTTGAAAGAGGGGGGAAGTTCCAGCCATGCTTATTAACGTGCGGAGATGAGTCTGAGCGGGAAACTGGGATGCTAGCCATTTGTGCAGAGGCAGGGCCCTGAGCGGATCCCAGCGTGTCTGCCGAGGTAGGACGCGGCGGCTATAGTGAACATAACACAAAAGGTATTTCCGAGACAATGAGGAGGAGGAGAAGGAGGAGAGGCCAGGGACCAGGTGTGGGGGGTCCGGTGGGAAAGGAGATGAGCCAGAGGGAGGAGGGGTGGAGGGAAGAGTAGAGAGAAGGGACAGCAAAGGAGAGGGCGTTTAGGAGGGGGTTCTGGATTCCTGACACCGGACCCTCTAAGACCCTTGAACGCGCCTCAACAGCACCAGATGCGGGCTGGTTGCCAGAAAGACCAAAGCCTGGTTAGAGGGTTGGAACGGGCAGCCCCACCCTGACCTCCATGCGGCCGTGTCCTGCTGTCCTCCCACTTGGTCACATCCTCTCTTTGTCATTGCTGCGTTGCTCCCAAAAGTACACTCCCAGGACTGATGACCTGCTTTGTCCTCTGCCTGGAACCCTCTGCCCACAGATAGATACCTGGCTCCATCCCTCCCTTCTTTCATGTCTCTACCGAAATCTCTCCTGCAGAGAGAATTTTGTCGAACACAATTTCCAAAATAAACCAATCTCCTCACTCTCTGTCCAATCCACTGCTAGATTTTTTTAACAGGTCTCTCACCACTGACCTAGGATGTGGATGTTCTTACCATCTGCTTTTCCACGCAGTGGGAGTTCCACAGGACAGAGCCTCAGCCACTTCCTTCCCTCGCACACTCGCTTCGACACAGAAGTGGATGGATGAATGACCAAATGCACGCAAGGCTCGCTCAAAACCCAAATCTTCCCCAACGTGTGGCCTGTTGGATTCCGTCTTTGCCATCACAGAGGACTCTGCCCTCAGACAGGCTCACACTTGGCTCAATACTCTGTGTTCTTGCAATTCTAGCAATCTTTACCCAAGGGTCCCGACAATTTTATTTTGCACTGGACCCTGCAAATCATGTAGCTGGTCTTGCCTTCGAGACTGTACTGATCAACATGCCAGATGCTTTCTCTTACATCTACTGGAGGGGGTTGGCTGGCTACTTCACGGGTTTCTTTCGACTTCTTAGCCGGTCCGTTTCCAGTTGTTTTGAACCTACTGTCTTCACCATGAACAGAAGATCTGGGTAGAAAGGTGGGCTGCGCCAGCTTCCTCTGAGACTGAATCCCCAGGACCGGACACAGTGGGCCCCAAAGCAGAGTGGACAGAGCTGGTTTGCTTCACGAAACACTGGGAAACTGTTCAATCTCATGATGAAATTCCCTCCAAGTTGTTTATTGCAAACTTTT
This sequence comes from Eptesicus fuscus, assembly GCF_027574615.1. NCBI lineage: Eukaryota > Metazoa > Chordata > Mammalia > Chiroptera > Vespertilionidae > Eptesicus > Eptesicus fuscus. The sequence continues at coordinate 2,117,323 of NC_072486.1, read as the reverse complement.
CAACTTCATATTTCATCCCTTCCCCACCAACATAAATTCAACAACACAGAATTATTTTAATTGTTCTCACCCTCACAAGACCTTTGCTCCTAGGGCCGTAGTCGACAAACTGCGGCTCGCAAGCCACATGCGGCTCTTTGGCCCCTTGAGTGTGGCTCTTCCACAAAATACCACGGCCTGGGCGAGTCTATTTTGAAGAAGTGGCGTTAGAAGAAGTTTAAGTTTAAAAAATTTGGCTCTCAAAAGAAATTTCAATCGTTGTACTGTTGGTATTTGGCTCTATTGACTAATGAGTTTGCCAACCACTGTCCTAGGGCAAGTATAATACCCATGACCTCCTGGACCCTAGACACATCCACTTGCATTTATAGCATCGGTACTGAGTGAACTCTACTGTCTTTTGCTTTTCTCACACTGGATCCCTGTTGAGATTATGGATAAAACCTAAAAACATAAAAGCCAAGAAGTCTGCCTCTGACAACCGCTGATTTATTACAGATGCAAATGGAGCCTAATAGAAAAGTTCATTACATATTAAGGTTTCAAAGAGAGAATTTTACAGGAAAATAAAGGAAAGGAGAGTAGAGGTTAAGATGTCTCTCCAGGAATACTTTTTGCATTTCTTTCCCCATAACTAAATTCATATGATTGCTCACGTTAATCTCTTACGTTTTTGGTCTAATTGTTCTTGATATTTAAGTTTTCTATCTCAACTGGATTCAAATTATATAAATCATATTTTCTTAACTGTGATGACATCTAAGTTTTCACATTTTCCTATGTGCCATTTAGAAAAATCTGTTATGCCATTTAAGTTTTCTAACTTCTTTTTATAGAGTTTTGTAAAAGAAATACATATGAGTGTTTTAAATGTCTTTGTTTTGATACGTGCTTCTCATTTAGTTTCTATTTTTGCAATGTTTTGGTTAATAACTGCTTTCACTTGTTAAAGTCATTTTAGCTAGTGCTTTATTTTGTTTACTTTTCCCATGAACCAGATATATTTATACATTTCAATTTTAACATACACCCAGAGGGTATACACATCATATGTATACAACTTGATTTTTTTCATTAAGGTAAAATTCACATACATAAATTATTTTAAATGAAATTCAGTGGCACTAACTACATTCACAATTTTGTGCAACCACCATCTCTGTCTAATTTCAAAACATTTCATCATCCCCAAACAAAACCCTGCATTGATGAAGTAGTCACTCACTATTCCTCTCACTCCCTAGTCCCAGAAAACACATCTGCTTCTGCTCCTGTGCGCTTACCTAGTCTATATGCAGAATCACATGCCATGCGACCTTTTGTGTCGGGCTTCTTTCACTTAGCAGTGTTTTCAAGGCCCATCCATGTTGTAGCCTGTATCAGTGCATTTTATGGCCGAGTGATATTCCATTGTATGGGCATGCCACAACTTGTCTGTCCATTAATTCCTCGACGGACATTTGACTGGCCTCACCTTTTGGCTCTGGTGAACAGCACTGCTATGAACATTCATGTGCAAGGATTTGCCGGAGTATCTCATGCCAAGGCCTTTGGTTATGCACTTAGGTGTAGAATTGCTGGGTCGCATGGTGATTTCCATGTTTAACTGTTGACAAAATGCCAAACCGGTTTCCACCGTGAGCGAACTACTTGCTAGTCCCACCAGCACTATGCACGGGCCTAGTTCCCCCTATGCTCACCGATGCCTGTGGCCTCCTGGGGGGTGTCCGTGTGCTGGCTTTGTGTGCCGAGCGAGGGCCAGCTGGTGCAGTGACGTGGCTCTCACGGTGTGTGCCTTGCCCTGGGACGAGTGGTGTGCAGCATCTTGGCATGTGCCTGTGCGCCATGGGTAGATCTTCTTTGGAGAAATGTCCATGCGAGTCATTTCCCCATTCTTCAATAGGAGTTTTATCCTTCTGCTGCATCCTGGGTTAAAATGTCTTTAAAGGACCACTTTTTATTGAATCAGGAAATAATAAGGAGAAGGACAGGGAACAGTCTCAGAGATGTCAAAACACAGAAGCAAGGGAAGTGCCGCTTCCGGCCTGACGGGGAAGCGCAGAGCGAACCACACGTGTCTTCTATTTATAGCTGCCCGTCACTGCGGCTGTTTCCTCAGCGCTGGCAGCCCCTCATTTTAATCAATGGAATAAAACACACGCAGAACCAAACCTTCAATTTGCTGCCTCACCAAGTGTTAAAGGAAGATGCTAAATTACAATACGTGCATTCAGTCATGCTGTGCGAGGATAGAATGATAATAACGTTAAGAGATATCAAGGGGTATGTACCATTAGGAGGTATAACATGTTTAAAGTACACTGAAATATTGTTCACTTGTTTTTAAAAATGCCATCTTGTTTCATTTCTATAAATCACATAATCCCCATTGTATGCATGAATAATTTTAGATGAAAATAATCGCTATACACGAGATATAAATTTTGAATTGAATGAACCAGTAAACAAAATGTGTTGGGGAAGGATTTTGACCAAAATGGTTCCTTAAAGAAGATATTCTATGCAACTGCGCTCGCTCTCCTTGGCCCGTCGCGCCCTCCCCGTCTTGGTTTGGGGTTAGGGGTCCCCCGCACTGAATGCGTGTAGCCCTCAGCGCACTGTGACTCAGACCTTGTTCTGACTGGTCCTTCTGTCATGTCCAGAAATTAAATTTTTTTCTTTAAGAAAAAATATCAGGGTGGTGACACCACGTGGCCCATGAATGCCTTCTGTCTGCCCCACAGAGCCTCCACCCCCACAGGGGACCCTCTGTCTGGCCCCTGCCCACACCTCTGCCCATCATCAGACTGTGTGCGCTGACCAGGACTGTGGGCCGCTGAGTCGTCTGTAAGTCTCCTGGTCTATCCCAGCCGGTGGCTCCTAAAAGGCACCCAATCACTTATTCAAGGAAGAGAAGAAAAATGACAATCGCAAGAGCAAGAGATCCATTTATTGACTTCCTGCTGTAATCCAGGAACCGGATTACGCTGCTTACATGGCCACTCATCAGTTACATCCTCCGTCTACCCGGGCGAGGAAACACACTCTGAGAAGTTAAATAACTGCTGTGTGATTAAAGGATTAGTAAATGTCAGAGACAGGAAACATCATGCAAATGTTCTTCCTCGTCTCAGGCCCCGGGGACCATACACGAATAGGGCATGCGTGCTTAATGCTGATGTTTGCAGGTGCAATATTTTATTGAAATAAAATACCTAATTTAATTGAAATAAGATACCTAATTTCTGCATTTTTACAAAAATCTTGGTCTACTATAAAAATATAGAAGGCAATTACATATTTTTAACAAATTGATTATGACTATCCTCTCATTTCAAACACACACACGATAGAAGTTTTTTAAGTGCAGTCACTGCCGTTTGTGCAGTGAGTGCTGCGTAGTCCAGTCCAAACTGCCACGCGTTAGCGCAGGAAACAATCCGAGCAGCAGCGGGGCCAGCTCTCCCTGCTGGCTGCCCTGGGAACGGAAACGTGCTGAGAGCATCCTGGCTCCATCGGGAGTCCCCTCCCAGCCTGAGCGTTTCCCGGCCACGGCTTCTGTTCTCACCAAGCCTGAGAACTGGTGTGACTTCCCGAGTAACAATCCCACAAGGAGTGTCTAGAAGCAACATGCCCACCACCCCAGGGATGAAGCCATGTGTGGCTCTCAGCACCCACCAGTGTCTCCTGCCCATTTCCCCCTCCCCTGCCTCCGCTGCATATGCAAAGCCCTTGGCTCTGCCTCCCGGGCCAGGGCTGGGTTTGCAGCTGGGGGGCGGTGAGGGGGGCCTGTGCTTGCAGGCTGCTCCTCTCCCACCTGAGAGCACCTGGGGGCGGGGACTCTCGCAGGGGCTATAGATTCTACTCCAGAATCTAATCCAAAGACTAAGGCAGAAACCGTCATCTTTACTCAAAGCTGCCTGATGCTGATAACCCACCCGCATCCACTCTCCAGCTGTACGTCAGAGCTGTGACACACCCTCTCTGCCTGGACTGGGCCTTGACAGGTGAACGGGGCGTCCAGACCCCCCTCTCCCGAAGCTTCCTGAAGACCAGGTGGACAAGTACAGACAATGCCGTCTGAGAGCGTGGGCACAGCCACGAAGGGCCGGGGGACGCAGAAAGAGGGGCTGATTTAAGCTACAAACGTGAGGGGAGAGTGCACTGAGGCTGAGGAGGAGACGTGCACAGGAAGATACAGGAGAGGGCCCTCGGCAAAGGCGGGGCAGGGGCAGAAAGAACAAGGCATGTTCAGAAGCTGCTTGCTCCCGTACAGAAGCCCAGGACGTGCCGGATCGGGGTCCAGGCGAGGTAACTGGGCCGAAGAGGGAGCGGTGTGATCAGAAAGGAACCCACCCGGATGGTCGCCCCACGGGACGTGGAACCCCTCAGCCTGTGGACCACTCCAACGTCAACATCATCACTGCGGGGACTCCTTAGCTCACCAGTAATTAGCGACTCCCTTCAGGCTGTGGACGAGCAGAAGACAGACTCACACAGACCCGGCGGCACAGTGCCTTCAGCGCCATCCTGGCCGCAGTCCTCCCTGACCTCAGTCCTCCCTGGCCGCAGTCCTCCCTGACCTCAGTCCTCCCTGACCCCAGTCCTCCCTGACCCCAGTCCTCCCTGACCTCAGTCCTCCCTGACCTCAGTCCTCCCTGACCTCAGTCCTCCCTGACCCCAGTCCTCCCTGACCCCAGTCCTCCCTGACCTCAGTCCTCCCTGACCACAGTCCTCCCTGACCCCAGTCCTCCCTGACGGCAGTCCTCCCTGACCTCAGTCCTCCCTGACCGCAGTCCTCCCTGACCCCAGTCCTCCCTGACCGCAGTCCTCCCTGACCCCAGTCCTCCCTGACCCCAGTCCTCCCTGACCGCAGTCCTCCCTGACCTCAGTCCTCCCTGACCTCAGTCCTCCCTGACCCCAGTCCTCCCTGACCGCAGTCCTCCCTGACCGCAGTCCTCACTGACCTCAGTCCTCCCTGACCGCAGTCCTCCCTGGCCGCGCAAGGGGGGAGGGAGTTGGCTGTTACACTTAAAATGAATGCCTAAGGGTCAAATTCCAACCAAACGCAGAATTGAAAGAATTGATTGTTAAAGCAGATACTCTTCCCACTGAAATGATGTGTTTTTCCCCTCTGCAAGATGCTTCACCACAAATTTCCTTAGTAACTAAATGTTCTGAAAAATGCAGATGTTTTCACTAGCTGGAGTTACACATATGTTGATATATATGCGATTTGATATGTATGCTATTTTGTTGTATTGACAACAAGCTTCAAAACTTCATGTCAAATTTGCTGAAGGTGTTAACATCACAGATACTTTTACACTTAAAAATGTCGAATTTCGTGCCAAAAAAAAAAGACCATTTGCATGAAGTTTTAATTCATTACTTTATTTTGAAGAAAAAGTGCTGCTGAAAGTGATCATATACTTTGGGAAGCTTATGGTGAACATGCTCCATCTCAAGATACTTGTGAATGCTGGTTTAAATGCTTTGAAAGTGATGATTTCGATGTGAAAAACAAAGAACGTCCAGGTCAACTGAAAAAGTTTGAAGACCAACAATTACAAGCATTATTGGATGAAGATGCATGTCAAACTCAAAAACAACTTGCAGAAAGATTAAATGTTGCTCAGCAAACAATTTCCGATCATTTACAAGAAATGGGAAAGATTTTAAAGGAAGGAAAATGGGTGCCACATCAACTGAACGAAAGACAAATGGAAAACCAAAAAGTCATCAGTTAAATGTTGCTTCAACGGCACGAAAGAAAGTCTTTTTTGCATCAAATTGTGACTGGCGATGAAAAGTGGATTTATTCTGAGAATCCCAAATGCACAAAATCATGGGTTGATCCAGGTCTACCATCAACATCGACTGCAAGGCCAAATCGCTTCAGAAAGAAGACAATGCTCTGCCTTTGGTGTGATCAGGAAGGTGTGGTGTATTATGAGCTTCTAAAACCAGGTGAAACCGTTAATACTGATCTCTACCGACAACAAATAATCAATTTGAACCACACTTTGATCGTAAAACGACCAGAATATGCCAGAAGACACGGCAAAGTAATTTTGCTTCATGATAGCACACCATCACACACTTCAAAACCAGTTAAAGACACGTTAAAAGATCTTGCCTGGGAAGTATGAACCCACCTGCCGTATTCACCAGACCTTGCTCCTTCAGATTACCACTTGTTCCGATCGATGGCGCATGCACTTTCTGAGCAGCACTTCAAAACGTACGAAGAAGTGGAAAATGGAGTCTCTGAATGGTTTGCCTCAAAACAAGAAAAGTTCTATTGGGATGGTGTCCACAAATTACCTGAAAGATGGGGAAATGTGTAGCTAGCAATGGCCATTACTTTGAATAAAGCACTTTTGATATTTCTCTTGAAATTATCGTGTTTTCTTTGATTACAAAATCTGCATTATTAACCGGCACACCTGGTATTTCACATTGAAAACACTAACAGGCCCTTAGCTGGTGTGGCTCAGTGGATAGAGCATTGGCCTGTGGCCTGAAGCGTCCCGGGTTTGATTCCAGTCAAGGGCACATACCTTGGTTGCTGGCTCCTCCCTGGCTCGGGCCCTGGTCAGCGTGCAGTGCGTGCAGGAGGCAACCAATCTATGTGTGTCTCTCACATCGATGTTTCTCTCTGTCTTTTCCTCTCTCCTCCACTCTCTCTAAAATCAATGGGAAAATATCCTGAGGGGAGGGTGAACAAAGAAAGAAAGAGTGAGTTAATGTTTCGTTCTAGTCTGCAGGCAGGAGAGAGCCGCCGCTCCTTCTCAGAGGCAGGCAGCAGGCAGATGCTCTCCTGCTGGAGGGAGGGTCAGCCTCACTCATGGAAGCCTTCAGCTGATTAGACAAGGCCCACCTGCATTAGGGCGGGCACCTGCTTACCTGGTGATTTCAGTAAAAAACAACCCACCCTGGCCGTGTGGGTCAGTGGCTAGAGCATTAGCCTGCACACAGAAGGGTTGCAGGTTCGATCCGCAGGCCCAGTCCAGCCAGGTGTGTGCTGGAGGCAACCAATTAATGTGTCTCTCTCACTCTCTCTCTCTCTCTCTCTCTCTCTCTCTCTCTCTCTTTAACTTGCTCTTTTTCTCTCTCTCCTGCACCCCCTCCCTTCCACTCTCTCTAAAAATCAATGGGAATAATAATAATAATAATAAATTAAATAAATAAAAAGCTCACAGAAAGAGGGGCTTAAAATTTTATTATCCCACCTACCAACCCGTGAGTGGCCCCCCACTTCCACACACACACACACACACACACACACACACACACACACACTAAATTATGTATTGTGTATGTATTCCCGAAACTTGTTATAAGTCCAGTGACTCTTTCTAACTTTTGACTCTTAGAATTGTCTTTTTTCCATTTAGCTTAAACCGGTCCATGTACACTCCACTGATGAGTCTTATCTCTGTTTCTTGGTCAACAGGACATTTCGTGAAACTCACATGTGAGTCAGGCCTACAAAAGCCACTTGATAAAGCTGGGCGTGTGAAAGCGTTCCTGTCCCATGAGTTGCGTCACGGTGCATTATGCTCTCTAACACACACAGGATTTTGACCTTCAAGATTAACATGCAGAAGATATTCAATTATGATTGGAAAGCCTATGAAACACAGAAGCATTTTAGATATACTTAAAGCTGCATCCTTAATAAAGCCGGGAAGAGAAATTTTGACTCTGAGTGAGAGAAAGTGGGGTGCCGAGCGTGTGAGAGGAAAAATGAGTGGAGGGCGAAATACAGGTTTGGGTGGAAAACCTGAAACGATGAGTAATTATTCCTCACAATGAGATGAAGGGAGAGAAAGGGCTTCCGAGTCTGTCTCAAGGCAATGAGGCTGGTTCAGAGAACTTAATTTAAGGAAACATCACTTCAATATTCTACTTAATATGCACCAATCATTGTAAAGTGATTTACATACGTTAACTCATTCAATCTTCCCAGGGCGCCCATGAAGCCGTTACTACGACTCCTTTTCAAGATCGGGGAAATGAGATAGAGCGATATGAATAATAATTTGGCCAAGGTTACACAGCAGGTTAACACAAGGTGCGGTCTTAAGCCCTGGCATTCCCCCTTAACAGGCCACACTGTGAATGACTGCGTCGATGAGATTGACTCTGGAGTCAGACGCTCCGGCCGTCTCCGGTAACTAGGCAGGCTCAGGTCCCCGAGGTGAGATGGATTGTTTGTGCCCTTGACGTCCAAAGTCAGCCCTGGTTCAAGTCCCTCTGAGGTGAGACGAACATGCTGTCATAATTAAGGAAATGGTGTAATGTACTGTCCAAAACAGGGCATTTTTTTAGAGCAATGAGGCATATTGAAAATCAAATGCGACCAAAGGACCAAGAATGCTTCACAGTAAATCAGAATAAATGAGTCTAAAACCTTTTGCTTGTAATTCATATATTACGAAGCAAGACCCCATCCGATAAATTAGAAGTGTAGATGTCAAAAGGAATTAGAGCTAAAGAGCACACGTCTTTCTTGTGGACGTGAACTCTGTTCCCTGTCATTTATCTCCGCAGAACAGTAACACCGCCTCCGCGGGCTCCTGCATGAGAAAAAGGGCACGTCGGCATCGAAATGCCGGGTCGGCACACCCTGCGACGCCTTTGCCATCACCAGCCTGGTGATGTGCCTCTGACACAGCCGTCCAGGTGGTGCTGGCCATCACAATGCCAGTCGCCTTGGGGCGTCTGTCCTCCCACTCTCTCCTTTGTCCTTGTGAACAGCTCCCAGGTATTCATTCACATCTAATTTGAGTTTTTTCTCCCTCTAGAGTCACAGCATTCTGCTTTGCCAAGCACAGTTGTGTGTGTGTTTTTTTAATCATTGTAAGCTTTCCATTTTTCCCCAACAATAGCCATCAGATAATAGGAACCGGACTACTGCGAATCTCTCTTTTAAAGTCATTCACTGTATTTCACACAATAGGGGAAAAAAAGATCATGACAAGCTGCTATAGATTTGAGGATGATTCATAAAAAGGAGCAATTATGGGAAATTCAGAATGATTAGGCTGCCGTCAGATGTTAAGAAGGAAACAACATTGCACTCTCCTAGTTTCCTTTCTAAGATGGCCAGAAATTGATTCTGGATTGATCCCCCCACTGATTCTTCCGCTTTCATGTTCTCACTAGTTTGGATTCATTTTACTCAAGAGACTACATTTTAAGATTCCACGGTGAAGCTGAATTAATTCCCTAACCAGGTTCCTAAATGCTTCTGAAGGAGGAGGCTGAAGTCCACAGGGCAGCCCAGAATCCAAGAAGGGGAGATGCACAGAGACTCCCCTCATTTGGGGCAATGCTGCCCTTGTCTCCTGAGTAGATGCAGATGATCCATTGTAAGAACAAAGGTGTCAAAGAAACAACCACCGATCGCACTTATACTTTCTGCATGTAAGTTCTTTCTCAGACGTGTTATTTTCAAATGTTTTCTTCCCGTCTAGACTTTTCTCTTTGTTCTCTTAACAGTGCCTTTCAGAGAAAATTTTTTTTTTATTTTGATGGAGTCCAATTTATCAATGTTTTCTTTCCTGGACCAGGTTTTTCGTGCAGTGATTTGAAATGCATCTGCTATGTTTTATTCTAGAAGGTTTATAGTTTTGAGCATGGAGAGTTCAAACCCATGTTTTGAAAAGACTACCCTTTATCCTCTGGATTGCTTTTGCAAATTTACCAAAGAGCAACTGGCCATGTTTTTATGGTGGTTGATTCCTCGAGTTTGTGCTTTTCACTGTAACTATGACTATCCCTTCGCCGATCCCACACGATCTTGACTACCACAGCTTTATAGACAAAGCTTAAAATAAAGTAGTTTGTGATTGCTCCAAATGCATTCTTTTTCAAAAATATTTTAACCCTTTTAGTTTCTGGGTTGAGAAATACTGATTAAGAAAATATTCTATTTTCTTGTACATATATTTGATATAATTTTAACTTTTTTACGAAAAAAAAATAATAACACCAGTTGCCTAGTATCATTTATTTTACTGGTAAAAGTTCACATACGCTCTAATGATTTGAGATGCCACTTTTATCATGTACTAAACTTTCATATGTATGTGCATCTATTTTTGCATTTTCTATTCTATCCACGTGTCTATCAGTAGCATACTGTTTTAACTAAAGAATGTTATACTAAGTTAAAATATTTGGTAACATGAGTACTCCCTTCTAGATTTTCTTTTTCCAAAAGTTTTTGCCTTTTTTTCAAATTGTATTAGCTTCACACAAAACTTACTAGAATTTGTTAAATTCATGAACTTAGGAAAAACCAACATGGGAAATTAAAATGTTTTGCCAAAAGTGTAATTAAAATAAATGCACTGAAAACCAAACAACAGAATTAAGTTTAAATATAAAAAAATAAATATAAGATAAGCCAATGAAACATAAGTTATAACAAATTAACTGAATAACAAAAATGCAGGTCTGAAAGTCAGTTCCTTAATTGGAGGAGAAAATGCTTTAATTAATAAAATAAAATAAAAAGGAACCTGGGATGTAAGGAGAAAGATGCAACCATGATATCAAGCACTAGTAGAAATTCCATATTTTGAGCACTTACTCCTATAAAGCATACGTGTGTCACCACATTTTCTGGGAGAAAAGCAAAACATGCTAATCCAAATTGTGGAAGTGGATCTCAGTAGACTCTGAAGTCGTAAGTCAGGTGAGGACTCTGCAATCCTCGCTGCAGGTCACGTTATTTGGGAAAGTCTGCAGAAGGACGGGAGGAAAATGGCTTTCTATTCAGTTCTGCTTCACTTGCTCAGGAAGATGCGTATTATGATATTTACAGAACGTATTTCAATAGTCTCTTCATAAGGTTCAAAATATATTAGTTCAGAAAGCTATTAGCCAGTGTGTTCTGACAATGAAGAGAATCAAACCCATTAACACCAATCTGCTTAACCTCTTAGCTTCAATTTTGTAGTGACCAGAACAACACGGTTCCTAGAGCGTTGCTTTATAAACTAAGACTTTTTCCAGTGAGCTAACTTTCCGGCAAGATATGCTGGAAACTGCCAGGTGGCAAAGGGCAGCTCCCAAGGTAAACGTGAAGTTCATCTGCAGCTTGTGCGGAGTGAGACTGTGTCTGTGAAGAGAGCAGGCATCCTCGGCACCAGCCAGGTGCTCGTAGACACTGTCAACCACGAGGCATCCTGCAGTCACATGATGGGTATCTTTAAACATGTTACGAAGTGCATCTTACTAATAGATGTTCATAGCTAGATTAGCGAGGGCCCCACCTTTTGCCCTCAGCGCTGCAGCCTCATGTGCAGAAGGAATGCACTCATGGGCAATGGCAGCCTTGGAACCATCTCTTCCCAGCCTCCTACCACACTCCCGGTTTGTGCTTTTTGTCATGAAGTCAGTAAGTCTAGAATTCTTCTCTTCAGTTGTATTACTTGTTATTAAACATTTTCATAGACTTCTTTAATTTGTTGAGAGCTGATTTCAAAAAACAAAAGATAAATGCATTGACAATATTTCATTTTTTCCGTTTTTTAATTGATTTATGTTGACTTCGTTGCATTTGTAATAAAAATTGAGGTTTTCCATTTTGGGTGATATCTCTAACTCTACAACCAGTTGGGTTGTTTGAAAGAGGCATAAAGTCGATCGTTGTGTAAGCTTTGACTTTAGGAGTAAGTAAAACAAATGTCTCATCGATGATTCCACTGACTCCTTTATTATTCAAGAAATGAGATTTTCCGGGCTTTGGCATTTACAACCTCTGTCAGTCTTCAGGACAGGTCATGAGATCTGCCCACTTTGCTCAAAACACTCACACATTTTGCATGTTGTTCTTTAGGAGTTTCCAAATAGCAGTGTTCCAGAATTTGTATCTCCAAATGTTTACACATAGCTGATGGCTTTATCTCCATTACCTCATTCATTATATATGAATTTCAAATAATTTGCATCATATTACCTGAGTTTTTATTTCTTTGCACTGTAACTTTTACAACAGTAACAGATATTTAGCTAATCATGAATCTGCCTCACCCATGTCTATAGGAAGACATAGTACTTACTATATTTATTTCAAGAAGTAATATGGCAACAAAATCTTCTCTTTGGGTATTTAAAGCAACCAGTATCTAAACACAAAGTTGTGCAGGGTTCAACAGAAAGAGGAGGGAAGGTAGAAAGGGAGGAGGGAAAGGAGCGAGGAGGCTGCATTTCCCATTTTTCATTTCCCCCTAAGAAATACCTGGAACTACAAAGCTCCCTTTACTATTTTTTTATAGTTGTAAGGCTTTTACATTTTATCTGAAGTGGTAAAATATTAGTTCTAAGTACATTAAGAAGGTTAACATATTGCAATCACTACCAAAACGACTGAAACAATAATACCAAGAAATACATTCTCTTGGTAATCAACGGAATTAGTAAACAGAAAATGAGCAAAGATATAGAAGACCTGAAATTCTCTCAAATGCAACATCATGAAGACAGACCATAGAATGACTCATAAATCAAACCTGAAATGTTTAAAAGCATGGAAACCATACAAAAATGGGTTCTCTGACCATAATGAAATGAATAGACACACATATGTTGTCCATAGATATTTGACAAATGTTGAGAGAAAACAGGTTCTTCTCTGTGGGTTTTTAAAAAATATTTTTATTTATTTTAGAGAGAGCAAGAAGGAGAGGGCGAGAGAGAGAAACATCCATGTGAGAGCGGAACACGGACGGCTGCCTCCTGCACGGTCCCCGCTCACAGACAAAGCTCTCTGGCCACACCCTGTTGCGTGTGCACATTCGCCTCCCTTCCAGGCTTCATTTCTTCGGGAAAGGATTTCAATGCCGTGATTGTATGAATATGCATGAGCATTTCTGTGACTCATGAAACCCCGCTGTAGCTCATTTTAGTCTGTTTTCCCCAACTCCTCACAGCTGGCCTGCTGGCTGCCTCCCACCCACGCACCCGGCTGTCTGAGGCAGCCCAGACCTGCGAACACCCCAAGTTCAGATCCGTGCCGGGCCCGGCAGCCTCCTCGGAGCGTGCTCAGACAGGCTGTTGTTTCAGGGAAAGAGAGTGTAGGCAAGCGTTTGGGTTCGAACCGCCTTCCCAGGGAGCAGAGCAGTGAGCACCTATGCTGCAGCGGAGAAATCCTCCCACTGCCCCACCCCCTTCGCCACTTTCCTATCCACTTCCTTTCCTTTCCCATCATTTTCTTTCCCATCACAGAGCTATTAGCTCTATTATTGCTTCTCGCCTCTGCCAACATTTTAGTTATCCACTCCTTCTAGAAGAATTCATCTTTTTCCTTGTGTGTATTTCTTTATCCTTAATTCATCTTCTCTCTCTCTCTCTCTCTCTCTCTCTCTCTCTCTCTCTCTCTCTCTCTCTCTCTCTCTCTCTGCCTCCCTGCCCCCCATCAGCTCTGGAATGATGAGGTCTTGACCTCCTGGACATTCTACAACAAACAACAGGACTCAATTAAACTTGTCAACCGAAGTGGCCTTATCACCTTCATAATATCTCCGGGTTTTGTTTATTATTGTTCATCCCCTTGAAAAATCAAGCACGTGTTTACTTTGATTGAATTCCATTTGGAGCTGCAGAATTTAAACAGCAACTTAGAATTCTGTGAGTCTGAGTGCCTCATGTTTACAAAATTTATGAAAAGTTTCCCAGAAAGGTTAATACACATTATTCCTCACGGTACTAGGGCCACTGCTAAAAGCCTGCTGACCCCGAACCCTGCTGACCTTCTCCTCAGCCCCATTCTCCTACAATCAAATGTGCTGGGTTTTCTGGGGTGGGAGGAAGGGGTAGGGGCCTCTGAGGGTTGACTGATGAAGCTCATGTGAACTGGCCAACCGGATGGAGGTGAACATTTCAGCCTACTTTAACTCTCGGGAAGCAACGGTCGGTGCATCTCCACGTCAATGTCACTGAAGAGCTGCAAGTGCAAGTGACCCCGTTCCCGCAGTTGTCTCCAGAATCATGCTTAAACCAATGCGCTCCGTCTACTCAGCCTGACTCACTAATTTGCTAACCTTTCTTTAGCAACTGGTAGATGGACCGCTGCCAACATATCAACAGTAAACTTCTCTTTGTGTCTTCCCACATTCGCAGCATTTGGCATGGAAGTTAATTGGAGGAGAGATCGTTATTTTATGCATTTTGGGGGTAGAAACAATAAAAGGCCAGTGAATGGTTTTACACAAAGGCTCGCTACCGTGTTCTGAAAGTGGTGTTTACCCGGCTGCAGATGGCTTGAAATGACAGGCTTTTTGTGTACCGTTTGAAATGATGATGACAAGGAGACCAGAGTTATTTCTGGATTAAAACACTTGCAAGCATCAGCGAGGGAGGAGTTTGAACCTTCAGCATATCGACGTTAAAATGCACAGTAATCCGTACGTCGATGAGTCAGACAATGAGACCCATCTGCGTCCATAACAGACAGACTCCCTTGAGAGAAAAGGAGGAGAACAGGGGGTGAGAGTCACTTTAAAGTTAAATGGAAAGAAAAGTCACATCTTCATAAATATTGGGTCCAAGACTCTCTGGTTGGAAAGACACTTCTTTCCGGGGAGCCCGGTGCCGAAGTTGTCCCCGTGCCTTGGAGAGCTCCTGTCTCTCCCCTGCCTTCCCCGCAGGTGCTGTGCCCTCGCTGCTTTGGCTTCAACTGTGCCAGCGACAACATCTTTCTGCAAGACAGAGCCCTGCCGAGTGTGACCCCGGACTCCCTCCCAGCTGACATCCATTTGCTTTTAGTGTTTGTCAGGCAATTATCAGATCCAGTGTCTTAGCGAAGCGTGAGAATCTTTAAAGCAATCATTTGACCTTCCCTTGACTTCAAAATCAGAACTCCTCGCATCTAGGGCACTAGGGATGATCTTGCCCGCCTCCGCCTCCAAAAATAAAGAGAACACACACACACACACACACACACATCCATCCATGGCAGCTCAAACGTCTTCTGGACAGGGAATTTCTATTCTCACTGGTTTGACAGAAACCCTTAGAATACAATTGTTGAAAGACGCAGTCCCTTTCACATGGAACAATGTGATTTATTCAAGAAGGTGTCCAGACCAGTTGGCTATTTTTACTTCAAATATTTGAGTAGACTCTCAACTCTGTTCATAAAGACCGATAGAGGGCCTGCCTACCACTTGGGACACCGGAAGTAGAGGAGTCCAGAAAGAGGGGGTCCTGTGGGAATCAGTCACAAACTTCAGGGCTTGCACTTGTTGCCACAAAGGACAAAGAGAGGCTCGGAATGCCAATCCAGGTTGTTGGTTCCTCTTAGTCCCAGGAAAACACTGGATACACGTTCTGCAAGTATCACATTCCTCTGAGGTCCTGGGTTGGCTACCCTGTCCTATTCTGAAGAGTGTCTGCACCAGACCAGAGACTTTCTCAGAGGCCTGATACCACCTCGCCCACCTCTCTGTTGGGATCATGGACAAGGCTCCCAGGCAAACAAGATCTCCTGTCAGAAGACCAGGGAATTGCTTAGCAGAGGTCAGCGGCCCAAGGCAGAAGGAGCCCCTTCCTCACGCTAATGTCTTCCTGTGGAGGAAGCGTCCGGGCTAAATGAGGCCGAGGCTGGTGCGCACTCCACTTTCAGGAGGAAAACTATTTCAGGGATGATGAGGGCAAAAAGACTTATACTTTCATTCATCCTACCTACCACCCCCCAGTCCTTCCTAGAGGGGCTATTAATCTAAAATCTATAGCCAAATTACACTTGTGTCAAAACAGCAAATGTATTCCACTAAAGTTAAGGAAAAACAAAGATCCCCTCTATTAAATTAATTGATTTTGATCCAAAGGTTATAAAACTAAAGTACCAATACAAATAATGTATATTTTAGCAATAAAAATACAATGTTATCTGATTGATTATTATGATAGCAACCTAGAAATAATTGATAATGAACTGAAAATCATTTTTTAAAAAAGATTCCCACAGAAATAAGAGTTCCCAGTAAGGGCTACTGTTTAATGATGATCAATCATCAAATGACTTAATTTTATGTGAATAAGCAGTGGCCAATGGGAAGTGTTAAAGTTGGAAAAAAACACATAACACTTGCACCAACCAGCACTTAGTATGTCAGGATTTAGCAGGAACAGGGCCTCCACAGCCCAGGAGACTGCATCTCCCAAACAGCACAACTACTAAAGAGGCCAGCCTCCCCCAACCTGTGCTTCTGAGTAATTTTATTGAATAGAACCTCCCTCCTCAATCTCTTACCAACCCCCAATGACTGCCTTCCCACGTCCAATGGCTACCGTTCATGAAAAAAGAAAAAGATTGTGTTTAGCAACTGACAGCAGGAGAAAAAGAAAAAACTATCTTGACTAATACAACAAACTATGATTCACAGGCAATTAACATTCACTATTTATTAAAACATATCCCTCAGAGTGAAATCGCATCCCTAAAGTAGGCGAACATCCTGGATACAGATAAGAAAACTTTCAAATATTGAGAAGTAATTGTGGATGAAACCTGACATGCACAGTCTCACTAAATTCCCACATTGGCCTCTGAAGTAGCCTTTCCCTCATTTTGTAGCAATATTTCCCTTATTGCATGGAGCTATTCCTTACTGTACAGGTAAGGACACTGGTACGCAGCAATGGTAGGAGATACTTGACCAAGTTCACGTGAGTAAGAAGAGATGAAGTCATAATGCACACTCATGCTCCACTTATATGTTTTTTAGTTTACACACTGCATTGCAGGCAGGGTTCTACAGAAGGAAGAATCCTCTATTTGTGGTTTTCATATCAGTAAACATAGTTTCTAAACATAGAAGTATATCTCCCTGAATTTTTAACTCTTTAAATAGCTTATGGTTTAAAATCTTGATATAGCTTCAGTACTTTGTAAGTGTATGCAAATATAGATAGATAGCATAGACACACTGCACTTTAAAGATTGAACTCTAAGTTTTCTTTGGTTTGTTTACTATTTTTAATCTATAAAAGTGCCAGCATTAAAAATTCTCTATGAGCCACCTGTCAATTTGAATCATAGGAAACTGCTGATGTGTGACTCATTTGAATGAGTCATCTGCTAACCTAATAGAAAAGCCCCTGGTTTCTGCAGAGAGAGCCCTGGATCTGAATTTTAGCTGCGCCGTGGCCAGTCTTGTTATTTGAGGCAAATGTCTTGGAATCTGTTAAGTCTCTGCTTCCTGATCTGTACAAGGAGATGATAATGCGTATTTGCAAAGATTGCTGTTAGGAGTAAAAAATCACATTATTTCTTTTCTTTTTAACAAAAGAATGTATGCTGTGCCTGCCTCGTCGAATGAAAGTAGAAACTGTTTCAATTAGTCTCTTATTAGATGTGATTCACAGAATGGGCTGTGTTTGAGAGTCCACTCTTAGAATTTGGGAGCCCTCTTAGAATCTAATTTCATGACGCACCACCTCAACTGTGTCAGGGCAAATCAAGCAAAAAGAATCATCAGTCATCTTTCATCGGCATTCCATACATCTTACATATTTATTATTGCCATCTAAGTGCTAACAATTTTTCTTTAGTCAGTCACTATCCTATATAATAAAGATGTAATATGCAAATGGTCGTTACACCGTGAAGCATAACGACCAACCGAATAATGACTGGATCACGGATCAGCAGGAGGGTGGGGCAGCAAGCTACAAGCCGGAGGGGAGAGCTACAGGAGGGGGCAGAGCAGCAAGCTATGGGGGGGGGGCAGGGAGGTGGAAGGAGCTATAGGAGGGCAGGGCAGTGGGAGGAGAGCTACTGGAGGGTGGCAGTGAGCTACTGGCACACAGATTCATGCACAGGGCTACTAGTTCATAATAATCTCCTGGCGATAAGGCATTTCTTCCTACCTAAAGGAATATTTTTAATCTATTGCCTTTGTTTTTTTAAATTTATCTTTAATGTTGAAAGTATTTAATCCATTGCCTTTAAGTGAACATCTATAATCCTGAGGCTATGGAAGACGAATAAAGTAACAGGTACAACTGGGAGGACTGCTTTGCCACTTAAATTAATTTAAAAAGAAGAATTTTTATCATTCACCAAAACATATGACCATTTAAAAATATTATATGCTGAGATTTTAAATTAATTAAATGAAAGAGATGACATGTTTTTTAAAAAGCAAGTAAAACATTTTTTGGAGTTTGAGACATAAGAGAATTCCACCCTGGTTACTAACTATGAGACCTTGGGTCAGGCATTTATTTCTCCTGAGTTTCAGGGACTTGAAAAGAAAAACAAGGTCAGGATATTCCCAATGCACTTCTAGGTGCTTTGCCAATTATATAAATGACAATACAAACGTGTACATTTTTTACCTGTGTACACATTGAGCAATTGTAAACACACCCTACATGGAGCGTCTGAGCAGATGATTCTCATTCTCATTTGCACCCAAATCCAAGCTACACATTTTGTTTCCAGAGGATACTGTTTGGCTGGTTTGGCTTGGTGACTGACAGAGTTTCGTGAACTTTAATGAATACTTGCTCTCCTGCGTACACGTTGTTAGCGCCTCGCTTCGTCGTTTTACAGGTAGTTGTCCAAAAGCACTCAGCTCCACAGTGTGGTCTTTCCGGAACCCAGAAGTGCCGGTTACTTTTCATTGTCTGTGTCTTAGGGGTTGATTATGACAAGAAGTGGTTCCGAACAACGAGGGTAAGAAGATGAAGAGAAAGAAAGTGCGTATCTGTGTTAAGGCTGACCGAAGAATCGCCTTCCTGTTCGGTACTTGTTCATAATTCTTATTATTTTTCGCATATTGAACTTTTATTTCTAGGATAAAATTTTATTATTCTAATTCAAACCCTTTCTGCGAACCGCAGATACGGAGCCCGCCGGTTCAGATGGCTGCTTTCTGTGTTGAAGAGATCATGTTTGAATGCTGAATTCTATCTGAGCTCTGAGCTAACAATACGTGTAAAAATAGCACATCAGACTAGCTCTGAATTTGGAAGAAGCATATAATTGTACTTCCATTTTCTTCTGGTATTATTCAAATCACCATATTAAATAGACAAAGCAATAAATTTTTAGGCGAGCTTTTACATTTCAGCAGACTTAAAGCATTCCATTTAGAGGATGGTGATGACACGCAGAGAACCAGACTTGACAATCCACTCGGCCTTCCTCGGGATCTTTGGCAAGCACCAGCATGGTGTTCAACGGCTTTTTAAAACTTCAGAGCGTAGATTACAAACCCCACACCCCACCAGGCCCGCGGTCTCCACTGCGATGAGGACACAGGCAGGAATCATCAGGAAGCTAGTCTTCTGCTATTTTCTGCCATCGGTAGTCATTCTGGGGGGTGTCGTGGCCACAATAATTTTGGTATAAATCAAGAAGAGTAAACCTTATTTTTCACTAAATTTTGTTTCTGCAAAATACCCACTTACTCGTTTGTTGTGACTACATCTAAAACCCCCCTCTCTGGATTCTATTTGTCTGCTTGCCTGCTTACTTGTTCTTGCATCCCCGTTGACCCCCTCGATGCCCTCTCTCTGTGTTTGCTTTTCTGTTGTAGAAATTTTCAGTTACACAGTGCACTTGATGAGACGGCAAATACCCAAGCACACAAACAAACACCAGAACGTACCAGGAACCTGGTCTCCAGGTGGCAACAGGAACTCGGGAACGCAGACGGGGACTTCTGAGTCAGCAGAGAGAGGCTGCTCCAGGCCTGGATGCGACCTACAGTGAGCCTCGCACATGTCCTCAAGCACCTCCCTGTGCGAATTCTGAGAGCAACAGACTCTGCACTTCCTGTAAATAAAATAATGGTCTTACTATTCCACATGTGAACACTTCCCTTTAAAAACCCAAATGTTTTCCCAGCATGCCCTGCGCACAGCAGGCGCTCCCGTGGTGCTCCTTGATTGTTGGTTAGGTTTGAGTTACAGGAGATCAGCCAGAAGTAAGTAGATTTCCAACCAAACAAGAATTGCTCCACCAGAAAGAGATGAACGAAGTAAGAGGCATAGGGTCCCTCTGAGGCTGCGCCTCCCTTCTCTTGTTTGGGCGCTGTGTCTTCTAATACTAATAACTACCAAAATTACATTTTTATCTGTATATGTCTTTTTTTTTTCTTTCTTTCTTCTTCTTTTTTTTTTTTTTTTTTTTACAGCAGACCCATGAATCCAGCTACCTAAATGGTCTTGGATATAGTATTTCTCAAGCTATCTATCCAAACTCCTGATTTTCATGTTAGGCATCACTTCCTCTGCCTTTCCTTCCCTCAGAAAATTTCACTGGATTTACTTGGTTGCACACACACACACACACACACAAAACAAATAAACAAAAAAAAACAAGAATCATTCTTAGCAACTTCCTCCCCCTAATCTCTGTATGAATCAGTCACCAAGTTGACTGAAACCTCTCAGATTTAAGTCCACCTGTTCTCATGCCCCATGTCCCATCATCTTGGGGCTGCTTCCACCATCCTTCTGCTCCCAGATCAACTGTCAAGTCTCTCCTTGATGGTTCTACGTGGGCGGCATCCCCGTGTTCTTCTCTGTGCCGGTGTCCTGCTTGTTCCATTCATGGGCTCCTCGGCACCTACATCCTCTTCTTACCTGTTTACTCTTTCATGTGTGTCCTCCCAAAATGGTAAGCTCCACCTTCCTGTGTATCGAACCCAAAGCTGGAAACTCAGTTTGCATGCAATAATGTTTGTGTGTGTCTTTGAAAAAATAAAAGTATGGTCTTCCTTTATTCATGTTTTGCTCCAAAAATTCTCCTGCACATAATAAGCAGAGTAAAGAGCAAATTGGATCGTGGTGTCATCTTTATTGTTGTTTGTGCCACTCTTTGTTGGATTTTCCATTTCTTGAAAGCATAGGAACTGATGTTTGTTGTTCTGAAGGGAACTGTTCATTGTTTTTAATTCAAAAACGTGTCACACCTCACTGTAAGGGTGCCAAGTGTTTGCTGCATCCCGAAGCCACCTTTTACCTGCTAGCAGCAGTTGTTTCTGTAGCTCAAAGATTTTACTTTTGCTACTCCTTGTGAAGCATGTTTGTGGGTCGCATCTCAATGACCTGCTGTTTTTCATGATGAGAATACTATTTAGAGTCACTTTTCTTTTCCTCTCTTACAGATGCTCCCAGCGCCACGCTCTGTGACTCCACGCTCTCCTCCACATTCACCCTCTCAGGTTGTTGTCACCTCCATTTAGAGAGGAGGAATTTGATTCTCAAGATGCAGCAGCCCGGGATTTGGGACCATGTGGGTGTGACTGGGCTCCTAAGTCGCATCTTAACTCTTGATGGATTCCTGGGGACACTCTAGGAAGTTGGAAAGAGTAAGCTCTTGGGGAGACTGACCTGTAAGCCACACGCTCTCCACCACACACACGAATGGAAGGGTGTTCGAGTTAACCGTTTCCCCCTGTTTATTCCCATCCTTGATATTTTGCACAGCTGCTCAGTCCTTGTTATCCTCTGCAGCTGAATGCAAAGGCTCTTAGGGACCAGAGATGGTAACTCTACCACTGAAATGTGGTGCCCACCCATCCCCTTCCGGTTCTAGGATGTGGACACGCTGCCCAACAGCCTGAGAGACCTTGAGTCACAGACCTTCCAGCTGCAGCAGGATTCTACCCACACGCGACAATACTTTTAAATGTTTTATGCTGCAAAAATTCAGGGAAAATTGTTTCACATCCCAAATAACTAATATAGAGTGTGCCCCAAAATGTATACACATACTTTGAATAATTATAAAGCAGTGTTTATTAAAATATATTTCATTTTCAAACACTGAGCTCTCGGCTGTTAAAATCTGTGGACATTCTGAGGGACACCATATCATCAGGATCTTGCATTAGAAGAGGCCCGGGGTCTGCCCCTGCAATGCTCTTAACCAGGACTGAATTCTGAGAAGAGGAGAGAAGACGCACAGACACCGGAGTCTTAGTTCCTCTGCCACTGGCTTTCCTGTCACTGGAAGCTGCTGCGTGTCTCTGAGCGCCGTGAAAATTTACTCTGAGCCTTGGCTGCATCTATACACACAGAGGAGAGATGTAGTTCGTTCATCCACTGTGTGCTCCCCACGGGGCCGGGAGCTGGAATACAGTGGTGGATTCCGTCTAGCCTGCGCCCTCCAGGTGCTCATAGTCCCAGGAAGCCGAGAGATGGGCCTATCACAGCACCAGGAAAAAGAAACAAAAACAGGAAGAGTATAAGATAGCATACGGGGCCAAAGAGTAGGAAGGAGGGAAGGAAATGCACAGAAGGAGGAGGGCAGTGAGATGGTCTTGAAGAAAGAAGACCATTTCGCTGTGTTAAGGAGAAAGAGAGCTCTCATAGGCTGAGAGATTCATGTCTGAAGATCTGTGTGCATACTAGCGTGGCCCATTCAGGAAACTACGGATAGATCAGGGGGATGGCAGAGCAATGTAAGTAAACAGATGGAGAAACAAAGAAGGTTTAGCATATGAAAGACATTGTATTCATTGGTATAGAACTCACCTTAAGGTCAAACGCAACAACCCACAGGATCTAAACCAACAAGCTGTGTCATCGGTTCGGGGACAGGGTAGTAGTAAGCAGAACGACCTCCCTTGAGAGTGTTCAGCAGCTCAGTGGCCAGGGAAGGCAGATTGCATGCTGGTCCGGGCTCAGTCTTATAGGAAACTAGGAAGCAAGGACAAGGAGTTAGGGGAGGTGAGGTATTGATCAAGAAATGATTGAAAGGACAGCTCATTGAAAGTTGTCAGGAGAGAAAAAAACTAGAGCGAGTAATAAATTAGTGAATAAAAAAAAAAATAGAAACCAAGGACTAGGATTCTTGATGAGACAAAAGAAGAGCTATGGTGGAACACATAAATGAGAGTCTCAAGGCTAGGAAGTTATGATCCGAGATTACACTCTATAGCTATCTTTGATTGAATTCCAGATGCATATGTATAAGGAAGCAATCTTTTCTCATGTTGATATTCTACAACATCCTGTTACGTTTAATTTCACATAATTCATGTACAGTAAGATAATAAGCATGTTATTCTCCTGTAACGTGCAGCTTTTATTCTCCTGGCTGCTAGTTGATTTATTCTCATATTCTGGAAGCCCATCCTGCAACCTACACGCAGTTTGATAAACAGCTAGCCTTTGAGGAAGAATATTAAACTGGTGTCCTGTGCGGTGGGCAGTTAATATCCTCTGGCAGCTTACGCAAATTCTCCTTTCTGTCATCTCATTTAAGATCTGAATTATTTGTAGATCCCTACCATCCAAGAGTATCTCCTTTTTAAGGATTCCATCTACCGTTAGCACATTCAAATCAATATACACCAGCCAAAAATAGGTAATGAATATATGATTAATATCTGTTGCTTGATTAATATTGTTTCCATTTATTATGCGAGTCTTGTTCACCATTGATCTAGCAGGGAGGCACCGTTTCATGCCTTTGTTTTCCACACTCACTTAATTTTCTGTGCCAATCAACTTCCGACCTCAGGAGCTATTATGCCCATTGCCAATACTTCAATAACTCTCTTCTTTTGTGTAGGAAAAGTTTCCTCTTTGAAAAAGAGGGCATGTGCTCTCTGCTCAAACGAAGTTGGAAAGTTCTGGGTTGAACTCAGTTCACTGAGTAACTTTTTAATGTTCATTCGGAACTTTCAAGAGCTGTTCAAAACTATGCTTTCCCAATTTGTGCAATTGAGCACCTTTTTTTCCCAATGAAATTCTGATGGGGTTAGCATCCCAGGGCTTTCTCCTTGCAAAGTTCTGTCCTACGTGCTCTGTGTGCCTTCGTCGTTACTCATTTCTATCACCAGTGACGTCCCTTCCAAAGGATCATCTACGGCTCCCGGCCGCCTAGAGAAGTACGACGCAGCCTTCCTGCTGCTCCACCGTGTCCCAGAGGCACCACCCTGCCGGCCACGCTGCGTGCTCATCAGCGTTTACAGGACTCTCGTGCCTTGTCCTCGTCCACATGCCTTCCCTGTTCCCACAGAACGAGTTCACACTCAGCCTTCCATCCAGGGCGCGACGGCGACTTTCCTCTCAGAAGCCAATTTTCTTTCCACCTCATAAAAACAATTCAACATTTTTTATCATCGCCTCCAAAGTCCTCAAATGTCCCTGGCCGCCTCTCCAACTACATTTCCCAGAAATTCAATTTCACCGACACGGGGCCCCTTCCCATTTCAGAGCCTCTCACTTTTATTCTCTTTCCTCAAGATGCACTTCACTCCTTCGCTTTCGTGGTTCACCCCTTGGCTGCGTGCGCCTCACCTGAAACACCTTCTCTCCCGAGGCCTCTCGTGGTCACCTGTTAACTCAGCTTCTCCTTCCAACCCTTCTCTCTTCAATGCTTTCTTTCCGTCAGTATCGATCCCTGCCTGTGTTTGTTGGTTTATTGTCTCTCCCACAAGACTGGGAGCTACATGATGGCAGACACTCGGACTCCTACGTTCATTTTGATTTTCTGTGATCTCTCCACCCTAGAAGAATTTTTGGCTTAACAAATATATTTTGACAATGAAAGAATGAGTGATTAAAAAAAAAAAAAACAAACTACAAGTTTTAAAAAGTAGAAACCACTGTACTAGACTTTTCCCTTGTTCTGGTCTTTAGAATACAGAGATAGAGAAGTAAAGAGAGAGGCCACTAGAACTTGTACTGGACAGCTAAGGACTTTCTTGCTACTTGGCATCTATTAAATCTTTCTCAGTAACAGCATCTTAGACACTTTTTAGTATTCCTTCCCCACTACATTCAGTGTTGGTAGGACTATCAATCAAGTTTGCCTGTCCTACCCAAGCCAAGATGTGCATGTCTGAACCAAATTGTACCAACTGGACTTCCTTTCTCAAAAGACTTATAATTTCAACAAAGTGACACATTGGAAAAAGGGAAGGGAAGGGAAGGGAGGAGGGAGGGAGGGGAGGGGAGGGGAGGGGAGGGGAGGGGAGGGGAGGGGAGGGGAGGGGAGGGGAGGGGAGGGGAGGGGAGAGGAGGAAATAGTTTGACCTGATTCATCCCAGTAAAGAAAAACCCTAAGGTAGTTCAGGATTCTGACCTTTTCAGTTTCTCAGCTATGATTGAGATCTGTGAATATACCATACTGAAACTGCTACTTTACTAATCTAGCTAGAAATAGTTTGTGTTTCTAGTAGACAAATGGCCCTCCTCGTTGTTTATATCACTATTGCTTCGCCTCGCCACGTGGCAAACGGAGAACCATGGCTGCCGTGAGGAGTACTGTCGTCTTCACTTTGAAGATCATCTATGTCTTCCTCCTTAGGGAGGCATCTCACAGGCTCCTAGTAGCTTGGTGAATAAATTTTGTTAAATAAATCTCCTGTCCACAGATTTGTCATTTATTTACATTTATGATTTTTTTCAGTTATTTCAGAATATTTGAATAATTTAGGAAAAAAAGCAGAAAACATCAAGCTAAAAGATTCTGAAACAAATTAATCATTATTCATTGAGAAAATGGTAATGTGTTTACACCATCCAAAGCAGGTGAGACCTGGGTTAGATTTTTTAATTCAAAGTCTCAGCAAACATCACATTTCCTTTCTGATCAAAAGCTCTTAAATGGGAACTTTTAAGTATGGAAATAAACTTACCAAATCCATAAGGTATATCATATGGGTACATAATAAATTAAACCACGTTATGTTTTAAACACAACTCTACACGAGTTGTGTAACTTGAGCAACTTATATCCCTAACCTCCAGTTTCCTTGGCTCTGTTTCAATAATAGCTTCTTCTTAGATAAATTATATTGTGGATTAATTCAAGTAAACACTGACCAGAGGTCAAGACACATACATACTAAGGAAACTTTATTAATAGTGAATTTGTGCATACAGGGTATATAATAGAGCAGAAACACTGGGCTCAATTTCTGACTGTTGTGTGGATTAACATTTTTTGATGAATGTGTAAAATCAGCCTTTAAAACATCAATAGTTTAGATGTCAAGTATACAGAAAGCTTTTAGTGTTCTTTAGAACATTAAAGAAATTATTCAATTTTATACAACATTAACTTTGCTCCCACCTTGGTGGTTCTAACTCCATAAATTTATGATGGAGTTGATATGGGTCTTGGTTTGTACTCTGTGTGCTATGTGGTTCAAGAAGTTATGGAGCATCAAAAGAACCCAGATAAGATATGGGATTATTTAAAATGCTGTGAAATTCAGAGACAAGTGTGTTCTGTTATTCTGTAATCTTAAAGCATCATCACCATTTTATATAAATCCTGTGAATTCAAAATGTTCCAAATTATTGTCCTGCAAGGGAAGACGATGTTAGAAAGTGTGGAGAGCCTGGAGGTTTGACAACTATTATGACAAACTGTCTGTTTTCCAAAGCAAGAAACTTCAGGTTCCTAAGCGATCAGCCTACAACGACTGGAGATTTTGACTAATATTTTCAGGGGGAAAAAAAGAAGCGGGAATTTATTTTTAATCTCCAAACTAAAGAATTTTATTCTTGTTTAAAGACTGTGCACCATTTGAAATTCAAAATAATTTTTCCAAATAATTTACACAAATGTTGAAAGTTACCCCAAGTGAAATAGGATAAAATTGGTCGGAAATCGTATCATTCACAGATTTCCATTTTTAGATCAAATAATTGACAAAGTGAGCTGTTTGGAAAATTGGAGAGAGACTTAGAAGCTTTAAATTTTCATTATTTCTTATGTTTTCTACTTTTCAAATAGAAATGTCTTCTATCTCTAATTCTCTACCTTGGGCTGCTAATTAGACTGCTTATTATGTTCATGAATAAATGAGTACATAATTAATATAATTTCTACCCCTCCCCTCAAAAAAGGCATAATTAGATGTTTTCATCAGTTACAGCCCGTGGATGAGGGTTTATGGGTTTGAGCTGTCTTCATTCATTTGCTTACACAACGTGACCCTGGGGGGGGGGGGGGGGGAAGGGCTCATATGCCATGTTGCTCTACCCCATAAAATTTTAAATGCTAGTCTTCCTCCATCATATTAATAGCCTAATGAAGAGTGCACAGCAGGCCTGGGTCCTCCCTGGTTCACCTCCGCTGGCAAACAAGGAGACAATATTTCTAGGAAGACTCGTGGTATTACGGTTATTGGGGAAACAGATTTAAACTTGCTGCTCCGTTGTTAATCATGCTACATATAAAGCTCCCGACAGGAAAATACGATGCTGTAGTTCTCACCCACAGTGCAGCGCATGTAGGCAAATACCTGCAGCAAGGCCCTCTCAGCAGACGCAAACCCGTTGGCTGCAAGTGCTAATTATAACCTATTAGACACGTGACATTATCCAAGGCGCCTAGACCTTTCGTGAGGGTGCGACAGCGCCACTAAGTCAATTGATTAAAATCCTATCATTTGTCTACATGACTCTCTTTCAGCGGAAAATGTTGCACATTATTAGGCAACGGAGGCGTCTCCACAAAGCCGGAGCTTAATCAAAGTCATGAGCAACATTAATCAAAGTCCAACAGGACTCATCAGGCTCCAGACAATGCACCCGTTTAAAAAGAGTTTGCTAATGAGCATTTCAAGCGGAAGCGAACGCTTTTATTCTCAGGAAAAGTATCACTATTCATGAGCATCGCAGCAACATTAAGCCACAGCAGAAAGGCCGCCGCTAGAGCCTTCCATAATTACCTATGAAAACTCCCTCCACAATGGCCAGGTATTGAATATATTTGCATAATATGCAATTTCAGTGCCCAGTGGTTTTCTGAATAATGCGTCACTTGTCAAACTTCATCTTCCGTTAGCATAATGTTGTTCTCCAGCCGCCGGAGGAGGTTGAGTCCACTTGGCATTACTTTTCTGGGTTGAGTGCCGAGCAAACAAAAAGAAATTAAAAACTCCAAACAGATTAAGCAGACCTCTACGGAAGAGGCAGGAGAAGGAGGTACGATTAGAGGCGGGAATGATTGGGTCCAAGCCCTTGCCTGCCCCGGATTTACTTGCTCTTTTTTTTTTTTTTTAATCACTGTGGTAGGTAGAGCCATGCTGCTGACCCTAAAGTGTCCTTGCGCATCTGAGAATATCCCTGGACCCTGTGAATGTTGCCTGACCTGGTACAAGGGCCATGCCATGTGATTGAATAAAGAATTTGAGATGGGAAATCACTGATTTACCCAGGTGGGTCCAATGTAATCAAAAGGATTCTTATTAGTGGGTCATGTTCAAGGGCAAACATCTAGTACAATGGCAGAGACAAAATTCAAACTCAGTATTTCTGGCTGCAAAAACACATTCTGCTAATTGCAGGTATAGCTGTACAGTGAAAAATGTAGACAATAAATGTAAAATTGTCAATAATAACCTTCTGAAAACTTTAGTCCTGCAGGGGGCAGAGCCATAGTTTTATAATTTTATTATCAGAATTAGACACTATTACTGCCTTTAACACCTTGTTGCCTTCTAAGTAATTAACACACTTGAAACAGTATCATAAAGATATTAATAATGTCATGTCTCCAAGGAATGTCAGCTCCTGCAGTATTTGTTCCCAATGAGACAGTGACATTAGAAGGTTAAAATCAATATTTTGAAGAGTCTACATTGATGTCAGAAAAGTTAGCAAAGAAATACAGTTATAGTTCTTTTCCCTCAAGCTACTTTTGTTCTCATTAGAGGAGAAATGTTTTTCAGATGGAAGTCACTCCAGAAAAAAAGCCTGCCAGCCAAGTGCAGTGTCATGTGCAATTACCTAAGTAGGATAGAGGCCCCAAGTTAGGAGACATTTAGTATGATCCGAGTTTTTAGGGACCCGTAGAGGCCATCTGGCAGTCTTTGCTTCTATGCTCCATCCTCAGTGATGGTTTCCATGACCACTATACTTACAACGCCCATGCCAGTACCCCCCACCTTACCTCCTAGTACTGATTTCTTCCATAGCACATTTTAGCTTTTTAATATTGTCTATGTTATTTATTTATGCGTTTGCTCTCTTTCTCTTTCCTCCTAGACTGTAAGGACAATGAGGTAAGACTTTTCTGTCAATTTTGTTCACTATTGGATCCAAACAATCTACAATGGTACCTGGCAAAACACCCACATGTTTGAAATAAATGGGTGGCTGTCGGCATGGAGTGCCAGCTGAGGAGTCACTGCTGTTATTGACACCTGAGGAGGCCATTTCAGACATGTGAGAGGCAGCCATGTCGTCAGACGCATGCTCTGGAGACTAACCGGACAGGACAGTGTGGAAAGGAGGTGCCCGTGGTTAGACACTGCCATTTGTGGAGTCTGGATTATTACGCTAATGCAATGGTCCAATGAAAACATAGGAGGATGTTACCTAAGTCTAAAAATGGAAAAACACAATAAATTTGAGATATGTGCAGACATTATGAAGCAATGTGGCAACGGATTAGAAATATAGTGTAAAGAACATAGAGAAGATCATCATGGCATAATTTTGAATCCTTGGGATGTTGAGCTTGGTATTGTCATTAACAATCATCGTAAGCAACAAATTCATTAATCAATAAAGATATAAAGAGCGAAGACATATTCAAAATTAAGCCATTGTTCTCCACAAGAAGCAATTCCACCCTTTGGGGGACATCAAGAAAGTCTGGGGACCTTTTTGGTTGTCATAACAGGGTAATGGGAGAATGCCACTGAAACCACTATGCTACCGCGTGCCTACAAGAAATCCATTACACTACAGTGCTCCTACCATGACCCTACACCCTACGGTGCTCCTATCATGACCCTACACACTACAGTGCTCCTACCATGACCCTACACCCTACGGTGCTCCACACATTATATGGTCCAAAATGGCAATAGTGCCAAGGTTGAGAAACCCTAATACAGACATGCTGAATTTGAGACACCTGCTATTATTCCACTCAAAAGTGAAGTTCAGAAGAGACGTTCTCTCCAGTAAGATAGCTTAATATCTGTTGGCTAAGTGTTTCTGATGGCGTTGTGAAAATAATTAAAATCATCAGAAAAATGCTGTTCGAATAAGAAGCCAGAAACAAAACCTCGGCAAACACATTTCACCTACATGGAAAGTTAGAGAAACTGAGTCAGAAAATTTGGGTGAAATGTAGGAGAAAGAAGGAATAATAGTGTGAGGAAAATGAAGTTGAAGTAGACACTTTAAATGACAGGTGAGTTTATATGCTTGTTTCTGTGTTTGGGAAATGACAAGGAATAGGCAAGATACAAGGCACAGATTGATCAAGTCTCCAAGTAGCAAGGCCTGGGCCACTGGCCTTCTGGCAGTGCCATTATCCTAAGTCAGTGGTCGGCAAACCGCGGCTCTCGAGCCACATGCGGCTCTTTGGCCCCTTGAGTGTTCTAACGCCACTTCTTCAAAATAGACTCGCCCAGGCCGAAAACCGACTTCTGCGCATGGACCACGAAGTTTCAATCGCACTGTATGTGCGCGCCCACACGTGGTATTTTGTGGAAGAGCCACACTCAAGGGGCCAAAGAGCTGCATGTGGCTCGCGAGCCGAAGTTTGCCGACCACTGCCCTAAGTGAACAAAACTGGAGGATACGTAGTTTCCAGGTGGAGCCCTGGGCAATAAGAGAGACAGCACAGCGTAGGGACCAGAGAATCCTGATTGGGTGGGTCCTCCCTCTTCTGCTTGGTGACTTTGACCTCCTGGACCCTGTGTCTCTTCTGTGAAGTAGTGATAACTCAGCTGATGCAGGTCTGCGATCAGGAATAAGCAGGTGGTGGATGCGGGGTGCTCACTTCCTTCAGGTCCCTTTCCTCACCTTCCTCTTCTGGGCCCTATATCCACCCCCGTTTTGTCAGGCTGCCCGGGAGCTGTGACCCATGACAACTCCTGTTTGGAGTAGAGGCTTGAAGGAAGGAAGAGGTCAGGAAATTTCTTCTCTTTCCTCTTTGTTTCCTGGGAATCTTCCCCATGGCAGCAACTTGTGCTGCAAGCTCACCTCTCCCTCTGTAGCTTCGGCTAATTCAGGGCAGCTAATGTCACAGAGCTGGGTCGCCACTGCTCTGGCACCAGGGCTGTGGGAACACCCTGTCCTCTCGCCATCGTCCATTCCTATGCACCGTCCATCCACCCTGGCACAACCCACTGTGCACGGGTGGGTCCGCCGCTGCTGTCTCTGCTGTGTATCAGGCCTGTGATGTCTAGTGACCCTCCCTAATACTGAGGGCAATTAGTAAACGATGCCAAGTTTCTCCTCTGAGTATATTTAGTTGGAAATATGAGTAATAAGTCCAGGTGAGGGTGTGTAATTAATTGAAGCCTCGACATGACTTACATAGGAGTGCCTGACATGAATACACTGATTTACTGATCATCAATAAATAATGAACTCATGCCTGAGTTACTCATGTTTTATATGTACTATTTTCTGCTAAAGAGAAGCCACCACATTGTTTAAACTGGCATGCTCTTAATTCTTGTACAGAGTCATGAAAATTCTATCCCTTGAGTTCCCATATAAAGGACTTTGGAATCCACAGGCAATATGTTCAGCTACTACACGTTTCCAGTTCTTCAAATGATGTTTCTTACAAGGGCATCCAAGAAAAGCTCAGGGCAGGACGCGTCATTTCCCAAAGAACGCCGTTTCTGTACACGTGTACATTAATTGAGCCGGGAAATGGTTTCTGATGCCGACACTGAGTGGAGGGGGATCTTCAAAGAACATAGGAGAAACTTCAAACACTCTTTACGTTGTTATTCAGAATCCTTCCTGGGGACCTGGCAGAGCAATGACATTGTCAATTAAAGAGCCATATATGGTCTCAGTCAATATATTTTTCAAAGCCATTGATCTTGTCTGGTCTCATTCTTTTATTTTAGCATTATTAAAATAAAAACAGCTATAAATAACTGAGATGAAAACTTAATTCTTACGTTGAAGCCAAAATACGAGGAGAGGGGTTTTCCTCGGGGCTGGTGTGGCTCACTTCCCCCCAAACTTGGCTTGTCTCCATCCACCCATAGCTCCTCCCTGGATCTCCCCAGCCGCCCCCTATTCTTGCCGTTCACCAAAACTCGTGGTTGGACAGCAAGATACAGAGTCAGAAATTCTCAACGACAACGAAGAGTGAAGAAATACTCGTTTCCTTTCTCTTTTCACCACCCCAACTGCTAGAAAGCTTGCAGATTAGAAGTGTGAGCTGTAGGCATTCCCGCAACCCAGCACCCACCTCACCGCAGGCATTTAATTTCTCTGAATCCGTTTCTTGCCTAGAAAATGGCAGTGATAACAGGTTTATACCCACCTCGGTCATTAGCAGTGAGAACCAGTAACATATGTAAGAACACTTTCTCACCTGTACCGTTCCCAAAACCACATAGAACTGCAATTCTGAGGGGGAGGGTTTCATGAGGAGCCCCCACCTGTGAAATCCCGTTATTGGCTGGCCCCGTGCACCCCCACATGCAGGTAACCCTGGCGTTCCGGCGATTTGTGCTTTAGCCCTGCACTAGTGGTGGTTTTAATTATGCAGGTTGGACGATTACCAAGGTACGGTTCATGGGTCTTGAAAAACAGATCTGAAGATCACAGAAGACGTTGTTAGTGAGCTGTCACCAAGGAGACGCGTGGGCAGCGCCAGGCGGCACATTAAAGTGCCATGAGGAGGTGGGCGGAAAGCCTTCCCGCTGCCCTGGCCAGCGCATGATCTCCGCATCTGGGATTTTCCGTTATATTCAATTAAAAGAAAAAAGAGAAAACGCTAATGAGGTCACGGCCACCATTGGTGACTGCAGGGATTTGTGCTGTTCCATTAGCTGAGAGAGAAGGACCTGGAACCCACAGGGGAGAGGCCGGTGGCGGGTCACCCGGGCAGGAGAGAGATGTCTGCGCACCACCTCCTGTCGCTGTGTTTTTGGACAAACAGCCGGAAGAGGCGCAGGGACCATGGCCATCAGTTTGATGTGGTGCCGACCGTCACACATATGTCCTGAGAGAACAGCCATGTGGAGGCCTGAGCCCCTAGGTGCCTGGTTTGCTTGTTTGAGGCATTTGCATGGTTAACGTGGGCTGACCAGGTTGACATGGGGCAGTTCTGATCTCTTCTGTTATCCTCCAAAGCCATCCTGCCTGGACCCTTTGATGCCCATGCCCAGCTCTTGGTCTTGGTGACCAACCCGATGCCCTGATAGCCCATGGTCCCTCACCCTCCCTCACCCCTGCATCTCTGGCAGCCCTGCAGTTCTGAGGAAGGCAGTGCCTCTGACCCAGTGAATCCCTTGGTTATTTCGTTGTTGATCTTAATCCCTTTAAAGCAGGACCTTATGTGACCAACACCCCTCATCAAGTCGGCTTCACTACCCAGGGATGAATGCCAGGGCCCGCCTCAAGCCTCCCAGGTACAGACTTGAGTCCCAAATGATTCCATGTTACTTATTATACCTCCACCGACCTCTTCTTCATTTTCTCTTCACCTGGCCTCTCTAGTTTTCACAGGAAGCTCTTCCTGGCCACACCCCCTCCTAGCACTGAGTGTTGGCTTCTTGGAGCCTTTTCTTGCCTTAGTTCTACACCTGTGTTCTGAGGAACACCCCTCTTCCTGCTCCAGGGGTACCAGCCTGGGTCCTGTCCCTGATGTAGTCGGAGCTCACCTCACATACGGACCACAGGCCCCCACACAGGCATTAACCAATGTCACCCCCATAGAGTCCATTAAAAATAATCATAAACTTGAATGAAGGGCTGAGCATCTTCCAAGCAGATGTTGTGACAGTGTGATCTGGGAAGAGGTGAGGTTAATGCTCATTACTGGCAACAGTCCACACCCCCTTACAGAGAACGTTGTTTTGCAAGGGGGTATCCTAAAATTGGCGATAGCACCTGTATACACTGTAACATCCCCTCTCAGAGTAATGTCCACACTCACCAACCAAACCCTGTCTGTGGCAACAAGGCCTTCTAGAAAGGCCTCCTGATAGTCCCTGTCTGAGTGAGGTCCCCTCAGCCCATTTAGGGCACTCCAATTTTCCTGTCTTGTTCTCACTCCATTTATCTCCCTCTCGGTCTCTTCTGCTATTGTTGATAACACAGACTATAACTTTAAGGCCATAGAGGGACCATGTTGCATTCATGCTATCATTTATGCCCACAGTGGGCTTGAGTTTGTAAATAAACATGTCTTGGACTTGTACCTCTCAATTTAGGCTTAAATTTCATGTCATCCTTTCTTAATACACAGACTGATCATGGACTAAAGATCATCTCCCCACCCCCACCCCCCGCCCCACTTGGGTGATTTTGCTTATTCTGAAAGAGGATGATCAGCCATAGAGTTCTCCAGACAGCTGGCCTTGTTGGTATTTTGACAAACAGCTGTAGTCAATGTGGGATCGTTTCAGAAACACAGGTTCCCAGTGCTGGGGTATGGCTGACACAGGGGTCCATATGGTAAACTCGGTCCATTTGGAGGGTAGCCCAGTGGTTTGTGGGTAGCCAGCTGCATTGGGCCAGTTCAGGCCAAGTGACACCAACTGTAACGCCAAGTCCCCTGAATGGTTAGGAAAGCCAGGCTGTGTTTCTAGTGGCTTTTGATGAGCTACACTGATGTGGCGATGACGCTCAGGCTCCTGGGGATGTGCTGGGCTGCCTGGAGACGGAAAAAAGGATCAGACTCACTCACACATGCATTTTAGTATCCACTCTTGGACGTTAGCCCTCATTAATAGTTACAATGACCAGGTCACAGCCTAACTGATAGGTCAATTCTGTGTTTGTCTTGTTTTGACCTTGGATTTTCTAAATATTTTGTTCCCCAAAAGCACTGGTTAAAGGTCAGCCATGGTGTCTCCAGTTCCAAGAGAAGTTTACTCCACAAGTAATGTCAGCAACATGAACTCAAGAAAGACAGTCCTAGCAGGGAGGCATGCGCTTCCTGTGCCAACATCAGCCTGGGCGATGGGTTTCCTCCTGGAGGAATGGAGTCCAGGTGTCTCCTGTGCAGGTTTCTAGTTCCTTAAGACAGGGATTCCCCCAGGAGGGGCCTCCGTGAAGCTCCGTCCCACCTCATGGACTTTCCCTCTCCAGTGGTAATGAGCAGCAAATGGGGAGAAAGACAAGGACTGCATTGACCTTCCATTGCTTCCCTGACCATAGCTGTCTACTTCCTGCAGGTGACACTCATGCTTCCTTACCCAGGGCGCATCCCTCCACTGCCCCCTCACTGTCCCGGGATGAGGGCTGGGGGTCTCATGGCCACCCATGGGCAGTCTCCACTACTCATCATCCTGGTCTTTCAACCTCCTGTCATTTTTTAAATCTCAATAAGAATTGGGGGAAGCATCTACACTACTAAAAGAGTAAGATGCAAATTGACTGTACCTTCGTGACACCCACCAGCCAGTCAGGAGTGAGTATGCAAATTAACCCAACAAAGATGGTGGGTTAATTTGCATATGCAGGCACTGAGCTTGTAATAAAATAGTTGGATAAACTATTTAAATAGAGAGTATGTCAAAAAGGTGAACAGAAATAATGGTAGTCATTATGCCCAGAATTGCTGTGTATAGGTACAGGTATCCAACGACTTCATTTTTCCCATGGTTTTCTTTGGAGTTTTCACCTGCCAGAGAGCTTGGTCAGCAAGAAGGAAAGTGTGCACATTATATCCCTAAGTTTTCGGAGACTTTGAAAACAAAGAGAGGGATTGCTCATTTTATGTATGTGTTCGTGTTTAGTTTAGTCATTGAAGGACCCCATGTTGTTCCCCAAGCACTGCTGAGGTTGTCAGGGTCACACGCTTATTTATAAAGTGCGCAGACATCCAGGCAGAGGACGGAATCCAGCGTTAGGTCAGGGTTTTTCCTGCAACAACGATTCAGACAGACCGTGTCGGGTTGGGGAACAGTTCCCATCGGGTGTCTTGGTCCCGGCCCAAGGAACACTGCTTGGGGCATGCTGCTGGCCACGTGACCTTCGGCAATGCTGAAGACCTGCATTGACCGTGAACTAATTGCAAGTGAGAGCCTCCGCTAATGACCAATTACCCATTTCAAAGACTTGCGTGTGGCCAATTTTTGAAAATCTCTTAAGAGGTGCGGAGCCTTTTGTGAGAAGTGAGTCCGGAGGCGAGCGCCATCAGCGCAGGCTGCGGTCCTGCCAGGGGTGCTCATTAGCCTCACAAGGTCGGAAGCGCCGAATGGCTTCTTTTGTCCAATGTCGCGCTCCCGTAGATTCTCCCGTTAACTGACTGCAATCACCTTGATGTCCAAGTACGCAATTCGGACAGGAGTGTTTTCATCTGAAACCTTGCATTTCCAGCGAGTGCAAATTCACAAACTGCTGAGTTTCCAAGTACAGAGGCACCGGGTGCCAGGCTCCGAGGACCGGAGCCAAAAGCCACCCACGGACAAGCTTAGACAAAAGAGGTAACACACCCCATTTCCAGAGCTCACCTCCAGGTGGGGGAGGAAGGGAGGTCAGGTTGAAATAATATGAAAATAAAATTGTCAGGTAAGTAAGAGGAATCTTAGTTTCATGTAATTTCAACACCAGGACCTTTAAGTTCCTAATTCTCAGACTCACTCTGGGAAGGGCCTGTTTTGCTTCTTATTTTATTTACCTGTTTATATTCATGTTTCAACCTCAGTCCTCCAATCGCAAGGAAGGGAATTCTATCAACAACCTGGATGAGTTCGAAGAGGACCCTGAGCGCCTGGTGAGAACTCAGCCTGGCTGACACCTCCATGGCAGCCCAGCGAGACCCTGAGCACAGTCCCCCACCCCAGCCCGGGCTCCTCGCACACTGTGGCAATAAGGCGTGAGAATAGAGTAGAATAACCGTGCGTTTGGATGGAGGATACTGAAGAGTTGCTAAGTTTCTAAACACGCCCAATGTCTGTATTTACAAATGTGGTTTGTGGTTTTTTTTTTACTTTAGAGAAAGGAAAGAAGAAGGGAGAGAGGGACAGAAACTTCCATGATGAGAGAGAATCATTGATCAGCTGCCTCCTGCATCCCCCCACACTGGGGATAGAGCCTGAAACCCGGGCATGTGCCCTGACCAGGAATCGAACCGGTGACCTCCTGGTTCATGGGCCAATACTCAACCACTGAGCCAGGCTGGCCAGGAAACAAACGTTTTTATAGACAGGCAACAAGCCCTCTGAGGGCCCATGTCTTCTCCAGACCACGGTTGAGTATCCTTTTAAATGCATTCTTCTGGAAAACTGAGGCACGGAGGAAATAACCAGGCAATCAAAGCCACAGAACAGCCAGCTGTGGACGGGCAGAGTCTGTGCTGTCTCCCCAAAGCACAGCTCGCCCAAGGGCCCTGGGGCCATTGAGTGGGAGTCCCATGCTGGGCGCCAGTGCTGGGCTCTGCGGACCCACCCACTGCGGGGCCACTGGAGAAAGGGCGGGAGGTGTGAGCGTGTCGGACCCTGGCAGACCAAGGCAGAAGGAGCATGAGAAAGACCAAGATGTTCTCCTGAAAAGCCAGGGGACCGTTGTTGGCTGATGGCGCCCTGAAGGCCGGCTCCAGAGTTAGAACGCGTCTCCCAAGGGAGCAGCCACCGCTGTGGCGCCTGGGCCCCTCACAGCCTCAGACCCGCACAGCCTGTAGAGGGCACTCGTTAGTCGCAGTCCCAGAGGCTGGCTGAAGCGTCCTAAAGTGTTTTCTTGTATTTTATTTTCATGAAGACTTTCCTTTTCCATCTGAGGCAATTATTCTCCAAGAACTGCACAGAGGGTATCGCAAGAGAAACCCAGGACATGGCAAGGCTTTCTCTTTCTTTCCTCCCTAATTCTTCAGTAAGCATCTTAACTCACCAACAACTGAAAGGGTTTACATAAGAAAAAAGAAATCTCAGCCTAGAAACACCTAGGAAACCAGGAGAGAAGCCTCCAAAAGCCACGACTTCTTTTTAAGGAAATAGGAAGAACAATAGCTCTCAGGGTACGAAGAGCGGGACAGAGTGATCAGGGTGATGGGCGGATGCTGAAGGAGGAAGAGCCCGGATGTGTCCCTGGGATGCCGGTGGATCCTGTAAAAGGCAACCCTTTGCGTTCTCCTCTTACATCTCCTTCAAATAAGAGCAAACCCAGGAGGATGCCTGACAGGTTTGTATTCTTTAGTAAGAAGTGTTTAGATACTTTAATCTTCAACAGTTTTAGGAAACACAGAAATCATTGATGTGAAAAGTAAGGTCTTCCCTGCAAACACTCCCTTCTCCCCTGACGCGCTGAGAATGACTTTTTGAGAGAGGATCGTTTTGTGCCTCAGAAGGATCATCCTACAGGTTGGAAGCGATTCATATGTCTTTGGGCTTTAAAACCCTTTTTCTTATAAAACCCTTGTTTTCCCTTTAACACTGCCCCCCGCCCCCCAAGCTGGATTCTAAAGAACAGAAGTCTAATTTAATTACGTTCATTGAATTCCAGTAAGTAGATTTTCACTCCCATTTTTCAAAGGTTAGCTATACAAGACGGAGACGCCCTGAAGGCAGGCTAACTGAGGACATGACCATGGCCAGGCTGTCATCTCCACTTGGGGTTTGCAGTGTAGACCCCGACTTCCCCGCGATGCTTTGTTCATCTTTTCCTTGCCCAGAACCTTACAAACACCTACAGATGCCACCACCCCTGTTTGCAAACTGCCAAGGATTTCTGCTCAGGCCCACGGTGTACAAGGCAGTGCCAGACACCCAGGCGTGACAACCGGACTCACAATTTGTTTTCATCCTACGTGTCAGAGCCTCTAGTCTGGTATGCCCAAAGTCATTCCTTTAATCCTCACCCAAGGATTTCTCCATTGCTTCTTAGAGAGAGTGGCTAGTCAGGAAGGAAAGGAGGGGGCAAAGAGAGAGAGAAACACGAATGTGAGAGAGACACCTGGATTGGTTGCCTCTCACATGACGCCGACTGGGGCTGGGGATCTAACCTGTAACCCAGGTACATGCCCTTGATGGGGAATCGAACCTGCAACCTTTTGGTGTGTGGGCTGACGCTGTAACTGCTGAGCATATAACCATTTTTTAAGGAAAACTGAGATAAATCAACGGAGATGGATGGATTCTGGGTATTCCAGAGCATGAGTAGGGTGTCCAGGACCTCCTGGCAAAGATCCAGGCAGAGTGTGGGCAACAGTTGAGTCGCCATGCTTGGCTCCTACATGCATAGAGTTTGTCACCCATTTCTCACTTAATGCCATCACTTGAGTGCCTTCCACATGCACACACTGTGATGACGGGAAAAATCTCAAGAGTCATACTAAACGTACCCAGCTTCCGAGTTTCATCCAGTATCATCTCCCTTCCTCTATCTCCTACAGCGAATCTTCCAGAGTTGCCAGAATGCCAGAGCTTCTCTAGCAGGCATCTCACTCATAGGCTTGCCTGGCAGTGGGATTCACAGCCTGGAGTTCTGGTGTTACACCTTCCCCTCCATCCCAGTCAACATTCACTCTTCTACCAACCCAGGGCCCGGACATCTCCCCTCCAGAAACATCCTCCCACTAGGTCCTGCCATCAGAGCATCAGTCTCTCTCTTCTTGATTCTCATGCATGACGGTTCCCCTTATTAAACCATCACAAGTTACGTGTGACTCTGGTTGCTCTCTCTCTCAGAAGAGGTGTTGGTTTTTTTTGTATCTTTTTTTATGTTTTTATTTATTTCAGAGAGAGAGAAACATCAATGATGAGAGAGGATCACTGATTGGCTGCTCCTGCATGCCCCACACTGGGGATGGAGCCCACAACCTTGGCATGTGCTCTGACCAGGAATGAACTGTGACCTCCTGGTTCAGAGGTTGACTCTCAATCACTGAGCCACACCGGCCAGGCTTTTATGTATCTTTATGTCTCTTGAACTTCAACCAGGGAAGGGTATAGAGTTGTGTTATCCGTGTTTAGTGCATAAAATCTAATTTGGAAGCACATGGAATTTATGCTTCCATTTCTCCCAGTGAGTGGATACAACCAGGCCACCCCCTCTCTCCAGCAGGGACACTGGTCCTGCCTTTAATGAACTCATACTGGCCACACACTGGCATCTGAACCCTCAATCCATTAACCAATTTCCCCTTTGCACGAATAGATGCACACGCTATTCTAAATTGAGTTCCCTAGATTCCTTGTGCCTTAAGCTTTTGGTTTCCACCAATAAAATGGGCCCACAATGTGAGTATTGCTTCATACAGTTGATGCATGGCTTCGAGGAGACAATATAGGTAAAGCACTGAGGTTGGTGTTGCCTCTGGGTAAATCCCATCTCCAAATCGAAGTTAGCACCGCGTGGTTCAGTTACCGCTGTTATTAGAGGGAAGAAATAATGAGTGTTTGGTTCTCGTGCATTTCCATGGAACCTGCTAACTCCAGAGGAGCAACCCTGTCACGCACGATTATGTTATTTTGACAGTTTACAGCTGGCCGGGCCCTAAAGAATGGTTTGACATGTGTATTAGATATGTTCTAAAATAATCACCTAAAAGTAAATATTCCTGAGAAGTGCTGAGAGCCTGCAGCTCCTCGTGTCTCTGAGACCACTTGTGACAAACGCTTCATCTACAGAGTCGGGGCTGGAAAAGTGTCTCTCTCCAAACCTCCAGAGCAATCACATCTCAGGGAGAAAAACAGTGCCTGTTAGTTTGATTTTAGCTTGACCTTCCAACACCGTGAGGAGTCGATAACATTACAAGGTGCAGCTTTTTAGCTCTGATTTTCAGATGAGGCTCTTGCTTATCAGGCTCCTTCAGGTTTAAAGCTGAGGAAGAAGCAGGTGGCGAAAGCCAGGGCGCTCCTCCCGCTGGGAGCCCGCCGGGAGCCCCATCGTGTCAGGTCACGTGGAGGTAAGAACAGCAGCTGCGCTGGGCCAGGGACGGCCAGGCATTTAATGGGCCGACTGAACTTTATGTGAATAGGAGATTCGGGGCCACCGGTTCTGCCATAACTTTGCTTCCTTCCTTCACATCCCACCCTCCCTCCAGGTAATTCCATCTCTTTTACCAAAAAACATTGTAACTTAACACAGGGCGGAAATAGGAAGTGCATGGAGGTTTACTCCCTCGTGTAGCTGAGTAAGCCTGCGGTTAGTTTCAATGACTCCACTGAAAAAACAATTAGCAGTTTTCGGAGCGGTTGCCCTCGAAGGCACTGCAAATAAATATTGACTTAACTTACCAATTTTTCATCAAATTCCATTTTGAGTGGAACCCTGATGGTGGCGTGGGCTAATGCCTGTATTCACCACCTCCCACAACCACATCAAAGTTACAACTAAAATACAGAACAACCATCATTCAAAACCGCCTGAAATCTGGCTGAATGGAAGTCCTGAACTAGCAAGTAAAGAAGAAAGTACAGAGAGACTGGTGGGAGGGGCCGAGGCCTGGAACAGGCTGGTCCGGCACCCACATGTGGGGTGTTTTTTAACTGGGGGGGAGGTCTGCGGTGCAGAAGCCTCCTGTGAGGAGCAAGGGGTCCCAACCCCACAGCCGAACCCTCAGCACAACTGAATCTAAAAAATCAAAATAAATGAACAAGAAATCTAATCAACAAAATAAACTGATGAATAAAATAGAACCAGAAACAAGGAAACATGGAACAGACTGACGAATCTCAGAGGGAAGGGGGTGGGCGTAAGAGATCAACCAAAGAACTCAGATGCATATATGCATCACCCATGGACACAGACAATAGGGTGATGAGGGCCTGGGGTGGAGTGCGAACCAGGTCGAGAGGGGCAAGGGGGAGAAAAAGGAGGGGCATCTGAGATACTCTCAACAAGGAAGTTTTTGTAATTTTCATTTTGAAAGTTGTTTATATATATTTCCAAGAAGCAGCACATTCTCATGGGTAAAATCCACAAAACCTGTGAAATCTCTTGGGTTTTCTGCAACTCCCCCTTCCCTATTCCCTCCCACCCCCGCTTCTGAACTATTGTGCTTTTCAAAGGACAATCTTCTTCCTATTGTACCATAGCCACTAGAACATAGTTTATAGTAAATTCACTGAATGTATAAGAACGACAAACTTTTCTGAGAGCAAAGTAAATTCACAAAATAGATAGTGTTGGACTTCTACACTAATAAAGGAGTAACATGCTAATCGACCATACCTTCGCTATGCCCACCAGCCAATCAGGAGTGAGTATGCAAATTAACCCAACAAAGATGGTGGATTAATTTGCATATGCAGATGTCTAGCGGCCAGGGGTGGGGCGGGACACTTGCGTCGTCATCATGGTGACAACTCAGGCATTCCGCACCACCCCAGCTGCTCCGGGCCTCTGGGCAGCGTGGGAAGGCAGGAAGGCGGCTCCAGGCCAGAGCGAAGGCAGTGCTGGCAGCCAGGGGAAGAAAGGCCCATTCTTGCATGAATCTTCGTGCATCGGGCCTCTAGTTTTCTAATAAAACGCCTGTGCTTTTCATGTGCAGGACAGCTACGCAGCATCCTCTGATGTGTTCCCCCATGTTTCCAGGTGACCTCACCCGCTGAAGAAGGGGCAGCACCTGTGCAC
Organism: Eptesicus fuscus; assembly: GCF_027574615.1. NCBI lineage: Eukaryota > Metazoa > Chordata > Mammalia > Chiroptera > Vespertilionidae > Eptesicus > Eptesicus fuscus. The sequence goes on along the minus strand of NC_072486.1, from coordinate 2,074,858 downwards.
AAGAACTCACCTATAGACAAGAGGTGTCCCGTGGAAGGGAGCAATCTTGCAGGCACCCTGTGACCTTGAAAATGTCATTATTCAACAAAGAAGCTGGTATCATTGCTTTCATCTCAGCAGCTCCCAGAAAAGGAGCTCTGAGCAAAGGCATTCTTGGAAGCAAAATGTTAATAAAGAATCCACATCAGTAATCGATCATACTTTTCTGCATTACAGAGATTTATGCAATACCCATTCTGAACAGAAACAGCTGCAAAGACTGAAATATGGCTGAGAGAGCCTACGTGGGGCCGGAAAACATGGACCCATTCCAACAGCATTTCTCAGAATCTGATCTCTGAACACCCAGAGGGAAGGGGGTGGGTGTAAGAGATCAACCAAAGAACTCAGAATCATGTGTGTTGGGGGTTAACACTTTAAATGCCTGGCTTCTACCGAAGACCCAAGGGAACCAGTCACGAAGGATGGACTTGGGAAAGCGAACAAGCTTCTGCCGCGTGTCTGGTGCTCTGTGAAGTGTGGGGCGGCACGGTCATCCTAGGTGCCAGCAGCTGCGGAAAGAAGGTGGGTAGAGCGTGCCTCCCGGCTCCCGGGTTCCTCACTGGCCACTGCCTCTGTGTGTCTCCCTGTCCGGCCAGGAGCCTGTGCAAATGACCCCTGGCAGCAGGTGGCAGAGAGCGAGGGGCTGGGCACACAGACAGGAGAAGGACCCTCAGACAGAACAATCCTCTGAGGAAAAGGGGGGAAGCAGGTGGTGGCCTGAGCCTGGAGCAGGAGAGGGGTCCCGGTTCTTGTGAGCAGGGAGGGGCAGGAAGAGCATGGGCCAGCGGGAAGTCAGGGGGTGCAGGCAGTGGGAGTCACATGATTCTCTTTTTTCTGCCAAATTAGAGACCCGGCCACTAATTGAAAGAGAACGTCTGAAATGGACCGCAGGCTGCAGGAAAACGCCACGATCGCTCTGCAGATTCACAGGGCGCCTACACTCCCGGGCCCGGGGCCTGAAGGGGAGTTGGCGATCTGGCCGGGGCAGGTCCATGTCGCTGTCATGGAGACAGGAAATGAACAACAGAAATATATGTAAGATGAAGACTGATGCCTGGCAGCACACAGTCGATACCAACTGAGTGGACAGCCAGGACAGATGGAGGGAAGCCGCGAAGATTATTCTAACAGGCGTCCTGGTGTCCCCCAGTTCCAGGGTCCTCCTGCGCAGGGTGAGCAGGCTCCGAGCCCAGGCAGCATTTGTCTGAAGGATCTTGACTGGTGGGAGCCATTAGCCACAGACACGGTTTCTCATTGATGTTAGAGAAGTATTTCTCTCCGTTAAGTGAAATAAATGAGCAAACATTGTTACGACGCTTCCAGAACATCGGGGCGCGTCTTACAGACGAGGAGAGCCATTGCCAGTCCTTTGGAAGCCTTTCCATCAACGTGTTACGATCTAAAGTACACAGGAAGGAAACCCGCCCATCTGCCTCGTGAGCTTGATGGCGATTTTGGTTGAAGAACAAACAGAACAACAAACAAATCATAAGCCGAACGCAGTGAGCCCTGGTGGACAATTAAGGGCAACAAGCAAGCGCACGCTTCAGAAAGTCCGGGTGAAAAATGACCTTATTACCTCTACATCCAGGCTGTGCACCTGACAACCCGATTCTAATTAAAAACAGCCACAATCATATTTTTTAGGAATGTACTGAATTCTCAGTAACCGCCAAGTTTACAAAGACGGCAGCAATGAATTTAGGGAAAGAACAGCCTCCTGTGGAGGAGTGGCGCGTCTGCGTTCACGCTCCTGGGGCCGTCGAAGAGGAAGATATTGAAGCAACAGACACGTCTGATGACTTGTGCGTTTGGCACAGGCTGTGTCTCACGAAGCGTTAAAAAGAAAATACGCATGTAATTTAGAGGTCATTGGTGGTAGTCTCCACGCTGCTGAAATAAACCGCAAACAGTAACATCTTGCAAATATTGTGAGTCGGAATTCCTCCTGGAACTGGTCTATCCTGTGTGTCTCAGTCACATTGATATTGGGCCTCCAGCCCTTTCCCGGACATGGACCCCCCTCGCTCTTTCACACCCACTTCCGCACATACTGTTCCTTGCATGTTTCTGATGCATTTGGCCTTCGATGGTAACATGGTTTGTGGTGCTCTTACCTGAACCATACACACATGCGCACTGCCCTCTGCCTGTATCCACGCGGTGGTCCCCTGTATGACAGGTAAACATGTCTCTACTGTGGACGGAGGAAGAGGAACGAGGAGCCCCTCCCAGTCCGGCTCCCCTGGGTGTGTTCCTGCCACTGTCGTCAGGGTCTCCCAGTCGCGAATCCAAGGGAACTGCTTCCGTCTTTACCTTGTTGTTGGCTCCACTCGGCGTTGATGGAACCCTGTTCCCTGCTCCCTCGATTTTCAGGTGACGAGTGTTCCTGGTTCTCCTTTGCCCTGTGCGCCCTCAGTCTCTCCCCTTGTTACCGGATTTCCCCAGCGCTCCTGACCTCGGCCCAATTCTGCTGACGTATCCAAAATCCACCCAACACGGACCTTCCTCGGAAATTCTCGGTGTGGGTGCTCATTGCTGCAATGCACTTCCGCTGAGACACTCGGCAATGACTTGAAGCCTGTCTGAAATCCACTCCACACTCCCACCCCCTCACCCCAGTCCTGCGCGTCTGCTCCTCAGGGGTGTTGTCATCAGTAAACACGCATTGGGAGCTCGCTCTGGGCCCGACCCAGCACTAAGCCTGCAAGACCATAACGTGCTAACTGGTTTAATCACTTCAAGCCCTCCCTCTCCCAGCCACGAAGCTAACTAAGGAAAAGGTGAAACTGGCCTTGTCATCTTCTCAATTACAACACCTCATTGTGTCCTGGAAAAGGGTACACAGCTTGTAAACGGAGTCCGTAAGTGTGGAGAGCGGCCACAGTGTTTGGACAGGTTCAAGCCTCGGACTATTGAGAGGGCACAGACCTCTCCTGGCCACACGCCAAGTCCCAGCTTGGAAGGCAGGGCCCTCCCAGCACCATGATAGCCAACAGCTGTAGTTGTCAGCTTGAACCTGTGGTCCGAACACGTGGCCCCACGTGCCTGAGTGATGTGGGCTTGATAGAGTTCATGTGCATGTAATTGAATAGGATTGAAACCCAGGAGAATGTTGTAAACATCTTGACCGCGCCCTTACTTTGCCTCATGGCATCAGCTATAAAATAAAGACACGGCTTGTAGTCCTTGGCACTGTCGCTGGCTCTCCATCAGAGAGGACAACGTCCCACTGAGACCCAGCTTTTATTCTCTTGTCTGTCTTTTCTCAATCCTTCACTGGCCCCACTCGGGCTCACCGAACCTGGGTGGGCTGGTGCGGCACATAAGACGCCCAATGTGGGGCTGAGTATGCCATGGCCGTGCCAGCCTGCCACACATAAGTTCCTCCCAGGCATGCACAACTGGTTCCTAAATATATGCAGGTGGCTTTGTGATTGCTATGTCATGGGCGTGTACACGTGAGCCTGGACTTTCAGAGATGGCCTAGGTGTCTAGCTAGTGGCCTCAGGCTGTATCAAGACAGTCTCTCTGGCCCTTTCGTGGTTGTCTCCTGGCTTCCTGGACAGTCAGTGGATTTAAAAGCTTGTTCTGACATTTGGCTGAGTAGAGTCCATGACACGGGTTTGCTTTGCACACAGGTTCCCAATTCTGCAAGGTGGGCTGGGCCCTCGACACCCCACATCCCTCCCCATTATCACAGGGACCTTCCACACTCCCCCCAGCAATCCCCTTTGTGTCCCAGGCTGCTTCTATAAAGAATAATGTCCCCATACACATCTCAGTAGCACAGCTCATAAAGTAGTGGCCGGTTGTGGAACCTCCGCATTCCTGACCTCACTTCCTAGGTTTCCACTGAAAAACAAGACAGAATCAACAAAAGCGCACATGGCCTGAACCTGGTCATCTCGAGTTTTGTCCTAACACCACCCTGTACAAACCAAGCTTGACCTCTAAGCCTGACAGTCCTTTGGCTTTGTTTTCACACACTACCGTGTGAAAAACAGAAGAGGATGATACGATGGAGATGATCATTGCCATGAAGTGATAAATCCGTTCTCAGAAACAGAAAAAGTCAACAAAGAAAATTCACATCAGCAAGAGCTGGCTCTTCAGCAAAAAGGAGAGCCTTAAGTATAGAACTTTCAAAGACCCTTAAATCTCCAGACTCACTGTCCTGATGTATATATTTAAATAAATTAGCATAAACAGAAGCCTCCAAGAGACCCTTCCTAACAGCATGCTTTATTTATTCCCGACTCAGCGCTGATAAGTCTGCCTGGGAAGCCAGGCATCGAGGAAAACGGGATGCTGCCTATTCAAAAGCCATCTGAATCACCTGCTGCAGGAATGTTATTATGCAAGGCGTCCTGTGCCAGGCACAGCATTGCACCACGAAGTGAATCTGTGAGAGAGTTGCTCAGGAAGAGGAAAGTAATTGTAGTTATTGGAAATGTGTTATCGTCCTTTGAATCCTCGTCCCTTCTATGTTGGAAATGCAATCTCTGGAGCACTTGTGAAGACATCAGATTCGCATTAAGGATGTAAACAGTCTCAGGTAAGCCTCATACCCCCAAGTGAGTGCTTTTGTGCAGAAGAAAGATGGAGGCACCCGCGTCCTTGCCTCAATAGATTGACACAAGCTACAAAACACTGTGTATTCGTCTTCCAAGTGAGTCACTAGAAAAATAAATGGAAAGCAGGACATCAAATAAATAAACAAATAAATAAATAAATCCTAGATAATAAAAGCCTAATATTCTAAGTGTCCAGTCAACCAGCCAACCATTCAACCAATCAAAGTGTAATATGCTAATGATATGCTAAGACAGCTCAACTGCTCGCTATGATGTGCACTGATCACCAGGGGGCAGTCAACCAGTCCCTATGATGTGTACTGACCACCAGGAGGCAGATGCTCCAACTGGTAGGTTACCTTGCTGCTGGGGTCCAGCTTATTGGGACTGAGCAAGATGGGCAGATATACCCTGGAGCACTCCCGGAGTCCCTCCCTGGCTGGCCAACCTCCTGCATCTTTCCCTGGCCCCAATCATGTACCAGTGGGGTCCCTCGGTAGGCATGTGCCTTCTTGCAATCCAGGACTCCTCGGAGGATGTCAGAGAACTGGTTTTGGCCCGATCATGCAGACCAGGCCGAGGGACCCCACTGGTGCATGAATTCATGCACCAGGCCTCTAGTCCATATATATACAAGCCTAACCGACCGTCAGACCATTCGACCATCCGACCATCCAACCAGTACCTATGATGCGCACTGACCACCAGGGGTCAGATGCTCAACGCAGAAGCTTCTGAGCTGTGGTGACTTGGCAGCTGAGGTTCTCAGGTGATGCACCCAGAATCCGAGAGGAGGGAGCCGGATTCCAGAGTGTGTCACCTGAGAACCTCCCTCTTGTAACCCCAGACCCCTCAAGGGATGTTGGAGGGCTGGTTTCAGCCCGATCCCCACAGGCCAGGCTGAGGGACCCCACCAGTGCACGGATCCATGCACCAGGCCTCTAGTAAATAAATAAAGCTCAGAGTGAGTGAATTCCATCTGTATTAGAACATGGTTCTGCTCAGTAGTTTCAAAATGCCTTGGGGGGTGACAGGGTCCCCTCAGGGTAGCAGACCCAGTGGTTAGTCGTCATATAGACAATATGTTCAAATTTATTTCAGTTCTAAATGCATCTAAAAATGTCTTTCCTGCTCCTCTTAGGTCAGATGGGGCCGTCTGGCCTTGTGCCCTGCTCCTGTCCCTGGACTGACCCGAGGCGGAGGCTGCGGAACAGGAGGTCTGCAAACACCGCGGGCAGCCCTCGGAGCAGCGCTCGGCACAGTTCTGCATGTTTTATTTACTGTCTGTAACTTACACAGACCCGAAGGAGTCCACATCCCGGAATCAATCATTGTGAGCTAATATGTTTCTAAAATTTTTCCATTCTCCACAACCCCTTCTTCCCCCATTGTGTGTGCACATATACCTCAAGAATATGTGTTCAAAATATGTTCATTTCAATGGTTAATTCAGTGACCAATGCATGTAAGACACCATCTAATTTTAGTCCTGGGAAAGCCTGACATCTTTCAGTAGCATTCATCAGTCTGCACAAAAACAGGAAAAATAAAGTCCCAGAAGACATGGTTTTGGTTAAGAATCTCCTCACTCAATGACCTCTCCTGAAATCAGTTGTCTGTGGGGACCTGCCCCCTAACTCACGATTTGTGGGAAACACACAGCACCGATGGGGCTCACTTCACCTTTCAGATCACCTGCCCGTCCAGGCTCAGTCCAGCATCCACACTGCCCAGGGCTTAGAATCTGCCTTCATCTCTTTGTTCTACAATTGAGATAATTTAGGGTCAGGTCAGCTACTGCATTTCTAAGCCCAACTGTACCTGCTATAAGACTTTGAACAATGCATTTACCTAGGACAGTGGTCGGCAAACCGCGGCTCGCGAGCCACATGCGGCTCTTTGGCCCCTTGAGTATGGCTCTTCCACAAAATACCACGGCCTGGGCGAGTCTATTTTGAAGAAGTGGCGTTAGAAGAAGTTGAAGTTTAAAAAATTTGGCTCTCCAAAGAAATTTCAATCGTTGTACTCTTGATATTTGGCTCTGTTGACTAATGAGTTTGCCGACCACTGACCTAGGAAATATCAAAGTGCCTTGCAGGAGAGTCATCAGTGGAGTCGGTTAGGAAGTATGGATGGAAACAAACAAACTCATGTTAGGAAAGTGTCCGATGGGTATGAGATTTATCGGGAAAATCACTTAGTAAGTTATATAATGCCTAATCACTGGGGTGTACACCTGAAACTAATGTAATAGTGTATGTCAGCTGTAATTGAAAAATAAAAAATGATTTTTAAAAGGAGTTCATTAAAGCCTAAAAATGATTGCAATGCAATTCTATTTGACCAGATGATCCCAGATCAGAAAGACTGGCAGTTAGAGCTATAAATTTCTACTCCTCATTAGTGGAAGACTTGCTCTTCTAATCCTAGAATCTTTGTTATTCTATTTAAATGAATTTGACAATTTAACATATCACCGAAGACTTGTTAACCAATGAAAGGAAACTCCAGGCCACAAACATTTTGTTAGCATACAGCAAATTTGCATCAGTTCATCAACCTTAAAAAAGTTTCACATGCAAACTGTAGTTTAGAGCAGCAGTCACCAACTGGTGGTCCATGGACCACTCGTAGTCCGTGAGGTCTGAAAGGTTGGCAAGTGCTGGTTTAGAGGAAACATTTAATAAATATCCTTCTACCCAACTATTATGTAAATGGTGGGATCCGCTGGGTAATGCACACCGTGGCATCCAACAGAACCGGCTCCTTTACCTGAGCACAGGTGAAGAATGAAATGGAGAAAGTAGAGGAGCAGGAAGAAGATCTACATGGTATAAATATTCAAAATAAAACAAGTGCTGGCGTGTATCTGTCTTTATAAAACACCCAAAGAGCCCCAGTAGTGTGATGCCCGGAGGATTTTGAGTTAGGGCAGCCTCTCAGCCCCTGGCTCTTGAAAATGTCCTTCACTCCCACTTCCTCCCTTCGCTGCTGAATCTACCCTGCTTCCTGTGCTCCCTGTCTCCCAGCTCTAATTCCCTGATGACCAATTAGACTGGACCCCAGGCCCAGCACCTGGCTGTGATGAAGGAGGACTCTGTCTCAGATAGCTGGAGCAGGTCCCTGACTGTCAGAAGACAAGAGGGAAGAGATGGGAGAGCTAGCTCTGCCTGCTGAGGTTGTTTCCATGCAGAAGAAAGAGTGGTTTCCTTAGCCGTGTGAGGTCCTGGGAAATTAAAGACAGGATCAGGGTCTGGCCTGGCTCTCAGGCTAAAGGAGTAGAGTTGAGAGCCATCAGGCACAAACAATGTGCTGTTTGCTGTTCATAAAATGCCTACACAAATCTGGGAGATTTGATGCTAGTTTTTATTGCTCTCCTGAGGCAGTATCCTGTGGACATTTTCCATATCATTTCTAACGGTTTTCATTTCACAAATAAATTGCAATGACCCCCCTGACCACTACACATTTCCGATGTCAAAGAGAATGTATTATGATAATTACATTCCAGTTGTTAATCTCTAAACATAAATACATGTAGATTTGAGCTACCCTAAAGTATATTAGGAAGTGCAAAGGCTGGAAAAAAAAGTAATAGCTTACTGTTTCTAATTTAACTTGGATAATTGTATTTAGGTCACATCACAACAACATTATCAGTGTTTTCCAAATGTCCTTTAGAAATGACTTTTTTAACCATCTTCACACCCGCTTCACTGCGAGGTGAGTCAGGAATTATGTGGCTTACAGGGCTGCTCTCCAGCGCCTTGTGGAGATGAGATGCACCGGTTGAAGCTCAAGGCTGCCATTCACCTTGCTTGGTCCTTGACTTGGCTCAACAACACAAGAGGTTGCCTGCAATCTGTGACCTGCTCCTCCTTTCATTCTTTCAAAGCACGTGAATGGTGCATCTTCAAAACTGCAATCAAGCCTGAAACCTCACCTGATGGCCAAAGGCTCTGGGAGTAATTCTTCCTTGCCTCTTGGTAGCCTCTGGTGATCACCGGCAATCCCCGGTGTTCCTTGGCTTGGGGCTGAATCGTTTTCAGGTGGCCAACACTCCTTTGCATGGGCGTCTTTGTGTCTTTACACGACCTTCTTATCAGAATACCAGGCAATGGATTTGGGGCCCACCCTACCCCAGTATGAACTCATCTTGACTTACTGAACTGCATCTACAGAGACTCTATGTTTAAAGCAGGTCACGTTCTGAGGCTCCAAGGGGATGTGTGTTTTGGGCAGACACTGTTGAACCTAGTACAGGCCTATATGGATGTGAGGTGGGTGATGAGGTTGAAGACAGAAAAGTGCATCCATTGTAATGAGTAAAACATTCTGTTAAAATCATTCACTGTGAATTCAGCCAAGCTCCAGATGGGTCTAATTCTAGATGGAGCCACAGTATTTCATAAAACCACAGCTCCGTTAGGTCTATAGTCCTTGGAAAAGAAAAAGACAAGTTTTGCAGAGCTCAGTAGACATACATAACAATCCTCTCACCTTTCATACAACCTACTTTCACGAGCCCTTTTTAATAGATTCCCCTTTTGGGAAAAGGCGCTGACTTTTTAAATGTATTGAAGATACACATGTTTTGGGAGTGAGATTATAGACCACAGGTGCCTGTTTTTCTCGCCTTTATTCACATCAAATATTGTTCAAACTCAGAAAGCAGAACATCTCAGATTCCAGTGCAGACCCCAGACTGACTATCTGAATATCACTTTTAGAAAAAGAAAGTAATAAGGTAGCGCTTTCCATTGGCTCCAACTAATCCACTTTGCTGAGCTAAATTGCTTAAGATTGAGCACAGAGATCCTCTGCAATATTCGAACGTGGAAGATCAGGTGCAGAGCAAATGAGACTAGTGTCTCCGACAGCACCATCCATTTCCTCTGTTCAGCGTGGAGCCTGTCATAGCCCCTCTCGTGGTGCAGCGTCAAAGAACTACCACATTCTAGAGGGAAACTAATGTCGGAGAGAATGGGAGTTCATTTCCACAGACGAGCTAGCTCCGTGGGCCTGAGAGGGAAGTGGTTTCCGTTTATCTTTATTTGCATTCTCAGGGATGACAAGAGAGATGTGCCTGGTGCATGGAGATGTCTGAGCTCGTGGCTGCCCAGCTGCTCCTGCAAATGCTTTGTCTTCTATTGCTGACAGGGTGAGATCTGCAGCTGCATTTGTGCCAGAAGACAAAGAAATGTCATTCTTGAGTTGACTGATGTGATGATGATAACTAGGCATGAAACAAGGGTACACAACGTCACGTGGGGCCCATTATACCATGACTTCATTGAACAACCCTGATACGCATATGGATTCCGCATCCTTCCAGCATTCTGTATGTGAGGAAATGTGCTCACGGAGGCAAATAGTGGCTCAGGCTGCAAAACAAAACTCGCCTTTCCTTGTTCTTCTTTGACCCCTAGTGGAGAGAAGGTGCCACACTTCACGTCACAGATCGTTTTTTGAGCGAAGAGATGGGCCAAAGGTCAGAACTAGAAACTCAGAATTAGTCTTGAGGACTTAAAATCTCTTTATTCTTAGCCCCTTACTTTTTTTTAATTTTATCTTATTTTATTATTGACAGTATTGCAGTATTACACCACCTCCTTTTACCTTGCTCCACCCATTTCCTGTCCCTATTTCTGAGATGGGGAATTAAAGGCCAGGGAGAGGAAGTGTCATGCTCAAAGGCACACAGCTAGAGAATTTACCTTAGCCCTAGCCGGTTTGGCTCAGTGGATAGAGCATTGGCCTGCAGACTGAAGGATCCCAGGTTCAATTCTGGTCAAGGGAACGTGTGTACCTTGGTTGCAGGCTCCTCCCTGGCCCAGTCCCTGGTCAGGGCACATGCAGGAGGCAACCAATCGATGTGTTTCTCTTACATTGATATTTCTCTCTGTCTTTCCCTCTCTCTAAAAATCAATAAGAAAATATCCTCAGGTGAGGATTTAAAAATCCTATATAATAAAAGGCTAATATGCAAATCGACTGAACAGTGGAACGACCAGTTGCTATGATGCACACTGACTACCAGGGGCCAGACACTCAATACAGGAGCTGCCTCCTAGTGGTCAGTGCTCTCCCACAGGGGGAACGCCACTCAGCCAGAAGCCGGGCTCACTACTGGTGAGTGCAGCAGCATTGGTGGGGGCCCCCCGGGGAGCAGGCCTAAGCTGTCAGTCAGACATCCTCCGAGGGCTCCTGGACTGTGAGAGGGCGCAGGCCAGGCTGAGGGACTTCCCCCCACCCCCAAGTGCACAAATTTCATGCACTGGGCCTCTAGTAATAATAATAAATAGAGAAATTACCTTAGTCCAGTGTATAGGACTACAGTACCAATAGTACCCACAATGATGCTCTACCTATATTAAATTTCTTAACCAGAGTTAGGCAATTATACAATAAATAAATGATTATAGGCATCATTTCACAGAAGGTTGGATGTGCTGCTGGTGTTTTGTGCCTGAAACTCCAGTCCAGAGAGCAGGGGATCACTGCACTGCTCTGAAGGCAAGTGGCAGGATCCCTACTAGCTCAGCCGCCCTGTCCCAGGGAGCCCACTGACCACCGGCACCAGATGGGTGACATCTCCGAGGCATATCTTCTCTTCTCTGTGGCCCATCTTGAAAGTCACAGTAGTAACGTTTGTACGTAATTGCACAATCTGCTTAACCAAGATGGAAATAGCACTTAAGCAACCAATGTTGGCTGATAAGGCCCACAATGAGTTTAAATGAATTTTGGTTGCCTAATGCATCAAAATCCAAATTTTCTAACTTTATTCAGAACATCAGGGAATAATGTTTGAAGAAAATTTCAATGTATATAAGAAAGCCATTGGCCAACATTGAACTGTGTATGGTGATGTGCATAGACCTATGACCGGGAGAAGACTCAGGGTTACCGTGTGGTGACTATTTGTTGGGCAAGTCAGGGACTCTCCAAAAGTTTCCTTTCTCTTTTCCTGGATGTGGAAATCTGTGTGAATTGCGGATTCTCTTTGGATTTCATTTCCCACCACGAGCACATATTCTTGTAATGGCATCCATAGGCAGAGTCACCATGAAGCAAATGAAACTAAACCTGCAGGGGGTCTCCCTCCAGGCCCCCTGGGGCAGGTCCTAGCTTCTTGTTCACTTGCCCAAATGTTTTCATTAAATTTGCAGAAATAAAATCGATTCGCTGGGTTGAGATTCCTGGCTCCTTCCACTCTGACTTCCCCTCTCCAGACCACTCCACACCTCTGGGCACTGGAGTAACTGGGGCCGTTTTAGAATTGACTACAGAAAAGGTGATTAGGGGAAACAGAATTTGGGTTTAGAATGACAGTTTAATGTGGTTTACAGTAGCGTCCATGTTTAATTGACCTTTTGCCAGCACCTTTAATGCAATGAGAAATAAATATATCTACTGCCCTCTCTGCTGACCTTCAGGGATGTCCCTAAAGGGCAGGTCCTTGAGAGCCAGCCCCCAAAGTACCCAAGGTAAACAAACAAACAAACCAAAACTCATAGACACAGACCATCGCCCGGTGGTTACCAGAGGGAAGGGAATGGGGGGCAGTAAAGGGTAAAGGCGGTCAAATATATGGTGACAGAAAAAGATTTGACTTTGGGTGGTGGGAAGACAATGCAATATACAGCTCATGTGTCACAGAATTGTACACGGAAACCTATATAATCTTATTAACCAATGTCATCCCAATAAGGTTAATATTTTGAAGTCCAGGAGTCGTGGAGGAAAGAAGGAGTTTGAAACGTGTCAGGGATGTAAACCCAGTTTTCCATGACGCTGCCTCTCCTGTGACCTGCCATGGTGTGGCATGCAGGAAAGAAAGCATGTGGTGGGCAAAATGCAGCATCCTGCCTCAGGCTCATCAAGGAGCACAGTGCGGACTTCACCTGCTCCTTGTCCCGGGTCCCACCGCCCAACGCCAGGCACAGAGAACCAGTATTGCTTTCAAACTTCTATGTTCAAATTCACACACTGCTTACCAATTTCATAAAATACCTACTAATTATATTACAGAATATTAGCATTTAGTTTGCTTTAAACAGCCCTCCCCTCCTCCATTTTTAAGGATTATCATCTTAGTTCTTCTATTTGTGGCTCTAGGTGCCATATTTTTCATTCCATCAACTTGAGACATAATAATGCAAAAACTGATGCTAGGTTTCCTACATGGAGAATCAGTCTATGGATAAAACATGAAACATACAAAATCATTGTAGCATAGAATGTATATATCACCATCCTTGACAAAGTGAAAATATATGCTTAGCTAACAGGACAGGAAATGTTGGATCCAGGAGGAAAAGAGGAAGGAAGGCTGGTCCTTGTGGCCATCGGAGCCTAAGAGACTAGACCGTCGTCTAAAGAAGCCAGCATGATGGCTGGGCGGGAAGAGATCAACCAAAAACTTGTATGCATATCTGCATAACCCATGGACACAGACTATAGGGAGGTGAAGGCCTGGGGAGGGAGTTGGGGGGGGATGGGCTATAAGGGGTCAATGGGAGAAAAAAGGGGACATAGGTAATACTTTCAACAATAAAAATTTTAAAAAGTAAAAAAGGCATCAGGAAGAAGGTCCTGTGAAATAAATTTCTCATTAATGTGTCATGTATGATTGTACTATAGATGGAAAGATACATAGATAGATAGATAGATAGATAGATAGATAATAGATAGATAGATAGATGGATAGATAGATAGATTCATACATACATACATGATAGACAATGATACATAGATACATAGATAGACAAATAATATATATATATATACATATATGTGTTTCTTACTCATACAGCTTTATGTTACCCCATTTGAAAACAATTCTATAAGATTTTTAGCACTTGGTCCATTTAAAGTCATCTATTCATGTTCTAATATTATTTTTTACCTGTAATATACAGAATAATAAAAGGGAGCACGCCCATCTAGGAAAAAAACAATAACACTACACTAAGTTTTCTACCCACATACATATTTCCATGGATCACATTGAAAGTTACCTCACATATAATTTTGAATAATTAAACCAAATGGCCAGTGCTGACCCCATTTTACAATACAGGGGACACTGTGCCATTGTACCCAAGCACTTCCTGACTCCCATATTTCCAGATCACAGGGCTCCCCCAGCCAGCAGGGAGAGGCTGCTGATGCGGGAGGCGCTGTGATGGGAGGCTGTGAGCACCCCACATCCCTGTGGTAATTACTTGCGGCTTAAAACCTGCCCTGGCACAGCTCCAGGCTCCGTTTCCTTTCCTGACACAGCGTTAATTGCAGCTGTGTTAAAGCCACGCTGTAGAAGAATGGGGGATGTTTTGAATTGCTGATGTTTTGACAGTTGGAAAACACAACTGGCAATGATTTTTTTTTACTTAAAATAGTGTTGTGAAATTAAAGGGCAATACCAAATTATGCTCTGGGAAACTGATTAGATTACATTGGGAGGTGTTTTTCTTTTCCTAAGGATTCATTCAATGATAAAGGTGGTCACCCTGCTCCATTGATCTTTTATTCGAAGGATTTCCTGTTCTATAAAGAAGATGTCAGCACCTGATTTGATTAAACCAAAATCGCAGAAAATATAATTTCAAAGGAAGAAGGGGAACCAAGGACCAGTTGAGGCAAAGCCATCTTTCCCTGTGAACATAAAGAAGAACCCCATAAGGTCAAAGGAGACTTCCAATCTATTTCTGCACCTGGGGAAATACTAAGCAATTTATTGCATTTGACAGTGGTCTACACCTGAATACACTTAACTGTTGCAACAGCTCTGCCCACACGTCATCAATGCCCCTTCACTATACAAAACAAGCTCATCAATGTTAACCTAGACCCGTGGTCGGCAAACTGTGGCTCGCGAGCCACATGCGGCTCTTTGGCCCCTTGAGTGTGGCTCTTCCACAAAATACCACGGCCTGGGCGAGTCTATTTTGAAGAAGTGGCGTTAGAAGAAGTTGAAGTTTAAAAAATTTGGTTCTCAAAAGAAATTTCAATCATTGTACTGTTGATATTCGGCTCTGTGGACTAATGAGTTTGCCGACCACAGTCCTAGAACACATCGCTCTTCCAGCTCATTCCTTCTTTAACTCTCCCCCCAACTCCACACGCTTCACAACTAAATAACCGCACCATCTTACCTAGCCTGTCTGACTTTTCTTTCTTGGAGGAAAAACAGGGGAGCTCCCAGGCGTAACAGCAAAGAAGAGCAAAATAGCCTGGCACTGTAACCCAGTGAGTGTCTCCTGGGCCACCTTCCCGACCAGAAGGACACCCAGGGGCCCATCACCCTCCTCCCTTTCACTCGCAGATAACCCAGGACTTGGTCTAGTCCCTAAGTTTGCTGTTAGGGAAATTGGCACAGAAAACAGGGTGGGAGCCCTTGACAAATGTATGGGTCCCATCCGACACCTAGCTCCGCTCCATTCATAAATAAAAGATGGAATGGAATTAGTTTCAAAATAGATACGCTGCTCTGTCATGTTTATTCTCTTCCTGTTGACATTGGCTGTAAGCTGGCTTGTACATTTCTTAAAGATTACCCATCTACCAGGGTTTATTGGCGAGACATAAGCCTGCGGTCCTGTTTTATTTCTTCAGGCCCCATCCATTGCAATCAGAGTCGCTGTAAAATGTCCCTCATTGGACCATCTGAGAGAATGGAATTTGTTGATGTAAATTACTCCCTAGCCACCTTCTTTTCCAGCTTAAGTGATACTTTTAATTACACCTTTCCACTAATGCATTAATCTCCCCATGGATTTTATTTTAATGTTGTCTTCATTCATGAGCGGAACAGAATTTTGAGCTGGGAGAAAACTTAGAAGTCACCTCACATGGTGCTTCTCAGCCCGATGGGCACGTGGTTGTGTGCCTGGTGGGGTTCGGTGGGGCATCTGAAGAGCTACAGGAAGAACCTCTGTGAAATAATTTTCCCCAAAGATTGAGGTGTGGGGGGAAGTCAAGGCATTTTGTTTGCCACTAATTAATTCAAAGAATAATTTTATATTAAAACCATGTATAGCAATTCCACTTCTGGGAATATATCCTAAGAATCTCAAAACACCAATCAAAAAGAATATATGCACCCCTATGTGCATAGTGGCGTTATTTACAATAGCCAAGATCTGGAAGCAGCCCAAGTGCCCATCAGTAGAGGAATGGATAAGAAAGCTGTGGGACGTTTATGCCATGAAATACTGCGTGGCTGTACCAAAGAAAGGAAGCTTACCTTTGGGGACAGCATGGATGGGGCTGGAGAGTACTGGGCTAAGTGAAATAAGCCAGTCAGAGAAAGACAAGTGCCACATGATTTCACTTATATGTGGAATGTAATGTACAAAATAAACGAACAAACAACAGAAACAAACTCATAGGTACAGAGGACAGACTGACAGGTGTCAGAGTGCAGAAGGGGAGAGGGGCTGGATGGAAAAGGTGAAGGATTAAGCAAAACAAAAAATCTTACAGACACAGACAACAGCATGGTGATTACCAGAGGGAAAGGGGGTGGCAGAGGTAGAAGAGAGTCAAGGGGGGATGAATGGTGATGAAGGAAGACTTGACTTGGGGTGGTGAACACACAATACAATATACAGGTGATGCACTACAGAATTGACACCTATGTAATTTTGTTAACCAATGTCACCCCAATAAATTCAATAAAAAATGTTTAGTATAGTAAAAATAAAGAAAAAAGAAAAAGAAAGAAAGAAGTAAATACTTGTATGGGAATAACAAAACAAAAAAAGAAGTTTGAGAAACAATAATCTATTCTCTTTTACAGAAAGTAAGACTTGCTCAACGCAGCAGAATTAGCCTCGGTATGTTAGTGACTGGAGTCCACCCCTCTATCCCTCCACCCGCTCCCTCTCGGCTCAGTTCTGGTTCCTGGGGTTTTCTTTGACCAGAACACAGAGCGAGCGCCTGGAGGGCACTTCCTTCTCCTCCAGGGCCCGTCCTGCCCCTCACAAGGTGGCAGTGCGCCGTGGAGGGCATTTTGGCTCAGAGAAAAAACATGTGTAATTTGGCAAAATATTTAATCATTAACATGCTGAGATCCAACCACCCATTTAATGTCAAATGTCCCCCCTTTTCCAAAATGCTCCCTAGTCACCCTACATCCTGGGGTGGAGACAGCAGCCAGCAGGCTGTGTTTTGACTGCAACACTGAAGGGTTCGTCTCAGCTGGGGCTCCCACGAGCAAGTGTCGGCCACACGTGCGCTCTGGGCCGAGAATAGTCGGGGCGGGACCTGCGGTGGCTCAGCCTCGGTGAGCAATGAAGCAACCAGGCGAGCCCCTAGCAGCCGCGCAGGGCTCTGTGGGAACGGCGCAGAAAGAGCGCAGTCACGGGTGGTCTTGAAAATTACGTCTGGCCTCGGCCCTAAGTGCTGCCCAAATTTAAGCTCTTCTTGCTGGACTCAATCTCAGGGGGCGGGGGAGGAGACTGTTGGATGGAGATGGACAGCTTCTCATGGTACTTAAGATCCAAATCCTGGTTCTTCCACTTCCTGGCCCTGCGTGACTTATCCACCCTGAGCCTCGGTTTTCCCATCTGTGGAATGGGGTGAACAGCAGCACCAAGCCCGCTGCCTGCCGCGCTGTTTGTAGGATTGAGCCAACCACTCGGTGCACAGAGCTGGGCGGCGCCTCCCGCAGGTGAAGCACCATAACCAGGACAGGGGACACGTGGGACGCTTCTCACCACCCGGCGGGAGACAAAGACACCCTCACCGTGTCTCAGAAGCATCTCCCATTCTGAGAATCTCAACAAGAACCTGCTATCTCCGCTCCTATGCCGACTTTTCCAGGCGAGAGGCGAGCTCCCTGCAGCCGCAGCCGCGCCTGAAGGGACAGGGCCTCCAGCCGCAGCCCCGGGGCCCGTCCTCCTCCAGCCCCTCCAGGCCCACCGCACAGCCGGCCCCTCTCGCAGCAGAAAGCGAGCCGTGCACACCCCGCAGAGCACGCCACGGCTCTCCTCTCTCCGCCCTGCACACGCCGCCTCTCCGCCTGGCTGGCCCGGCCCAGGAGAAGTCTCCGAAATAGTCTGGAATCAAATTCTGCCCTCAGGACTCCCCGGCGCAGCCTCGCCTGGTGCCGTCCTCCGGATTGTCGCTCTGGGTTCGGGGCCACCACTGCAATGTCTTAAGAGGATGCATCCTCCTCGGTAATATGTTTGTTGTTGTTGTTGTTGTTGTTGTTGTCATTGTGTGTATTTCTTTGTTGTCTTTGACATGTGAGGTGGGCAGAGACCATTTTATTTTTTTTATTTTTATTTTTTTTTAATATATATTTTATTGATTTTCCACAGAGAGGAAGGGAGAGAGATAGAGAGCTAGAAACATCGATGAGAGAGAAACATCGATCAGCTGCCTCCTGCACACCCCCTACTGGGGATGTGCCCGCAACCCAGGTACATGCCCTTGACCGGAATCGAACCTGGGACCTTTCAGTCCACAGACCGACGCTCTATCCACTGAGCCAAACCGGTTTTGGCGAGACCATTTCCTGGATCGTGACATCGCCTGTGTGCTGGAATCGTGGTCAGTAAGCCACGTGGTAGGTTATAAAATACCAGCTTATAGTGCCTGGCTAGGCCACCCCATCCGGCTGCCTTCAGTAACCTGCTCCCTACAGATGAGGTGGCAGTCCGTTTCTCTGTTTCACAAAACCCGTGGAGGAGACCCGCCCAGGGCCTGGGAGTGGCACTGGCGTCCGTGACTCATGCCTTCCGGTGTCAGCACCATCATCGCAGAACGTGGCTGGCCGGGAAGGTGACTCCGTGCTCCCAGGCAGCTGCGTGGGCACGGCCATCGTGACTGCATTCCACTCTGCAGAGAGGACACGGCCTTACTCCTTCCCAGTGATTTTCAAGAATTCCTGTCCAGCCCTGGCAGGTTTGGCTCAGTGGATAGAGTGTCGGCCTGCGGACTGGAGGGTCCCAGGTTCGATTCCAGTCAAGGGCATGTACCTTGGTTGCGGGCACATCCCCAGTAAGGGAGTGTGCAGGAGGCAGCCGGTCAATGTTTCTCTCTCATCGATGTTTCTAACTCTCTATCCCTCTCCCTTCCTCTCTGTAAGAAATAAGTAAAATATATATTTTTTAAAGAATTCCTTCCATTTATCCAGCAACACCTCCTCCATGGCTACACCCAGGAACAGATGAGTCTGGGAAAATATGGCCTTTTGTACCAGAATCAAAGTGGGCTTGTGTTAACAGGAGAACGAGTAATGGAGAAGAACGAGGATGGAGGGATGAAAGTAGCAATCGATGCTACATGGTCTATTAATTCGATGATCATGTCCTTAAAATGACTTACTTATATGGGTCTTACTTTTATTTATTTTTTAATATTTTTATTAATTTTTTATAGAGAGGAAGGGGG